>NC_092688.1:655538-980808 GCF_964275005.1 Diadema setosum
TTTGGAAGTTTTTTTTTTTATGTCAATTGTTGAATATGCTAAAGCAGATTAACAGATCAAAAGTAGACTCCCAATGCGTTTAATTAGGCTAAAATGTGATCTTAAGCTTAATTTGCATAATTAATTAATTAAAATTAGAAATTGATTTTTTTGGAAAAATTTTATGACACAGTCTTGTAGATTATGACGTGGGTGTCATGCATGCCAAATTTCGTTGCGATTGCACCACCGGGGGGGCGGAATCCGCCCCCCTCTGGTTTTAACATAGCCAAAAAAGCCCGGCCTGATTAGGGTTAAAGTTAAGTTCCAAAAATTGAACTTTACACAACAACCAATGATGTGTATGTGAGTGTGTGCTTACAATGACCCTCTGTTAACAATAGACATGAATACTGCGAATACCACCTTTTTAGATAGGCTTCTGGACTCTTGCTTCAAAGGCACATGAATGCTCTATTAATAATTCATAATGGATTGCCCTGGGCACTGCTAGTCTGAATTCATGGTAACGGGTAAAATGCATGCACATGAAAGAAATAAACACATGTTTTCATATGCCTGCATCCACTACTTTTCAGGATGAATAAAAACTAGCTGCGATAGTGGAATTTCTTATGAATATGTAATAGAACATTCCAATCCAGGCCATTGTTTAGGACCATTGTCAGGGTGTTAACCACACACTCCCATACACACCAATTGACCCCTGTGCACAAATAAAATTTTGTACAGAGGGTTGAAAACAGAGCAAAATCTGAAACCTAATTTAACAATAAATTTTATGAAACTGATTTATGCAATCATTTTTAAATTATCTCCAACAAAATTGTGCACTATTCAGCTATTGCTCATATCAATGTCAGTGTTGTGTGATATATAGTTTTTGAACTATTAAGGATAAAAAGTGGGACAGGTTTTTTTAACACCTAGTATTTGTTATATTCAAATGGTACATCATTGCAGTTCTGAACCTTGTTCTTAATTAAATGAATATTTAATTAACTATATTCTTGCAGACATTGATATTAATCAGCATTTTTCTTAATGTCTTATTTTCACAGTGCCTATAAACATAACAACAGACATCAACATGCTGTATGTGTTTGTGGATATCCAGATAGACACAGCTCACTTTCTGGACACTATCAGACATAACTTTGACCCTGGGACGTCATTGGCTCTTGTTAGCACAATCCAGTTTGTTGCTGCCTTACATGTGAGTAGACCAGAATAAGTAGTTGATTATTGAAAAGTATTCTCTTTATGGGTTGCTGATTTTTTTATGTCTTTGTAATTTCAGAAAGCTTGACTTTCAAATTCTATAGTTACTACTACTACTACTACTACTACTACTACTACTACTACTACTACTACTACTACTACTACTACTACTACTACTACTACTACTACTACTACTACTACTTCTATTACCACCACAACTACTTCTACTACTGCTACACAAATTACTACTATGGCCGTACTTCTTCAGCTGCATCGCTGCTACTACTTCTATTACTAGTATTACTGCAGCCACCACTACCTCTATGAAATGGTAATGCAGATATGTAAAAGGTTTCATTGTTTTGTTTTTTAAGCAAAGCCTGCACCTCTGAGTTTCTCACCGAGATTTTATGTTGCTGCAATGACGGATAAGCTGTGAATGTAGAATAATCTTGTTATAGCCCAGGACTACTATGTAGACTCACTCTGCTTAGGAAGAGATTACAAGACATGACTGTACAGAGCGACACTGGGCACATATGACATGAGGCTGGTATACTTACTTTGAAGGGTAATCATAACCCAGCTGAATCAAGACTAAACCTAATGTTTGATTCTAATATAGTCTGCATTTGCCATCATTTCTACCTAGGCTTTGCTCTCGTGCTTCATTTTGTTGAACATGATTCCGAAGGTCACATCTTCATCACTTTCTATCTTATCTATGTTATTTTCTAACCTTCTCCTTCTTCCTCTCCTTTTTCCTCTCTGGTTTATCTTTCTCTTCCCACTGACTTTTGAACCCTTCGCCTGATTCTCACTCTATTCTTCCATGCAGCTGTCACTGTCCCCAATTTTTCTGTCTCCATTAGTGCAACCTCACCACTGTCCTTGGCTCCTTCCCCTACACTTTCCCATTCAAGGACTACAAACACATGGTGTCACTGCAAACCTCTCTTCTTCAAGACTTACCCTTCGTTGTAAGCTAGACTGATGTCATACTCTGGTCTTTCCTTTGTTACACAGGCCTCTGCAGCAGACTTGCAGCCAGATTACAAAGTGGTGCTTCCCCAGAGCAGGCCGCTGTCCAAGGGAGAAATCCTTGGCTGCACAGCACCCATACTTAGCCAAGTAGACAGCATCATGTGAGTTCATTTTCTCAATGTCTGAATAACAGGGCATTAACATTAAAAGAGAGTCTTTAATGGAGGTGCAATTTGAATAATTCAAGCTGTTAAAGATGGGCAGCAGATCAGAGAAAAATTGTGCAATAAAGCAAGATAGAGTTTCAACTCTATTGATATTAAAGTTATATGTGTGAATGCTAGGAGTGTGATTGGAACTGAAATGTCAGAAAAGTTACACTTTTATTTTTTAACTATTGATATTCTTGGTAAAGTCTTTCACTTTTATTTTTCGATAAAAATGCGGTCTTGCTATATGTCCTTTAAGACAAAACAGTTGCTTTCAGTGTAAAAAGAAGAAAAGAAAAATGTACTCAGTCACTTTGTTTACACAGCAAATATTGTCAGAATAAGATTGGAAGGAGAAAATGAGTCTTCCAATCATTTATGTTCTTCAAAAGTTTACCAAGAATAAAACAATATAATACAAATGTTTGACAGCATTCAGATATTTAATTTTGCAAAATATAAAATGTTCAAGTTTTATGTTTCTAATGATATGCAGTGAGATCAGGTTTAGATTCTTGACCTCTCCATCAAGTGCTGTGAAGTCTTTCCTCAGTGGTGTTGACTTTGTTAGTCATGGAAACAATTATAGATTAATTGTCATGTTACAATGTCACTAATGCTTGGAACACATGGTTGTATTCAGGTAGTGTTTGGAGCTATTATTATCATCAGATTTCTTCAATTACTTCTGTAAATCTCTTGAACAAAGTCATCTTTCCTGAGAGAATTTTGTGAGAGAAATCAAAGAATTCTCATTTCATAGTTTAATGGTTAATTTTCTTGATAAGAGAATGATAGATATACCAAAGATTAGTGTGGCCAGCGTCTTGTCTGACTAAATGATGAACTGAAAATGTGAATATTAAAAAGCAGCATTGTAATACCATAACAAGTAGGTCATCTTAATGTTTGCATGATTTCCTTATGCATTGGTTTTTCCAGTTACCTTGGAGATGGACGGTTTCATCTGGAGTCCATAATGATTGCCAACCCATCAGTCAAAGCTTACAAGTTTGTATTCTTTTTCTTACTCTACATTATCTTGTTCATTCAAACTGAATAGGACTGGAAAGTTGTTTGAAGACCAACATTGTGAGAGTTGCGTGAGTGTTAAACCAATCATGTATTTTCTGTTTGAGCAACATTCCAGTTCAGGCACTGATAATAAATGCAGGACAATGCTTTTTTTCACCTACTTGCAGGATCAGTGTAGAGTATATCTGTTGTGTGAAAGTTGTATTAAAAGTCTTTTTTTTTGTTGTTGTTGAAAGAAGCAGCTAAAATGGTATTTCCACGCAATGAATAATGTCTCTCAATAGGGACTTTCAGCTATACATGTATGTTTACTATGTTTATGGGGTTTGGGTTGTTGTTGTTTGATGGGAAATTATGTGTCTGTGCCAAGAAGAGGATGAATGGGCACTGGGCTTGTTACAGTGATGTCAGAAGATTCTTTGTCATCTGCATGTAGAGAAAATGTGTCCTAGGGCCATGACTCTCAGCTGATTTTGAAGTATCACCTGTTCATGTAGCAATTATTCATAAGATTAACCTGCCTCTTCCTTTCCACAGTGCACTCCCATCATAGTGAACATGGTTATGACAAAATTCTGGTTGCAATGAAGTAGAAATTCTGGCTCCAACATTATCAGCTCTATTTTTGTTTTTATTGTTTATTTGTTCCATTATAACAAAACTTTGTAATGAAAGAAGTGGTTTCTGTCAGTACCAATGACTTTGTTATAACGGGAGTCTACTGTGGGCAGTGTATAAAAATTTCTGTATAAGAAGATTCTATATGACAATTCATGTGAATGCAACCCTGCCTTTTTCTAAATCCAGATATGATCCGTACAGTAAGATATTTTCCCATGAGTACTATGAGACAGACAAGATGCACACCCTACGTCAGGAGGCTATCAGCAAGGCGTCCCAGGCAAAGAAACTTGGCCTCATTCTCGGCACGCTAGGCAGACAAGGGTCAACCAAAGTTCTTGAGGTGAATTTCAATTTTCTTCTGATTTTGGGTAGAATTATGATGTGTTTTCTCATATGGAGACAGAAAACTTGCAGATGACTTCATTATCATCATCACCTCCATTTTGCTACTGTGTGGGTTTTTTGATGTTTCATCTCCATGGTAGCCTTTCTCTATGCTGCTTCAAGTGTGATTTCTACCTGGGCAATATGTGATAGCTTAATGTCCCCTCCAATTGTCTCCTGTCAGATCTTGTAGGGTCTGTCCCATGGCTTTTGACCAGATACAATAATATGATGTTTGTAGCCTCTTGTAACCAGTGACTTTCCTCTCTCCTTACCACACCCTTATACAATATACCATAATTTATCAGCCCTTACCTACTCCACTTCTCCCAACAAGTTTAGGGAAACTTGGAGGGATTCCCATCTTTTGAGTGTGTGTGTGTGTGTGTGTGTGTGTGTGGGTGGGTGGGGTGGGGGGGGGGGGGGGGGGACTCGCATGGATGCTATGCAAATTCACCTAAATCATCCTTATTTCAGCATTTTTTAAGCATTGAAATTTTGATGCCTCCATAACTGTGGTTAAGCTAATGTAAGTTACACATTTTCTTCTGAGGTGGTCATCATGAAAGAATATCTGTATGAAGCAAAACAGAAGACATGGCTTTGCTTCAAAGTTGCCTTTTCATTTCATTTAATATCCTTATTATAAGCATGGCACATACTTCAATCCGGGGGACTGGTCTTCCATAAGTCTGTAGGGGTTGATGAATTATTACTGACAAGGTAGATGTCAGAAGCCTTTGTTTATTGATGCGATTGCATGTCCCTATTCATCTGAAGCTAATAAATTGCTCTCCAGATTTCTTTGTGCTTCAATGATTCTGCAATTTTCTTGTATCTTTACAAAATAATGCAATGCAGAACCATGAGAAAAAGGTAACATCTTGGCTCTAATCTCTTCTTGAATCTTTAAAATGCTTTCACAGAACTTGAAGGACCAGATCAAGCAAGCTGGAAAGGAATATGTCATTGTTCTACTGTCGGAGATATTCCCCGACAAATTAGGCTTGTTCACTGATATTGATGCGTAAGTATGAAATTTGAACCCATGCCACTATTTTGTTTGAGATGAAATGCTGCGTGTTTTCCCCTTGTACTTGAAAATTGCATAACTGATTTTTTTTTTTTTTTTTTTTAAATCTTATGCTCAACTCTGATGATACCACTAAGTAATAAGTGGGTTTCATCTTTTTCTGTTTATTAGAATAATGTGGAGCTAGAATTTGAAGGACCCAGTGAAGATGGTATTGAGTGGAAATTGCTCTGCAATGACATTTCTATGAACCAAACTTTGGAAATGCCCAGTGTGGAAGGTTCTGTTGTGTTTTCTGTTCTTGTCTACTGATTTCTATACCTGAAAGATAATTATTTGATTTCTCTTTTCTTGTTATTAGATGGATACAGATTGCCTGCCCAAGATTGTCTATTGATTGGGGATATGCATTCCCAAAGCCTCTCTTGTCACCATATGAGGTAAGTACATACAGCAGCACGTCCAGCATTGTACTGGAGAGCACAGCCAGTCAGAATTTATCTGTCTTATCCGGCAAAAAGTCTTTATACATAATTCCTTCATGAAAGCTCCAAAGGCATATTTGTTCCCATGAAGAATGTATCCAATGATTTTGTTTACATGGTTTGATATCGATGACTGCAATCTAGGCCTACAGCTTTCAAATACTTAAAACAAGATATTTTCGCAGCATTAAATTTATGTGAATTGGAGTCAACGGCCCTATTTGCAGCATGAAATTTTCGTGAGATACCTCTAATATTAGATGCCTATAGTGTAGAAAAGATGTTTAGCTTGCATTTTGATTATCAAAAAGTCTGCTCTCGCGAAATTTGCACAATTAAAAAGCCGCCAACATTCCTTGTTTTACAGTAGACAAAATAGTTTGGTTTATGGTGTAATCACTCAGAGCCTGATTGGAGGTTACACAAAATGCTGATGGTATTGTGTATGTCACTGTGTATGTCTGTGTGTATGTGTGTATGTATGTATGTATGTGTGTGCATACATGTGTGTATGTGTGTGTGTATATATTATGTATGAAAGATGAATAAAGTCCAGACCACAAGTAACATGATAACATAGCATGGGTTTGCATTACACCAGCACTTGTGTCAAAAATCACATGTAATACCAGTAATTAGTGTAAAGCATATTGTGATCATCAGTGTTTCATTTCTAGATCAGACCTTTTCCTTGTTTGCAAAGTACATAATATTCAGACACTGTACATGCATTAAGATTGATGCTTGTGTCTTTGTGTGTATCTGTTCATCTTGTTATCAAGGCTGCGGTAGCTCTGAGGTCTATAGAGTGGCAGTCATGTTATCCCATGGACTTCTATGCCAATGACAGCCTAGGGCCGTGGACACCAAACAACCAGCTCCACCGCCCTCTCAGACCTGGTAGGAAAGCTCAGCCAAGGTCAGCAGTGAAACAAGATGTCAGCCAAGAGGGTGGTGCCAAAGTGGAATCATGAAACTAGGAGAAAGCTATTGCGTGCGAGGATAAGAGATGAGACCAAGCCACCAGCAGTGAAGTGATGAGACTGTACAATGTATTTGAAACAAACTCTTCAGCTTCTTTGGTTAGGGATGCTATGGCTGCAAGTCCATCTGACAGATAAAGAACTAAGAATGGGAGCACAGATGTGATGACAGTAGTTTATGCTGGGAGGAACAGAAGGGAATGCATATTGAAGAATATCCTGAGGTGTTAATGTGTACTGACAGGATTGAACATCAGAAAACCTTGGTGAACCCATGTATGCAAGAGAGTATCAACGCTGGTGTCAAATCTGTAGGACCTGTTGAGATGGGGTCATGTCATTGTTTTTGCTTGGTGGCAAGCGGCTTATTCTCATTTTGGCCACTACCTCATAGGCATGATTAAGGTTCTTGCCGTCAAAGCACCACTATCATAGGCTGGCAAGGTTGGGGTTGTTGCTTTCCTTCACCACATCAGGTAAATCTCTTTACTGCCCATCCAGTATTGATATAATTGTAACCACACCCCAAAAATCTAGCCAGTTTATTAAAATAGAGAAGAGCAGAAAATATACTGGTATTCAAGACATCTGCAAGAACATGTGCAGATCTTGTTTTTGTTACATTCAGGATTTATTTACAGTTAACCAAGTGTCAATTACTGCGATGTACAGCCGTAAGCAAATGTGCTTTGTAGGGCTTAGAATCTCTGTAGGAATTGGAAACTTGTTTGCTGTTTTAAGCCTCTGAAAGAAAATGTGATACTATCTAGTACACCCCCTTTGTAGTTCATTAATGTTGATTAGCAGTTTGTTTCTCATCCAACAAGAATACAGGTCATACCCTCACATGGTATGGCTTGGGCATTATTAGTTATTGCACATTTTGTAGCTGCTACTGTAGCTGGTCCTACAAATTACTGTAAACATGGATATTTCTGCACAAGTGACTTTTTGCACTGTGCTGGGTAAAAGGAATATGGCATGATTGTAATTCTGCAGATACACAAAATGAAATAGTGTCCTATATAACTAAAAGCACACACAAACAAAAATGTGTGCTTTTTTCATGCTAATTTGTTTTTGAGAGAATTGCATGAACATTTTTAATTTTAGAGGAACGTCTGAGGAGTGGTGAGGGTCCTTGCCATACTAAATCCACTTGGTCTATTTGCTCTGCTCAAGTCTGGTGTGATGTAGGAGTGACATATGAGTACATGTATATGGGTGCATATGTTTATGGGTGCTCTTGATAAGTGATTTTCCATGTAACAATAAGAAGAAAAGACAAATTTTACACCATAGAAATCATGAATTTAGTTGCAAAAATAAAGCTATGACCTCAATAATATCTTTGAAGCCCAAAAGATTAATAAAGGGTAAAATAATGGACGAAAATGAAGAATCTTCTTCCAAATCCAAGTTCAAAAGAAATGAGAGAAGCAATGTACAATTTAACCCTAACTAGTCCGGGCTATTTAGGTAGACGATAGAGCCGGGGGGGGGGATCAACAAGTTATGCTAAATTATGCTAATTTATGCATAATGGATGCATGAAATCAGACAGTTTGGTATAAATCACTAAATAAAGCTCAAAACAGGCACATTTTTTTGTGTAAATATTCTTTTTAGTGTCCTTAGCAAATGTAAGAGAAAAAAATGGGCAATTAGAAAAAAATTCTTATGTATTTTATTGTTTTTTGAATTTCTTATGTATTTCTTTGTTTTTTCGATGAAATTTGTCCGCGACATTGTTCCGAACAAGAAAATATGTTATTAATTGATTTTAATCAACAAAAGCCCCAAATAATCATGTTTTTGTGAAATTTGCCTGGAAACACAGTTTGCATTGGAATTGTACACGAATTCACGTTTTCGAGCAATTTTTGGTCTGACATGCATGTACATATTTATGCGCAACTTTGGAACTGTGCACCCGGGCATCGCAAATTTAGTGTCAAAAGATGCGGGAGACTCGAAAGAAAAAAGTCATGAAACGTTGTGGTGATAGCTTTTCGCGATAGTGATACATCGCGCGAAACGTCGGGGGGGGGGGGGGGCCTCGGACCTCGGACGCCCATGATAAAAAAATCATGGTTACTACCAAAACACTGATCAATTCAGTGCTTATTTATGTCGATGCAGGGCAATTTGTCAATCAGTTGCAATGAAAGCATCTCGACGGAAGAATTTCATGAATTTGAATAATTACGCAGTACCCGCTGCATGCTATAAGGATTAGAACCAACACTTGCTGTCGGGCGAAAACTTGGTGGTCTAGTGGAGATGATACCTGTCCGGTGATCAGGAGGTCGTGGGTTCGGATCCCGCTCGAGTATGTACGCTCATGATTTTTTATCATGGCTACTACCAAAACACTGATCAATTCAGTGCTTATTTACGTCGATGCAGGGCAAATTGTCAATCAGTTGCAATGAAAGCATCTCAACGGAAGAATTTCATGAATTTGAATGGTCTTGTGTTATCTTGAAGGGCCTTTCCAAATGAAAGACAACATATCAATGTATGCAATTTTTACTTTTGTGCCTTGGAAGACGAAAATGAATTTGTTCGCTCATGCGTGAAGTTTCTCTTTATATTGCCCTACTAGTTTGATAGCCAATTAAACTATCTTTAATATGGTATATAATACATTGATTTTCATCAAAATCTTCTATGAAAAATATGAACTCGAAAAGTGTTTACTTTCTGTTTTTGCTGAGTGTATCTTATCTGTAAAAACACACAAACAGAAAAAACAAAAAACAAAAAGACTTTAGTATTCATGTATACATGAAAAGATGGCAAAGAAACTCACTACAGACTGACAGGCCTGCACTGTTGCAATTTGTAATTGCATCTTCTGATTCATTTTTCTTTATGTTTTGGTTAACAAAAATAATTACTTTTGATATTGCTGTAAATTAGAAACATTGTTCGCAACATGAAACTTTTGCAAATTGGAACCGGGGACGTCTTTAATAGCAGGCCTGAAACTTGCCCAAATCACCACTGGCTATCAATGCATTGCGTAAACAAACATTTCCACATGCATTTTACTCTTGCAAAACTTGACTCCTCGCAAAATTTTCAAAATTTTCATACACGCACAAATTTCTGGTTTTACAGTAGTTTTAAACTATGTGTGTCTTTGTGGATTGTTTTTGTATACATTATACAATCTCTATTCATGTTTTGGTTGGTTTGTACCCAGGAATCATAAGGCAGTTCAATTTATTTTTAGGTAGCAAAACCTCATCTGTTACATCTGTCAAAATACATATTAGCACTGTGTTCCTTGCCTTTATGATGTCAACAAGCAAATGATTACACAAGAAAGGAATTTTAGGGTCTCTGCTGTGTATAAAGTCAAAGTGCAAATGAGGTAATTTTTGGCAATTTTTGGTTAGTGGTAACAATACACAATTACTTTGTTACACAGTTTTCTCACTCTATTAGGGTATTTTACATTTTACTCTTCCAAATATATATCTACACACACACACACACACACACACACACACACACACACACACATATATATATATATATATATATATATATATATATATATATGAAGAGTTTGTTCGCAAAAAGCGATAAGTCCATTTTTTAAGATTTTGAAGTACGGTCTCTGTCATAAAGTACAAAATAATACCTTTTAAGTGATATATTCTTCACTACATATAAAGGTACATTTTTGAAGTTATGGTCAAAAGAAGCAAAGATTTTCTTATTATTCTCTTTATTTTTCTTGACCTTTAATCGCAAATATCTCCATTTGGCAAATATGGACTTATCGGTTTTTGCAAACAAACTCTTCATACATATATATATATATATATGTATATATATATATATATATATATATATATATATATATATATGTAACGACAACAAATGGAGCCGGGACTCGCTATGTTGGTTACGGGTGTTCTTTCTTATTCGCAGGTTCTGATCATCAAACTGAACCCAAGCCCTGAAAGATGTAAACATTATGTACAAGGGATAATGAGTACATTGTATTGTCATTGAATGCATGAATGAATATTTGACATTAATATAGCATACACAGTCTTATAATTCAGTTGTGTTCACTCTTATTCGTTATACATCGACATTCAGTAGTATAATTTTACTGCACTTGTAATTGGCACATAGTCTTTGATTGACATTTAAACAATGAATGGTTAATTATGATAGTTCACGCTATGCTCATTGAGTATTTGTTTCAACTGCATTATTATAGCTATTCCGTTACAAGCGTACATGTTTTCAATTGCAAATCTCTAATTGGCATTAGGTTTCTCTATACAGTCCAAAGAGTTAGAAGTTCTGATACAAACTCCAATGTGAAAGCGTTTGTATTGGCTTTACTGTAGCTCTACTGTTCTGCAACAGGTGTTTCCATGTGAAAGCTCCTAGGTCGTAAATGTGTCAAGAATGCTCTCTCGCTGACCAGAGAGGATTGAATGACCTTAGGTCCAAAGTCCGCTCACTGGGTTAAAGTGAATTTGCTCTGTTCACTAGAATCTTGACGTCACATTGTTTCTTGCTACAATGAATCTTCTACACTGCTCTCGAAGTTCATAAATGTCTTGCTAATAACTTGAACAAGTAGTCACATGCTAAATCAGAATAGTGCATTTAAAGTAGAATAATTAGCAAATGTAATTAACAGACATCAAAGAATCAACATGAATCAAACTTCAAAGTATAGATATCGATATCTCAATATTCTCTTATACAACTCAACATAATAAAGCAAGATTCAATTCGCTCAAAGAACCTCCAGTATACATTCAATACCGGGCCTTATACCGTTAAACACTCCTATCATCTTCAATAGGCAAGATATGGAAATAGGGAAAGGAATTAGAGGAAGAATAAAGAAGAAGGAGAAGGAGAGAGAGAGAGAGAGGGGGGGGGGGGGTCTCCTAGTGCATACTCCAATATGACTAGAACATTACATTCACGAGTGTTTACTCCACAATGTCGTCACGCACACATTGTCACCAATCAAGATGTTGTGAAAGCAGCAATGAACATTATCTCCAAATTGTCAAGTCTATCTTTTAACCAGCTTTCTAACAAGTTCTTCCTATTTGTCATCTCAACTTAACTCAACGTCCACTCGCATAATGTAGGAGCTTGATAACCGATAAACATTGTCATATCAACCAATCTGAGTCTGAGGCAGGTTTGAGCCATACATTTCAGAAGTCAGATATATGTGATCCGAACGACAATGAAATCTCATGATGTGCCCATGCACATTCGCATCACTCTGTTCAACATAACAGAGGATCCCTATTTCAACTCTGTTTGAAATAGCAACAATGTTATCACTGATCTATAGCGCAAGTAGCAGCTCATAGATAATCCTAACACTATCTGGACAACATACTAGACTCGAACTAGACTTCACAGTTTAAGCTTGACAAAGAAGATAACTTACCCCTGCCGGAGACAAAGATAGCTGACTCCCGATCACTCGCTCTGCTTCAAAATATCTTGCTGCTTCTTCGTTGTCAAAGATTCCAATATGAAGTGAGGAGAGGAAAACTTCGCTATTTATTGGGTTTAGGACCCTTCCCAAAGATATATTTTAACTTTAAATTCCAATCCACCGACGCACAGTTCTACGTCACTTTTACTGCCACTTGTTTGGGTGGAGGGCTATGTCTGGCTATGAGGTCATAGCTTGACCCAAGGAGGGCAGAGAGTGGACATTATGCCCAAATTTGGCAAGTAAAAGTGGAGAATGTGACCGGAAGGATTGGACTTCCTGAATGACGCAGGGTGACTCATTTTCCAGAAAATGTATTTTTATGTTACTTTTTGTTTTAATTTTTGATTCTTAGAAATCTTTCTTTCTCTTTGTTTTGACAAAAACCCACAATGTTACATTCTCCCCTGCTTCATGTTGGCATCCCTGACAACATACCAATAAACATAATTATTTAATATCAACTAATGAGACACTTAATTTCTACCTGAAAGTAGAGTAAGTAGTAGCAAGTGCGACTTGCTAACATCTACGAGAATCTCCTCAGTGACGGTTGGCGGCGGCTTTCCCTGCAGCCTGGGAGTGGAGCTGACTCTGGTCCATCCTCTGGGCGCTCCCCTGCTTTTTCCAAAGCAGGGAGGTCGTCCTCCCTCATGATGACTGCTTCGCCGTCATCCGCCACAGGCACGCGACCGCTGTCGTTCCGGTAGTTGACGTCCGGGTTGTCACCTATACACGACTGCTCTGGGGACGTCAGGGCTCCTAAGCTATCTCCAGGTTCTCCGTCATCGCATCTGGGCATCATCCTCAATATCCAATTGAGGCCAGAGGAGGAACCACATGTATCCTCTCAAAACAGCATTACACTCGCCAGATGAATAGGGATTGCCTGAAGATAGTTCCAGAAGACCAGTCGGCGTCCTTGAAGCTGGATGTCGCTGTTGCTGAAGTTTACCATCTGGACAGGAGCTCTTCCCGAGGAGGGCACCCTTACGAAAGTAGGTAGGAGAACGAGTCCATTTGGTAATGTTGAGGCATCCCACTCCTCAACAACTGCGACTGAACGCTTGCTTCCTTACAGTTGAATAGACACGGCCAGAGACCATGAACATGACCGTTCTTCCACCCGTTCCGTCTTCAGCTTACTTCCGTTCAACACCTCGATTTCTGCTGATTTCTCCATCATGTCTCCGGCGAGGGGGCTGTCGATGACCAGTGAACTACGAATCCTGTCCGTGACGCCAATTTTTTTGTAACGACAACAAATGGAGCCGGGACTCGCAGTGTTGGTTACGGGTGTTCTTTATTATTCGCAGGTTCTGATCATCAAACTGAACCCAAACCCCCTGCCGGAGACAAAGATAGCTGACTCCCGATCACTCGCTCTGCTTCAAAATATCTTGCTGCTTCTTCGTTGTCAAAGATTCCAATATGAAGTGAGGAGAGGAAAACTTCGCTATTTATTGGGTTTAGGTCCCTTCCCAAAGATATATTTTAACTTTAAATTCCAATCCACCGACGCACAGTTCTACGTCACTTTTACTGCCACTTGTTTGGGTGGAGGGCTATGTCTGGCTATGAGGTCATAGCTTGACCCAAGGAGGGCAGAGAGTGGACATTATGCCCAAATTTGGCAAGTAAAAGTGGAGAATGTGACCGGAAGGATTGGACTTCCTGAATGACGCAGGGTGACTCATTTTCCAGAAAATGTATTTTTATGTTACTTTTTGTTTTAATTTTTGATTCTTAGAAATCTTTCTTTCTCTTTGTTTTGACAAAAACCACAATGTTACATATATATATATATATATATATATATATATATATATGTATATATATATATATACATATATATATAGACATAGATATAGACATAGATATATATTCATTCATCAGGGCTCAATGTTTGTGGTAGCCTGACTGGGCAAACGATAGGCCTGTAGGCCTAAAGATGAAAAATGGATTATTTTTGCTTTTATTTTGGGTCACTACATATCTTCTTTTTTTGGGGGGGGGGGGTAGGGCACCTAAGTGGTCTCAATGGGCCACCAGACCAAAAAAAAAAAAAAATTAGTGTTGAGCAGTAATTTTCATATCTTTTAAACACCACTGTACATGTACTTTCAAGGGCAGTGGATCGGACCTTTTAGTAGGGGGAGGGCTGGTGTCGAGAGTATACATAATGGTGTATCCATCCCCATTTTTTATGGGAAGAACTTCCCCTTGTGGAACGTTGACTTTTTATTTTTATTTTTTCTGAAGGATTATTCACAAATTCTATTATTGTCAACAATTTCAGGCCTGTAGAAACCTTCATTGACTTCACGAGACACTAAGGGCAGCTAAAAATTAATACATTAAGCCTACGAATGACGTAAAGAGGCCTTTGGTGTTTTGGCCCACTGCCAATGACCGTTAAGCTCCTAAGTACATCATTATGTCTCTGTACATGTTACCGCAGAGATACAGAAGAACCTCCCTCATCCCAATCCACTTCTTATTTGATTCTTTAATTGCTATATGTCCGATACCGCCACTCGAAAATATTTGAGGCATGTGCCAAACTGGAACTGCCACGCAGGTAGTAATACAATTAACTTGTGTCTCATTACATTATCACCGGCCACTTTCCACAAAAAAAATATGTCTTAGTGATGATAATTACTTATTGCCATCCCCACTTATAAAAGATATGTGATTAGGACCCTATATAATGGTAAATACAGGGGGATGCACTAATGAATTGTGCAAAAATAAATAAATAAACAAGTAAATAAATAAATAAATAGATAATGAATGAATGAATAACATACTTGCCAACTAATAAGATTTCATCAGATTCAGTAAGATTTTTTACATTAAAAATAGCAAAATAAGATTTTCTGTCAGAGAAATAAGATTTTTAAAAAATATTTAGATATACCTTTCATGAGTATTTTCTGAAGATTTGACTGAAAGTAAGATTTTTAACTTCAGTTTGCATATAAAATAAGATTTTTGCAATCCATGAGTAAGATATTTCATCTTGAAATGTTGGCAGGTATGGAATAAATGAATGAATGAACAAATAAATAAATAAATAAATAAATAGATAAATAAATAAATGGGGAAATAAAAATGAAAATTACTCGACTGGGCATGCCCGGGCACTATTCAGATATATCTATCAATAAAGACTAATATACTCGACGATTATTCCATATCAGATGTATTTGTGGGAATTAAGTGGAAAATGATAAAATCGGCTATCCAGGAAGATATAGTTTTTAGACACTTTCACATGATACAGCTCTGAGTGATTTACACTTTTACACAATTAAACTTCTGGATGGGATTGACTTTGGTTTTATAGGCTTTATCATTAAGTGAGATTTCATTTCCTTTAACGAGTAAACAAGCAAAATACCTGGTATAGCAAACTTATGTTAAAGGGATCTAACGTATAGTTTTGGTTGAGACCTAATTTCAGGTTTCTAACATTTTGGGTGAGATAATGAGAAACCTCTTGTGAAATATGAAAGAGCGTGTAATTCCACGAGGAATTCAACGTTTATTTGATGAAAATTGGTTTGGAAGTGGCTGAGATATACAAAACAGCGATTCTAGTTAAGTATGGGACCCACACTTGATCATTACGATCGCTTTGTTTTACTTTGTTTTTGGATGTTTCAGTCATTCCAAACCCGATTTTCATCGAATAAACTTTGAATTCCTCCTAAAATGGTATACACTGTACTATTTCGTAAGTGTTTTCTTGGTATCTTGCAAAAAGTTAAAAGCCCAATTCTCATCTCCACCAATACTGTACTATCCCTTTAATGTTCAAAATGAATGTTCAGATTGCTCAGCAAGACGGCGGGATCGAACATCGATCATCGAAGAGATAAGGTAAGTCAAGTGCACCTGTGGAATTTTTTTGTACATCAGTAGAAAATTGACAACTGTTAATTACAACCAGTTGGAACTCAAACTCAAACTTTTAAACCTCCTTGGTACAGTTTACCTAGTTGACCCTCCCCTCCCCCCCCCCCAAAAAAAAAAACCCCTCGATGAACACTGTTTCAATCGCGCGCTCCTCACCCTCGATCCCTCGCACTATCGCAGCTAGCGCTGCAGCTGTTACTATGGCGATGACCTATGACCGCAACAACATGTCCAATAACTCAGTTCGGCGGACCTAGACCTACCTGTTGCATGCAGTACAGTCGGTATCGTAACGACGTGCCCATGTTCGTTTGCGGAGGATAAAAAGCCACATTCTACTAGCGATTTGACAATAACACTTTTCTTTATTCCGCAAATAGGCTATTCTACTGGAATTGATGATATAAGGCACAAGTCTAAAAGTATTTTGTGACAGTTTCACTTCGCGACACAACGCAGCGCAGGCAGCTGATTTCCAGCGGCTCTTCTCTGCTGTCTTACGCCTGAACCTCGGGCGCCTAGCTGCTTGATCTTGTGGTGCAAGCTGGACCTCTCCCGCGCGCTCCAGCAGACAGACCGACCGTGCTGGTGTGTTGTGCTTTGGATCTGCTTTGGTAATTTTTGTATCGACATTAATGAAAATCTAAGAGGCTAAGTTTTCACAATGCCATACCAGAAAGTTCCAAAGAAAACTCAACCTCTTTGGCATGAGTGGGATTACAAAGCACAAAAGAAAGGAGTGAGAAACACAGTTTATTCTGTGAATGGTGATGAGTACACAGGAGAGTGGCTGGACAACAAGAAACACGGTGAGCAGTAAAAATCAATTGGTGGACAATAATGCAACTCCAAATCATGTTAAGTTTGAAATTGATAATATCGACGAAATCAAAGAACAACATGGAAAAGGTTTAGGAAAGAGTTCCTTTTGGGACTGCCACCCCAATTGTACAAGATGCGTACCAAGTGTAAAATGACATCTCTACACAGCCCTACCCAGAATTGTTGGGTTGTCGCTTCCCACAGATGCATGCACACACATAATTGACAAGAAATTCACCTAGGTAGAGTAGTGGCGTACTGAAGAGTTTGAGTTTTGGGTGGCTGACCCAAACGTATAAGTTCTTGCCAATTAAGGTTTGAATTAACTATACACAGCCCAGTCGCTGTACGCGACGTACCATGTACAGCGACTGGGCTGTGTATAGTTAGGTTTGAATGAAATCAGACATAGAAAATAGGTCTAGATCTATAAGAAAATTGGGAGATTTCAATTTTCTTGTCTCATTATGCCCATGAAGTGATTGTGTCGTAGCATATATATTGGCTTGCACACAAGTCAACATTGTACATCCTTTTGATGACTTTTTTTTTTATGAATTCGGGAAGAAAATATGGGGCTTGAATTGACTGAAATATTAAAACCATTGTTTTTGTACAGGGGTTTTCATTGATAGAGTTCTTCATTGGAAAGAGTATCTTTGTTTATGAATTATATTGCAAAGTTTGCATATTACATGCAAACCAGTGGAATAGTTGTGAAGTGATCTTGTAAGTCAATACATGTAATTTGCATATGATGGCTGCTACTGGTAATACTTTTATGCCCTCATGCCACTGTGTTTCATGAAAGCTTTCATTTTTCCACCATTCCATTTCCAAGTGTGATTTTATGTCCTTTCTCCGTAAGTTGACAACAATTTGATAAATGTTGAGAGGAAAACTTGTTAATGGTGATGCCCCACAGGTATGCAGATATTCAATAGAGATTACCCCCAATAGAGTCTATATGTGAATTCAATAAATGCAGAAATATTTTTTGTAATGAACATCAGTGAAATTTGAGGATAATTGGGCAGTATGTTTCAGAGTTATGAATTAAATTTGGTTCTCTTATGCTGTTATCACTGGATAAGAGGACTAAATATACTTGTATGTTAATAATTTGTTTAATACATAGTAAGGCTTCTATGAAGATAATACTGTTCAAAGGATAATTCAGAGTATTGTATTTTTGTTGTTTTAGAAAGGGTGCTTGACTACCTCTTTCAGAAAATGGAGGAAAATATGTACAACCTTTATTATGTCAGTAACATACATGTAGTTGACAAAATGTGTACTCTTTATTGTATAATAAAAGGAAAATTTCTGTATGCATATTTTCTCTCACTTGGGTGCAGGTAAAGGAACACAGAAATGGAAGAAACAGGGAGCCCTGTATGATGGAGACTGGAAGTTTGGGAAGAGGAATGGATTTGGCACACTAAGTACTCCTGCAGAGGGAGGGGGCTACAAGAGGATTTATTCAGGGGGATGGAAGAATGACAAACGACATGTAAGTAATCACACTACTTTCATATGTGTTTTATAATTGTTCTCAGTAGAATTATCAGAACCAGTATCTAATCTCATGTGATTAAAGTGCCAAAATAAGTGGAAGTCCAGTATTATTTGCAAACATGTAATGAACAAGGAATTGAACTTGGCACAAGCTCATGAAGTTTTAAGAGTCGTGTTTAATTGTGAAGTCCTTGTTGCATGTACATACCGCTATACATGACACATTTCTACAAAATTAGTTTGTGTTTCAGACTCTTACATAGCTTTTCTTTTGCTTTGGGTTTGTGTGTGTCTGTGAAATCTGTTTATTGTAAGTTACATTTAATTTCAGTTTTGATATATGATGACGCACAGCTGGACTTTATTTAGTAAGATCACAAGAATGGTGTAAATATTCCAAATGACTTTATTAGAATATTTATTTATTTTTTCTGTAATTTTTGTTGTGTACAATCATATTAAATGTCTTAATCTGTGGCTGTTTGAAAGGAACCGAATGGAATACCAGTACCACCTGTTCGTACAACAAAATAATGTTGGCAGCTGTACTGCCATGGTTAGGTAACTTCTTGTTGCTAAATAAATTAAACTGCACTGGGATCTACAATCAGTGGTAGATCCAGATGGGGGTGCACCGGGCGCACGCCCCCTCTTTATTTTTTGTTAAAACAAAAGAAATAAAAAGAAAAAATGGCATGTGCCCCCCCTTTAATTTTGTAATGGCACCTCCCCTGTACGGAATTCCTGGATCCGCCCCTAACAATGTTGTTACTACAAAATCAGTAAAGCTCAGCCACTTGTTTCCAATTATGAACTGTCAAGTAAATATGCTATGATCCAGATACATTCCTTCATGAACACGCCTTGCAGGGATATGGAACAAACTTCTACACATCGGAGGAGTACTATGAAGGCGAGTGGTATGCAGGGAAGCGCAGTGGATGGGGGAGAATGTACTTCGCTGATGGAAGCACGTACGAAGGAGAGTGGTACAATGATGAGAGGAATGGGCAAGGCATGCTAAGACTGGGTAAGAATTTCAGTCAATCAATCTTTAAAGAGAAAACATTACAAAATCTGAATTCCCCGATTAAGTCACACACACAAAAAAAAACAAAACAACAAACAACAACAACAAACAACAACAAATCACCCACTTTATACCCTGCTGGTCATATATATGACTTTAGTCAATAATATTAGTGATGATTAACCAATACACATTAAAGTCTGTCACAAATTGGAGTATATTAAGCTAGAGTGACAGAATGGGGAAATGACTTGCAATACTTCTGCTGTATAAAGTGCTAATATATTTCACATTGTTTTATGCATGACATAGGTCAGCATTCTTCTCTTTTGCTTTCTAATGAAATGTTACGTGACAAACATGGTCAATCTGAATATGTGTTACAGTCAACCTAACCAAAATCGACCTTGCGAAAGTTAAAAAAAAAAGAAAAAAAAATCATACCTTGGATAGATATAAACACATGCGTTAATCTTATTATGTAATGTAATTCACATAAGTCAAAGGATTTTTTGCAATCCCTTTGGATTTACTGTAAGTATAGGGTTGATTGTATGAATTAACAATTTAGTGTTTTGTGTTATATAGATATGATTTAAGTGAAGGATAGAAAGGTTATTGTGTTTTTGACATCTTGATTCTTGTTAATGTATCATTGTGAACAGCTAACTCAGCTGCATAAGGATATGTGTGGTTGTCACAGATATTTCCATGACATGACTGTGTGTGAGTGGATCTGTGGCCAGTGTACTTGTTATGATAGTGACCATGTGTAGCGATGACCCTCTAGGTATTGGCTTTATGTCTGAGAGTTCATAGGGTTTAAAGCTAACATTATACTTTCTCTATTTGACAGCTTCAGAGAATCGCTATGAAGGCATGTGGAAAGATGACAAGAAGAACGGGGAAGGAAAGTTCTTCTACCTGGACAAAGGTCAGATGTATGAAGGTGTGTGGGTCAATGACATCGCCAAATGTGGCACCATGGTGGACTTCGGCAGAGATGGAGCTCCAGAACCAACTCAATACCCAATTCCTGAGGTACAGTATCATTTAAGACACACTTTATGTGATCAAATTCTATTTAACAATGAAATGTATGTTGGACATTACTTCTTGAAGACAAAACTTATTTTAATGTTCAGCTTCAAATCTGTGTTTTTTTTTCCAGATGTTGGAAGGGAGTATCTCAATTTTCATTGCATGCTTTGTGTGAAGTAAATATATCAGCAAGTAACTAAATCCATTGGCTATATAAGAGTTTGATCAAGTAAAATAGATTGCCCTTTACATTGATGTTTCCTATAAGATAGAGTATCGATATAAATATTCAGGTTTTACCACTTGTAAACCAGAAAGTTCTTAAACATTCAAAAAATCATTAAAAGATATGAGTTGGAATTTTTGAATTAGTAATTCAAAAGTACAATCATATCTTTCTTTGACATCATGATAATACAGTGTGTTAGGAAAGTGTAACCTCAGGTATAAAGATAATGTCTCATTTTGTTCTTCATTGGTGCCACAGATCAAACTTGCAGATCCAGAAGGAGTGCTAAGAGAAGCAGAGGACACATTTTTACCTGACAGTGACTGAGATGCAGCACATTTTGTCTCTAGGATGTGAAATGATAAACTTAAACATCCCAGCCATGAAACTGAAACAGTGCATGGATTGAACACACCAGTGTCAATGTGTATTTGATAAACTTAAACATCCCAGCCATGAAACTGAAACAGTGCATGGATTGAACACACCAGTGTCAATGTGTATTTGATAAACTTAAACATCCCAGCCACGAAACTGAAACAGTGCATGGATTGAACACACCAGCGTCAATGTGTATTTAGGTTACTTGGATGTATACCTGGATCAATTTTCCTTGAAAATATTTTCTAAGTGAGATATACTAAGCACAAAAGCATTTTTTCCCCCCAACATTGCTTCTGGGCTGCTGATGTCATTCATCATTGTACTAGGTTTACAGATCGAGGAGCTCAGATCTAATTTACAAACTTTCTTGAGTATTAAAAAATCTGTGATAGTTTTTGTTTTCACACTTGAGTTATTTCGGCCTGATGTAAATCATGCTACTGCACTATGTCAAATGCATTGATCTATATCATTTTATATACCACGTTTATGTTGTAGTATGATATCTAATATACATACATGAATACCATTACCAAAATTCAGAAAATTACATATTCTTTCTTCCAGTGTTTTGGATAATGTATCATTGATAGTTCCAGTGAATGGAAAAATGATACACTACCAAGCAAACCCTCATGTTCTCACATTTAGATATTGAAATCAATGTGCAGTTCCAAACAAATCAACAATACATTAGCTTTTTCATCTCACCCACGATCTAACTCAGAAGTGGATCACATCATTTTGCAAAACGATGACATCTTTTTAAGTAAACTGTAAATATGCCTTGTATTAAGTAAATTATGTAACTTGACTGTAAATAATATATTGCAAATAAATCTGCTGCAACAATACTGTGTGTAGCAAATCCAATCTGTTTGCACTGTATCTTACATGTGCTTGTGTGTTTAGTATAACTCACTCAAATGCAAAAGCTGTAGACATTGTGAAAACTTGGCACCCTAGTGTATAGTAATCTTTGACTTAAAAGTATGTACACGTAATAGGGTTCAGTCAGCATGCATGTCACTTTTGTATGCATGTATAGATATAACCATGGATCCAGCTTTAGATTATAAAACATTATGGTGAGGAGACAATTGATATGTGTGTGAATGTGTGTGTGTGTGTATTATTGATATGCATATCATATAGTTTTGACAGGAAGGAGGAACCAGCAGATTTTGATACAAAATGTGTGTGTGTGTGTGTAAGGTGTTTCAACATCTTTTTAATTGAAGGTTGGATGTCATCTGTATAAGGCTGGTACATCCGATGATGTTGCTTCATTACCTGCACTAAGCTGTACTGCCATACTTGGATCAACAACCATAGGCTGAAAGATTGGCAAGTAACCTGTTCCTCAGGGGAATCTGATATACCAAGCTCACAAAATATACACAAAGAGTGTCTGCATTTGTGGCCTAAGTTCATGTTTATTTTTTTAGCTGACTAGAAATTGAATTTTCTTCTATTAATATTTGTTTTTTTTTTTCTGTATCAAATGTGTGTGTGTTGTTGTTGTTGTTGTTGTTTTGTGTGTGTGTGTGTGTGTGTGTGTGTGTTTTGTCTAATGTACCTTTTCCAATGAAGAAGTGCACTTATTTTGCAGCAAAACTCATATGGAGACATAGGTAGCAATCGGCTACATGTATAGGTTTGTGTGTATTAAGCTCAACAAGATTTTGACTTTGTGACCCACTTCAGGTGCCCTTATAGTGCATACTGTATTCATATCTCTCATCCAACTGATACCTTTGCACTGTTCGATGGATCATGCAGTGAGTTGACCATCTAGAACAGGGGATACATGTTCTGCTTGATTGCTGTCACACAGGTAGGTTATACCAACCTAGCTGTCTGTTCTTTGTCAATGGGCAAACACAGAATCTTGTGTAAGGGCATTCATGTACTTCGCAGAGAATTGCAGAAGGATCATATGTTAAAGTTGGGTATGCAAAGCAATGCAATTAGATGTATCGGCCTATTATTCATTTACTTGTATGTACATACAATGTATTATAATACCTACTTTCATTAATTTCCTGTTTAATCAATCAACTCCAAGAATCCCACATTCAATGTAATTTTTGTGTCTTATCTTATGATAATTCATACTCTTCACTGAATACCATAAATCAATCGTAAGAAGTGGAGTAAAGAAAAGTCTCTCCAAAAAATAAATCTTTTGACTTTTGTATGATTTTTTTAGTTTCAAAATTGTCAAAGATTTCTTTATAACTATGCTAAATCCATGATTGATTTTGAAATTGCCTGGCAACACATCAGATGGTTACAGATCGTCTTAATTTCTGTCATTTTTGTTTTCATTTTGTTCAGATTAGATCTTTTGCCACTTCTGTCCAATCTTTCTACAACAGAAGATATACAGTGAAATTTAGAGTTGCCAAAGTAGATACACAGTAATTACGAACAATAATTTCTCCAGCAATCTACCCCGAGAAATTCGGTAATGTATGTTTTTAAGTGTAAGTGGAATAAGGTTACTGATTGACAAGTCATATATCATTATTCTGTCAAATTGTCAGTGGTGATACTAGTATACCAAGCCTATGGCACATAATTATGTTATGTAGGGTCCCACCCTAAAAATAGGTGTGTAAAGCACATCTATACTCGTGTATTATACTAAGTGAATTTAAAGTGAATTTTCAGTTTATTAATTTACTGTTCCAATTTCTTAATGTATGTATATATATATATACATATATTTATAAAAGATGAAAAAGTAGAGTGGTAATGCATTTTGACAGTCCAACAGCGCTATTTATTCAGACCAAATTTTCAACGAATACATTCGTCTTCCTCAGGGTCGACCGTAAGGAAGACGAATGTATTCGTCGAAAATTTGGTCTGAATAAATAGCACTGTTGGACTGTCAAAATGCATTACCACTCTACTTCTTCATCTTTTCTATACTGGTACCAACACGCGGACTACAAGTATCATTATATATATATATATATATATATATATATATATATATATATATATATATTCCCACTTTTTGCAGCCGGGGCTGTTTACACACAAACTGCATAGTACCCATCGAATTTTTAAACAACACAAAATATAATTGTAAGCATGACTTCAGAATACGTAATCAGTGCGGTTTCAATTCCCAGACATGACATCGTTCTGTGCATGAAGTTTGATGAAATTTACAGAGGCTCGGATCGTGTACATGTACCACATTCAATGATTTTATAACTTTAGACACATTGGCCCGAATTCACGAAGGTGGTACAAATGAAACCATGGTTTAAACCATGGACAAAAACCATGGAGCACCTAGTGTCGCATGGAATATATTGTTACGAAATCAGTCATTTCGTCGATAAAATGATTATTTTGTAACGAAATGACAACATTTTGTAACTAAATGGGCATTTTGTGTTCGTTGACGAAACGGTCATTTTGTCAATGAAATGACCAATTTTGTAACGAAATATTCCTTGCGACACTTGGCGCTCCATGGTTTTTGTCCATGGTTTAAACCATGGTTTCATTTGTACCACCTTCGTGAATTCGGGCCATTATGGACAATAAAAGACTGAAATGTATGGAATGAAATGAATTTCAATTGGGTCCAACTGTACTACATTACTGTGCCTACAGCGAGCAACAGAGGGCGCACCCACTTTTCTTCGCAACCATTCAGTGCGTATGCAATAACTCGCTCATTAGTCATAATCCATTGCGATAGTATATATATTATGTGTTTATAGGCAATACATCACCTATTCAGAAGCAAGTAGAATAGTGTTGATAACTCCTCTTTAAAGTAAATAAACTATTTATATAAAACTAGAAAAGCACTCTGAGAGCACAGATCTCCGCCAAGCAGCTATGCACTTTCCACGTGCTGACGGATCTCAATTGCTCTTCCCAAAGAGATTTTTCTCCTCTCCACCCCTGGGGAAAAGCTCATTAGGCTCTTCCATAGAGGGCCACCCAGGTATAACATGCTGGGAAAAAAAAATCGCCCGATTTCCCAATATAGAAGCCTTTGTTACGTCACAAACCCTCACTTGCGCGGCGCGCCTCGCCCTAGCAGAAAGTGATGCACGCACTTTAGTGCGCGTATGAAAACCTAAAAAATGCGCAGCTTGAGCCCCCAATTTCATTGACCCTACGTGCCAAAATATCAAAAATCCTCCATAAATTCCCCCCCCCCAAAATCTCGGATCACTACCAAAATGTAATCATCTGTTACTTGTGTCATTCCTCAACCTTTCCTGTAAGTTTCATCCATTGCCGTTAACTACTTTTTGAGTTAAACGGTTAAGTTGAGTTAAACGGACAAACTAACTAACTAACAAACAAACCAACGGTTACGAAAACATAACCTCCTCCCTTAACAGAGGTAAAAACAACAACAACAACAACAAACAAAACACACACACACACAAAAAAAAAACCCGGCAACATAATATTAAATATTTCGGTCCGGTTTTTGTTTTGTTTTTGTTACCTCCGCCAAGGGAGGAGGTTATGTTTTCGTTACCGTTGGTTTGTTTGTTAGTTAGTTTGTTAGTTTGTTTAGTTTGTTTCGTTTGACCGTGTGCAAGATAACTCAAAAAGTTGTGCACGGATTTGGATGAAACTTGCAGGAAAGGTTGGAAATGATACAAGGAACAGATGATTAAATTTTGGTGGTGATCCGGAAATTTTTATGGGTTTTATAAAGGATTTTCGATATTTTGCCACGTAGGGTCAATGAACTTGGGAGTTCAAGCTGCGCATTTTTGAAGTTTTCATGCGCGCACTAAAGTGCGTGCTCTAGTTTCTGCTGGGGCGAGGCGCGCCGCGCATCTGAGAGTTTATGACGTAACAAAGGCTTCTATATTGGGAAATCGGGCGATTTTTCAGTGGGTGGAAATCATTGATCTCTACGGAAGAGCAAAATCATCGATGGAAAGTAGTAACTGCTTGGCGGAGGTCTGAGTTCTCGGAGTGTGCTTTTCTAGTTTTTATTATTCCCATATGCAACCTGGGTTGATGTAAAGCGCATTTTTTTTTTTTCATTCGGTCAATGGTGTCAGCAAGAAAATAATAAAACACTACATAGGCATACTTTCAAATGGATTACTCCGGGCAGTCAGAACTTTTTAAAGCATTTTTTTTTTTTCTGTGTGAATTTCGAATTTGACGTGTATGGCCCATACTTTCCGTGGTCTCCACAGTTTGAAGCTGTCGAAGTTTTTACTTTCCTTTTCGCATAACTTGCTCATACATGTATGTTATCCTCTGCATTTCAGTGTCAATGCCCATCATAAGGGTGAATTTGTTAAGGAATTATATTAAAAAACGAGTTATAGGCCCTACACTTTAAAATTCATAAGCGATAATAATAGATAACATATATGCGCTGTAAACAAAACCACTGCACAAATCTCGGGCAACTGTAATACCAGAACCCGAACTCCCGAAGTCGTCTATTATATAGAAGCCTATATATTTAGATCTACATTTAATATTGGTCTACATTATCCACCACTACTACACTACTAAAAATGACACACAACCCGCATACACATACATGTACACAAATCTTGCTTATGCCGACCGTATTCAGTATTCAACAAACATTGAACAAAATGGGAAATTCAATCATAAATATGGGTACCCTCCTCGACCAGCATCCCACATAATATATCCAGCATTATAGTGTTCAAAATTCCATGTCGAAGCAAACAGATGTACTCCGAAGCAATCTCTCTCTCTCTCTCTCTCTCTCTCTTTGCGCGATTGAAATTGACCACTTTCAATGTGAGTTATGTCTCATGTAGACATGGAAATGGTGTAGAATTTGAAGACAATCCGTTAAACAATATTACGCGACCAATAAAGGAATCAAAGTAAATAGAAAATTGACCTTTGCGCTATATATTCTCCAAGATTATGTTCCAGTGCGGATGGAGCCTTTTGCTAAGTGGAGGGGATGGGTGTGTGTGGGGGGGGGGGGGGGGAGGGGAGAGTCCGATCGAGAGATGGGTGTCTACCGAGGCTCTCTGCGACGTTTGTTTTTTGCTATGTTGAAAGCCCGTTAGTGATGTTTTCCTGGCGTCTATAGCTAACACAACGGAAACCATGTACATTGTGCATGGGTCTTGGCACATGATGCCGCTTAAAGGTGCATAGTCCCGGTAGTGTAGAGGGCGCTGTTGATGATACTGCCGATCACCGTTAGCATTGATACGAAGATTACCGAAGTTGAGCTGTCATTAAGAGTAAAGTGCGTACGTGTTGCTAAGTAACGCTGCGGAAAGTTCCTTGTCTTCTCTGCGCATCGCGCAGTCTGTATAATGCCAGGGTGCGTGCATGTGCTTGTTATTATGACATCACAAAGGAAGTTTGCTAAAGCTGTCATCCCCCTCAGCCGAATCATGAGCCGAACTGTGATCCGACCACTGACTACAGTGAATCGGACTTCTTCGGACTCGGGGAAGTGGGCCAAAGCGTAAGCGCTAAAGAGGAGCCGATAGCGTAGGTCTCTATAGGAAACTTGCGCCGTGCGCCCGCGTACGCACTTGACTAAAACACCGGGACCATGCACCTTTAAATGAACATCACAATCCATCATCAAGTTCACTTGGCACCCCACACGTAATATTCATCACTGTGATCCACCCCCCCCCCCCCCCCATCCTCTCCTTTTCCCTCTCTGGACATGGTCTCTTTCTCTCTGGCCTTTTATCAAGGCCCTCTCGCTGTAACAGGCGAGCGAAGCAAGCCCAGGCGAGCGAAGCAAGCCCAGCCGAGCGCGACACCGCAACCCCACGCAGCTGGGCTCTTTTCACCATAAAGCGAGAGGGCATTGACAAAAGGCTACTCTCTCTCCTGCTGCCAAACACCAACACAAAGATGCAATCTAGAAAGGAGCAAGAGTTTGATCGCAAAACGACTAAACTCCATTCTTTTGTATAGTTTGCTTCAATTCAATTTCAACTTCAACTTCAATTTATATTATAATTTTTTTTGAGATCAGAAACCTCTCATGAAATATGAATTAGAGCATGTAATTTCAAAAAGGATTCAACGTTTATTTGATGAAAATTGATTTTGAAACGGCTGAGATATCCACATCGGAGCAATCCTAATGAAAGATAGGACCCACGTTTTATTAGGATCGCTTTGTTTCACTTTGTTTTGTTTTGTTTTTTGATGTCTCAGCCATTCCAAAACAGATTTTCATGTAATAAACTTTGAATTCCTATTAGAATGACATGCTTTGTATAGTATTTCATAAACAGTTTCTTGGTATCTTGCAAAAAGTTAAAAGCCCAATCCTCATTTTCACCAATACTATGACCATTCCTTTAAGTTGAAATATTTGTGATTAAAGCTCCTAAAAAAGCAAAGAAAACAGTAAAGAAAACATTTGGTATTCTTAATGATAACTTCTCGCATATTTCCTGTCATGTCACAAGTGAGGTAGCCTATCACAGAAGAGGTTTTATTTCGCTCCATCTGATGATGACCTGACTTTAAAATTCATGGAAATGGCGCGTAGCTCCTTTTGCGATCAAACACTTCAGTTGTTAGTGCGTTAACAGGTTTAGTATCTGTTTGACAGATAATAATCGAAAAAGGTACAGGCCCTACTTACCCACAACTCAATCTCTGGGTCCCCCCCCCCCCCAAAAAAAAACAAAAACAAAAACAAAAACAAAACAAAAAACAAAACAAAACAAAACAAAACAAACAAAAACAAAAACAAAAAACAAAAACACAACAACAAACAACGACTCGCAAACAAGCACCAGCGCAAGCAAACAAACAAACAAAAATAAGCGCGACGCGATTCTTTGCTCTCAGCTCCTTTCTTGATCGTCATTATCATAAGACACCCTGTACTAACTATGCAACTTTTGATTCGAATCAACCTTAGGCCTATCTGGCAGTAATTGCAAGAAATTGAAGGTTCTAATAATTGGATCATGCGCTGTCATAGTAAACAAAACTTGATACTTTGCCTTGAGAGTTTCTGGTTATAACTATGGGCAGAGGTGAATCCAAAGGATCCAAAGGATCCAAACTATTCACTGAGGGGCGCAGCCCCAAAAGGAAAAGTTTTTTTTTTTTTTTTTTTTTTTTTTTTTTTTTTTTTTTAGACACCGAGGCCTATAGTTTCAACCAGAGACTCGAAATTAGGCAAAGCATATTTTCATTTTGTTTTATATTTTGGATAAAAATTTAAACAAAAGAAGGGAAAATGGGGAAATTGCGAAGCAAGAAGTCGTGTCGTAGTGGTGGATGCGATGTTATGAAGTGACTCTAAGCAGCGCACGATGTCAGGCTGCTTTGTGATGTTAATATTGTTTTGTGTTACATTTCACAGAGTGACGATACGAAGCCATGCGCAATGTTAAGATTGCTTTGCGACGTCCCAATTGCTTTACAAGAAATACATTTCACAGACTGACGGTACGAGCAGCGCGCATATATGTCAAAATTGCTTTGTGATGTCACTATTGGTTTTTAGAGTGACGCCGATACGACGCGCATGCAGTGCGCAATGTCAAAATTGCTTTGTGACATCACCATCGTTTTTTTTTTTCTTGTTGGAGTGAAGGTACGACGCATGCAGTGCGCTATGTCAGAAGTACTTTGTGACGTAACAATTGTTTGTTAAAAATTGTTGCATGTTACTTCACAGAGTGACGGTCTTATTATACTAGGCGTTTTCACATCAGCCCGATAAAAATCCAAGCTCGAGATATTTTTCGCAGAAAATAGTCAGCAAAATAGCGCGCTATTTCGAAACATCGGGCTGATGTGAAAACGCCTAGTGACGGTACGGTGCAAAGCTGCTGCGCACAATTGAGAAATGCTTAGTGACATCATTTTACAAATATCTGTAGTACACAAAGAGATTTTTCTCCTCCCCACCCACCTGGGAAAATCTCTTTGGTAGTACATATACACCATTTGCGAAATGTCATTATAGGAGTGACGTCTTTCTGCAAATAGTATTGGGTACCAAACATGCTAATACTCTGATATAGCTGAAAATACCCATGATCACGTGAGGCTCTTTCAATCAATCACCAGAGGATGAAATTTTATCCAAAATATAACAAATTTTTATTTATTCACACTGTTTGCATTCAGTAAAATGGCAGGAGGAAGAGAAAAATATTATAATAATGTGAGTAAGTGTAGGCCTAATCTTTTAACCTTAAAGATTTGTCATTAGTGTTGCTTATTATTCGTGATTGAAGGACGCTTGAAAATGAGCTGTCTTATTGCGGATCAGTGCACCGTTTCATGAAAGTTGTCAGCCTTGACAACCATACCTACAAAACAGTCAGTGACCAGATCTTCTCAGTCAATCAAAATCAAGGATCACTATATGACCTGACAATTTTTTAATGAAATGGTGCCCTGGGCTCTCGAGCACTTCTTTTCTTCATTGTTGTTGTTGTTGTTGTTGTTGTTGTTGTTGTTGTTGTGTGTGTGTGTGTGTGTGTGTGTGTGTGTTTGTTTTTGTTTTCGTTTTTTGAGGGGGCTATTGTGATTTTGATAGGGTTGTTATATATTCAACGGGAGACTAGAGAGGTAGAGAGAGAGAGAGAGAGAGAGAGAGAGAGAGATGATCGAGGGAGGGAGATGAGGAGGTTCTGTGACTTTTCCTAATGCTATTAGCAATTCAAGGTGTGGCAGAGGGGGGAGGGGCTGCGGGTCATAATTGGTACACCCTTTTTGTTTTAGACAGGATCGTAAGGACGGAACCTTTAGAAACTATTCGCGGGAATTCTCCGATATCGATTATTTTACGACCCCCCCTAAAAAAAGAGTGTGCGTGTGGGATGGGGTGGGGGGCTAAATCCCTTAAACCCCCCCCCCCCCCCACACACACACACACACCTTGCTTCCGCACCAGGTGCACTTTTTTCAGTTCGGAGTGCATGAGCGTTTCTTGAACAAAACGGGATCGATCCACTATTAAAATACTAGTAGTATGACTACTTTTTTTTAAAAAGATAACAATTGTTTGCAACATTAAGCAGTGTCTATTGTTTCGACATTTTTGAATCACGGTAACTGTCACCTTCTCGAGGGCTATGCGCGGCGGCAATACGTTCAGAGTATGTAGTAGGCATAGCAGTCAGTACTAGGAAGTAGTACTTCATAGTATACTACAAGTCGTACTGTATTTTGATTTCCTGCTTTAACTTCTCCTATTACTAAAGTACCTGCCGAACATGTGCCGAAACCTTTGACCGGGCGTTGGAACTGCAGCGAACAAGATCGTGCAATCAGCGCAAAGATAGCATAGGCAGCGAGCTAGCAAACTAAAGGCTGACAGAGCTTCGGATCAGAGAGAAAAAGAGAGAGGCAGCGCCCGCCGGCGTATTTTTTATTTACACGCAAGCCTGTGGCTTTTCGCAATTTAATTCAATGAAACCGCTTGTGATGCGTCTATGCTTACTCCGCTCGGGTTGCGAAGCGTTCTAAGTACTTGTACAGTGCCTCCGCTCGCGCCGATTCGATTCGTACACGTGCATCAGTGAGTGTTTGTACGCGCTGTGAAAGTTTTGCTTGCCGTGGTAGACCTGCATCCAACAAGTCCATGTACGTACATTGTACTATGTAAACGAGTGAGAGTGCGAAAAACAAGACAATATAAAACAAAAAAATTGAAAGTTATGGAATAGGCTGGTACATGTGCATGTACATGTATCAGACAGTTCTGAAATAACATGATCGCATAATCTAATGACACCTGAATGGAATGAAATACATTGGAAAATCATGCTTGCCATTTTTCTCATTCTAAAATTAATACATTGTATCAAAAGTAATGTATTTGTCCTTCAGACCCCCTCACTCTCTTATTTCCAAAACGTCTCTCATTTCCCGTCTCTCCATACATCATAGTATTTGTTCCAAATACAAGCTCTATCTCTCTTGACTCCCTCTCATATCACATGATTTCTGTTTCTAAGACCCCCTCTATATATATACATTGTATGTACATGTATTAATTTTATTTCTCAGACCCCAACCCCCCTCTGTTATACCTGTTGCTATAATAAAGGCCCTACATCTATCTTCATACTGATGTATATTATTTTGTTTCTCAAACCTGCCCCGCTCTTTTCTTCATACTAGTTTCAAAGACTCACTCTGCATATTCATTTTTCCGACCTCTCTCGACCCCTTCCTTTTTCAAATGCATGACTCGTGTATTCCTTCCTCGATCACTGCTTGAATTAGCCTATATACATCATACAATTTATTTGTTTCTCATACTCTCTCTGTCCCTCCCCCTTCTCTCTTTCTGATTCTTAAACTTTACAATGTTTGTTTACAAGACCACTTTCTACTCTCTATATACATTGATCAGTTTGTCTAGAAATATGTACAGTCACATGTATGAAGAAAAATTACACCACTATTGCATGAAGTCATTATGCATTTTATTCACTTCTTTATATTCAAGCACTTTTTTTCATGAAGGTACAGATGTAATCTGATCCTTCAATATCCAAGAAGTACTAGAAGTATCACCTAGTGTGATTAATATACCCCCAACTAGACACTGAGGCAGTTAGCTCAACTAGCAATGATTACTTTGTATGCTTTTCCTGAAAAAAAAAATACCATGACAATGTATTGTTCAACATTGAATAAAATTAACAGTACAGTAATATGTTATTTTGCTCACTCACAATAATGTGCCATATCTCAAGTCAAGTGCTCAAAACCTGAGTGAGTAAAGTAAATAAATCAGCAATTTCTATGATTTTCATGAAAATAATGTTACCATGGCAACACAATGTTTGACATTAAGAAAAAATGAAGTTTGCAAAACTATAGCTGTCACATGTGCCAAATTTCAAGTCAGATGCTCAAAAGCTGAGGGAGTTAGGTGAATTCACAATATCATTGTATGATTTTCTTTCAAAATATGCTGTCACCATGTTAGAGCCCACTAATGTCAACAATAATCGACCACTAATGTCATAACAACCACTAATGTGGTTGTCGCATCTTCAAGCTATATGCTTATTTGACGACAGTCTTCTGAATTTACACTCCCAATACATGTGCCATAATTCAGTCAGATCATTTGATTTTCTTTATTCCGAGTAGTTCCCAATCGATGTGTTCTCTGAGTCTTTTTAATCTGTACACGTATATCTCAGTTTTATATTCGGATGTACACAGTGCATGTTCCATTGTCTCGTAAACAAAAAGAAATGACTGGTATTTCATTTTTATAATATCATGATCGATGCAGAAAATTCTTCATAAATTCATTTGAATTTGGATCGTGCAATATCATAACAACCTCTAATGTCATAACACGTCGACGACAAAATGTCGTAATGACCACTAATGTCAGAACATGTCGACGACAAATGTCAAAATCGGATTAACCACAAATGTCATAACACGTCGACGACAAATGTCAAAATCCCCATTTTTGCTGCAAATGTCAAAATCGAATTAACCACAAATGTCATAACACGTCGACCACAAATGTCAAAATTTCCAAATTTACTGCAAATGTCATAACGCGTCACAGGGGAGGATCCAGGAATTCCGTAAAGGGGAGGCGCCTTTACAAAAGTAACCCCTCCTTCATTTTCTTTCTCTTTTTTTTTCTTTTAAACAAAAGAAATAAAACGAAAAAAAAAAAATAAGGGGGATGGGGTTGCGCCAGCCTTTCATTTTGAAAGGTGTCTCCCCTTTGCGGAATTCCTGGATCCGCCCCTGAAATGCAAGCAATGAGTTTTGACATTGTGGATGATGCAATCGCGAATCGAGAGGGAGCGCATCCCCCTCTGGTGCCCCTTTTATTCTTGTTAAAACAACAGAAGTAAAAACCAAAAAAAAAATGGGGGCGGGGGGGGGGGGGGGTGCGCCAGCTTGTACTTTTGTAGAGGGGCGGCGCGGCGCCGTCTCTTATATTTTTGAAATGAAGCTGGTTGCGCCAGCTTTTGATTATGGAATTCCTGGATCTTCCCCTCTGACAACGTTATGACATTTGCAGTAAATTTGGAAATTTTGATATTTCTGGTCGAGGTGTTATGACATTAAAGTGGTTAATCCGATTTTGACATTTGTGGTTGACGCAATCGCGGATCGAGAGGGGGCGCTTCCCTCTCTTGTGCCCCCTCTCTATATTTTGTTAAAACAACAGAAATAAAAAGAAGAAAAGGGTGGGGGGTCACGCCAGTCTTTGATTTTGTAAAGGCGGCGCGCAGCCTTTACGGAATTCCTGGATCCTCCCCTATGACGCGTTATGACATTTGCAGTAAATTTGAAAAAATTGACATTTGTGGTCGACACGTTATGACATTTTGTGATTAATCCGATTTTAAATTTTGTCGTCGACGTGTTATGACATTTGTGGTTAATCCGATTTTGATAGTTGTCGTCGACGTGTTATGACATTAGTGTTATGGCCATTATGACATTTGTCGTCGACGTGTTATGATGATATTATAGGTGTTGTTATGACATTACACGATCCAAATTCAAATGAATTTATTAAGGATTTTCTGCATCGATCATGATATTACAAAAAATGAAATACAGTCATTTCTTTTTGTTTACAAGAGAATGAAACATGCAGTGTGTACATCCGAATCTAGTCTTGAAGTTATTAAATGTGGCGTCCCTCAGGGTAGCATAGGACCTTTACTTTTCATCATTTATATAAATGATTTTTGTAGATCATCCGACATACTTTCTTTTATACTTTTTGCCGATGATTCAAATATTTTCTTCTCCCACCAAAATCCAATCACTCTACTGTTAATTCCGAATTAAAAAAAGTGACTCAATGGATAAGAGCCAACAAATTATCACTGAATCTTCAGAAAACTAACTATATGTTATTCAGTAAGTCTATAGAAGTTTTACCCACAGATATCATCTTTGATGACGTTCACTTAGAGCGTGTATCTCATACAAAGTTTCTCGGTATTACAGTGGACGATTAACTTTCGTGGAAGCTTTATATTATTAATATTAGTAAAATAATTTCGCGTAATATCGGTATTATTAATAGACTTAAATCTCATATCCCGTTGTCTTCTTTGCTGACGTTGTATTTTTCATTAATATTACCTTATATGGAATCTTAGCATGGGGTATAGTGCCCATCAAACTTTATTAGATAGATTATTGTTATTACAAAAAAAAAGGCACTTCGTATTATATGTGGCGTTTCTCCACGTTCCCATGCAGATCCATTATTTGTTAGATATAAGATTTAAAAAATCAAAGATTTGTTTTTCTTGCAGCTGGGTGAGATTATGTTTAATTATAACACAAATACACTTCCCAGCATTTTTGATTCAATGCTTCCCCGAAATCAATATTTTCATAATTATCCCACCAGGCGATCAAATGAGTTTCATTTACCCCTTCTGAGAACATTATTGGCTCAAAATACATTTATATACACTGGCCCTAGATTTTGGAATTCTTTAAGTTGTGATATAAAAAAATTCTTTATCTTTGAATTCGTTTAAGCGTAAGTTAAAATATTTTTTGTTGAACTCATATTAAGATATATACGATTCATTACTTAGCTGGTCTTTACAGCCTAAGGGTTCATCGTCAATCATTGATTTCATCATTGTGTATTTTTTACATTATCTTATTTGTATACACTTTGCTCGGCTGATTGAGCTGAAACACCTCAATTCTCTCTTACGATCCCGATGTTCAGCGTGTTGGCTTTTCCTTTCATTTCCTTTTTCTTTCTCTCCTTCCTTTCCATTATTCTTTTGTGTTTTATTACTGTCATGGTATACCCTACTGTAAAGTCATGTAATGTCGTTGTGTTTCTACTGTCTTGTTCTGTACTGTCTTGCTCTCTCCTGTCTTTGTAAAAAAAAAAAAAAAAAAAAAAAAAAAAAGTTTAATGTATTCACAAGAATCCTTTGAGTGGTTCACAATTTACAAGCATGCTTTTCAGTGAACCTCTCAGTTCTTTCTTTTTTTCCCCTCCAAACATAACTTTGTATTCTGCCGGTATGCATGTATAAATTTCCCATTTGTTAACCATTATCTACCATGTAAAGTCGAATACATGCCTATGTTATATCTTCTGATTCATTTCGTGTTATGTTTGACGAAAAAGAAAGAAAGAATGAAATAAATTAAATGAAATGAAAATGAAATGAAATGAATATAAAATTGAGATATACGTGTATCGACAGATTAAAGATAAGAGTATGAGAGAACGCGTCGATTGGGAACCACTCGGAATAAAGAAAATCACTGACTGAATTTACGGAGTGTATAAATGCAGAAGACTGTCGTCAAGTAAGCATATAGCTTGAAGATACGACAGTCACATTAGTGGTTGTTATGACTCTACTGGTCGATTACTGTTGACATTAGTGGGCTCTACACATGGTGACAGCATATTTTGGATGAAAATCTTATGCAATGATATTGTGAATTCACCTAACTCCCTCGGATTTTGAGCATTTGACTTGAAATTTGGCACATGTGACAGCTATGACATATAGTTGTGCAAACTTCATTTTCTCTTAATGTCAAACATTGTGTTGACATGGTAACAGTATTCTTAATGAAAATCATAGAAATTGCTGATTTACTGACTTTACTCACTCAAGTTTTGAGCACTTGACTTGAGATATGGAACATGTGACTATCAGTGAGCAAAATAACACATTATTGTTAATTTTATTCAATGTTGAACAATACGTTGTCATAGTATTTTTTCTTTTTAAGAAAAGCATATATACGGTGTACAAAGTGATCATTGCCTGTTGAGCTAACTGCCTCAGTGTTTAGTTTTGGGGATATTAATCACATTGAGTGATAGTTCTAGTTTGTATCACAATACTTCTTGGATATTGGAAGATCCGATTACATCTGTAGTATACCTTCATGAAAAAAAGTGCTTGAACATAAAGAAGTGAATAAAGTGCATAATGACTTCATGCAACAGTGGTGTAATTTTCCTTCATACATGTGACTGTACATATTTCTAGACAAACTGATCAATGTATATAGAGAGTAGAAAGTGGTCTTGTAAACAAACATTGTAAAGTTTAAGAATCAGAAAGAGAGAATGGGAGAGACAGAGAGAGTATGAAAAACAAATAAATTGAATGATAGGTTAATTCAAGTAGTGATCGAGGAAGGAATACACGAGTCATGCATTTGAAAAAGGAGGGGGTCCGAGAGAGGTCGGAAAATGAATATGCAGAGTGAGTCTTTGAAACTAGTATGAAGAAAAGAGGGACAGGTTTGAGAAACAAAATAATATACCATCAGTATGAAGATAGATTTGGGGGCCTTTAATAGCAACAGATATAACAGGGGGTTGGGGTCTGAGAAATAAAGTTAATACATGTACATACAATGTATCTTATATAGAGGGGGTCTTAGAAACAGAAATCATGTGATATGAGAGGGAGTCAAGAGAGATAGAGAGAGCTTGTATTTGGAACAAATACTATGATGTATGGAGAGACGGGAGAAGAGAGACGTTTTGGAAATTAGAGAGTGAGGGGGGTCTGAAAGACAAATACAGTACTTTTGATACAATATACCCCCCCCCCTTAATTTGGAAATGGGAAAAAAAGGCAAACATTTTCCAATGTATATCATGTTTATTCCATTCAGGTGTAATTAGATTTAAAGCGATCATGTTACTTCACAACTCTCTATGATACATGTACATACATATGTACCAGCTATATAGCCTATTCCATAACTTTCAACTACTCTCCCTTCAAGCTTTCCCTCCATGCTCTTCTTCTCCACTCCTTTTCCCTTCAATCTTTCCTGTCAATATCTAAATTATCAATCAACGGAGATGGAAAAAGTGTTACATTATATACTTACATTCTGTTAGATTACTCGTCATGTGTAGGCCTAGTGTGTCGATATGCGTTTCAATAGGGGGGGGGGGGGGGCAGGATTGGCTTCACCTTCAGTACCCCCCCCCCCCCACATATCAGTAAACGCAAACGTGTAGGCCTACAAAGGCACGAAAAATGACCATCTAAATGTAATTCTTTTGGAGTATGCTCAGCGCCCCTACCATCCCTTTAAAAATCACTCCAACCTGTATAATGAATATAAATAAATAAATAAATAAATAAATAAATAAATGAATAAATAAATAAATAAATAAATAAATAAATAAATAAATATATATATATATATATATATAACATTCGGTCAGTGTAGCCCATTATATACACCCCCATCATTTATACACCAATTATTGGTCTTCCATGGAATGTACCCTCAATATATTGATCACTTTTGTGCAGGTTTGATGAGATATCACAGAATATTCATTGCTTTTTTTTTTATCTCTTTCCTTATGATTCTCTCTCTCCCCCTCTCCTCCTGGTCAGATTTTTTTTTGTTTTGTATTGTTTTCTTTTTCGCACTCTCACTCGTTTACATACGTACATGTACTACTTGGATGCAGGTCTACCACGGCGAGCAAAACACACACTCACTGATGAACGTGTACGAATCGAATTGTCGCGAGCGGAGGGTTCAGTGCTCACATAACTCTTCGCAACCAACAACCCTAGTGGAGTAAGCATAGACGCATCACGAGCGGTTTCATTGAATTAGATTGCGAAAAGCCACAGGCTTGCGTGTAAATAAAAAATACGCCCCCTGGCCCATCACCTCACCACGATCCACGACCACCCCACCAATGCTCGCACGTCCCGCCCGGCGCGCCGACCGGCGGCGTATTTTTTATTTACACGCAAGCCTGTGGCTTTTCGCAATCTAATTCAATGAAACCGCTCGTGATGCGTCTATGCTTGCTCCACTAGGGTTGTTCGTTGCGAAGAGTTCTATGAGCACCACTGATCTCCCCTCAGTGGTGAGCACTGAACCCTCCGCTCGCGACAATTCGATTCGTACACGTTCATCAGTGAGTGTGTGTACGCGCAGTGAAAGTTTTGCTCGCCGTGGTAGACCTGCATCCAAGTAGTACATGTACGTATGTAGACGAGTGAGAGTGCGGAAAAGAAAACAATACAAAACAAAAAAATCTGACCAGGAGGAGAGGGGGAGAGAGAGAATCACAAGGAAAGAGATAAAAAAGCAATGAATATTCTGTGATATCTCATCAAACCTGCACAAAAGTGATCAATATATTGAGGGTACATTCCATGGAAGACCAATTATTGGTGTATGATGGGGGTGTATATAATGGGCTACACTGACCAAATATTATATATATATATATATATATATATATATATATATATATATATATATATATATATTTATTCATTTATTTATTTATTCATAATATATATACAGGTTGGAGTGATTTTTAAAGGGATGGTAGGGGCGCTGAGCATACTCCCAAAGAATTACATTTAGATGGTCATTTTTCGCCTTTGTAAATTGTAGGCCTATACACGTTTGCGTTTACTGGTGATATGTGGGGGGGGGGGGGGACTGAAGGTGAAGCCAATCCTCCCCCCCCCTCCCCGATATTGAAACGCATATCGACACAATAGGGCTACACATGACGAGTAATCTAACAGAATGTAAGTATATAATGTAACACTTTCTCCATCTCCGTTGATTGATAATTTATATTGACAGGAAAGATTGAAGGGAAAAGGAGTGGAGAAGAAGAGCATGGATGGAAAGCTTGAAGGGAGAGTAGTTGAAAGTTATGGAATAGGCTGTAGCTGGTACATATGCATGTACATGTATCAGAGAGTTGTGAAATAACATGATCGCTTAAATCTAATGAAACGTGAATGGAACAAACATCATATATACATTGGAAAATGTTTGCTTTTTTCTCATTTTGAAATTGATACATTATATCAAAAGTACTGTATTTGTCTTTCAGACCCCCCTCACTCTCTTCTTTCCAAAACGTCTCTCATTTCCCGTCTCTCCATACATCATAGTATCAGTTCCAAATACAAGCTCTCTCTATCTCTCTTGACTCCCTCTCATATCACATGATTTCTGTTTCTAAGACCCCCTCTATATATACATTGTATGTACATGTATTAACTTTATTTCTCAGACCCCAACCCCCTGTTATATCTGTTGCTATTAAAGGCCCCCTAAATCTATCTTCATACTGATGGTATATTATTTTGTTTCTCAAACCTGTCACATGTTCCATATCTCAAGTCAAGTGCTCAAAACTTGAGTGAGTAAAGTCAGTAAATCAGCAATTTCTATGATTTTCATTAAGAATACTGTTACCATGTCAACACAATGTTTGACATTAAGAAAAAATGAAGTTTGTACAATTATATGTCATAGCTGTCACATGATGTGCCAAATTTCAAGTCAAATGCTCAAAATCCGAGGGAGTTAGGTGAATTCACAATATTATCATTGCATAAGATTTTCATCCAAAATATGCTGTCACCATGTGTAGAGCCCACTAATGTCAACAATAATCGACCAGTAGAGTCATAACAACCACTAATGTGACTGCCGTATCTTCAAGCTATATGCTTACTTGACGACAGTCTTCTGCATTTATACACTCCTTTAATTCAGTCAGTGATTTTCTTTATTCCGAGTGGTTCCCTATCGACGCGTTCTCTCATACTCTTTTCTTTAATCTGTCGATCTAATACACGTATATCTCAATTTTATATTCATTTCATTTCATTTTCATTTCATTTCATTTATTTCATTCCTTCTTTCTTTTTCGTCAAACATAACACGAAATGAATCAGAAGATATAACATAGGCATGTATTCGACTTTACATGGTAGATAATGGTTAACAAATAGGAAACTATACATGCATACCGGCAGAATACAAAGTTATGTTTGGAGGGGAAAAAAAGAAAGAACTGAGAGGTTCACTGAAAAGCATGCTTGTAAATTGTGAACCACTCAAAGGATTCTTGTGAATACATTAAACTTTTTTTCTTTTTCTTTTTCTTTTTTTTTACAAAGACAGGAGAGAACAAAACAGGACAGAACAAGACAATAGAAACACAACGACATTACATGACTTTACAGTAGGGTATACCATGACAGTAATAAAACACAAAAGAATAATGGAAAGGAAGGAGAGAAAGAAAAAGGAAATGAAAGGAAAAGCCAACACGCTAAACATCGGGATCGTAAGAGGGAATTGAGGTGTTTCAGCTCAGTCAGCCGAGCAAAGTGTATACAAATAAGATAATGTAAAAAACACAATGATGAAATCAATGATTGACGATGAACCCTTAGGCTGTAAAGACCAGCTAAGTAATGAATCGTATATATCTTAATATGAGTTCAACAAAAAATATTTTAACTTACGCTTAAACGAATTCAAAGATAAAGAATTTTTTATATCACAACTTAAAGAATTCCAAAATATAGGGCCAGTGTATATTATTAATGTATTTTGAGCCAATAATGTTCTCAGAAGGGGTAAATGAAACTCATTTGATCGCCTGGTGGGATAATTATGAAAATATTGATTTCGGGGAAACATTGAATCAAAAATGCTGGGAAGTGCATTTGTGTTATTTATAATTAAACATAAACTGACCCAGCTGTAAGAAAAACAAATCTTTGATTTTTTAAATCTTATATCTAACAAACAAATAATAATGGATCTGCATGGGAACGTGGAGAAACGCCACAAATAATACGAAGTGCCTTTTTTTGTAATAACAATAATCTATCTAATAAAGTTTGATGGGCACTATACCCCATGCTAAGATTCCATAATTTGAATAAGGTAAAAAAAAAAAAATTAATGAAAAATACAACGTCAGCAAAGAAGACAACGGAATATGAGATTTAAGTCTATTAATAATACCAATATTACGCAAATTATTTTACTAATATTAATAATATCAGATGAGGCTTCCACGAAAGTTTATCGTCCACTGTAATACCGAGAAACTTTGTATGAGATACACGCTCTAAGTGAACGTCAGCAAAGATGATATATGTGGGTAAAACTTCTATAGACTTACTGAATAACATATAGTTAGTTTTCTGAAGATTCAGTGATAATTTGTTGGCTCTTATCCATTGAGTCACTTTTTTTAATTCGGAATTAACAGTATAGAGTGATTGGATTTTGGTGGGAGAAGAAAATATTTGAATCATCGGCAAAAAGTATAAAAGAAAGTATGTCGGATGATCTACAAAAATCATTTATGTAAATGATGAAAAGTAAAGGTCCTAATATACTACCCTGAGGGACGCCACATTTAATAACTTCAAGACTAGATTCGGATGTACACACTGCATGTTTCATTCTCTTGGAAACAAAAAGAAATGACTGTATTTCATTTTTGTAATATCATGATCGATGCAGAAAATTCTTAATAAATTCATTTGAATTTGGATCGTGTAATGTCATAACAACCACTAACACGTCGACGACAAATGTCATAATGGCCATAACACTAATGTCATAACACGTCGACGACAACTATCAAAATCGGATTAACCACAAATGTCATAACACGTCGACGACAAAATTTAAAATCGAATTAATCACAAAATGTCATAACGCGTCGATCACAAATGTCAAATTTTCAAATTTACTGCAAATGTCATAACGCGTCATATATAGGGGAGGATCCAGGAATTCCGTAAAGGCGGCGCGCCGCCTTTACAAAATCAAAGACTGGCGTGACCCCCCCCCCCTTTTCTTCTTTTTATTTCTGTTGTTTTAACAAAATATAGAGAGGAGGCACAAGAGAGGGAAGCGCCCCTCCCGATCCGCGATTGCGTCAACCACAAATGTCAAAATCGGATTAACCACAAATGTCATAACACCTCGACCAGAAATATCAAAATTTCCAAATTTACTGCAAATGTCATAACGTGTCACAGGGGAAGATCCAGGAATTCCATAAAGGGGAGGCGCCTTATACAAAATCAAAAGCTGGCGCAACCAGCTTCATTTTATTTCATTTTATTTCTTTTTGTTATAACAAAAATAAAAGAGACGGAGGGGGGCGCCGCGCCGCCCCTCTACAAAAGTACAAGCTGGCGCACCCCCCCCCCCCTCCCACCCCCCATTTTTTTTTTTTTTTTTTTTTTTTACTTCTGTTGTTTTAACAAGAATAGAAAGGGGCACCAGAGGGGGATGCGCTCCCTCTCGATTCGCGATTGCATCATCTACAAATGTCAAAACTCATTGCTTGCATTTCAGGGGCGGATCCAGGAATTCCGTAAAAGGGAGACACCTTTCAAAATAAAAGGCTGGCGCAACCCCATCCCCCTTATTTTTTTTTTCGTTTTATTTCTTTTGTTTAAAAGAAAAAAAGAAAGAGAAAGAAAATGAAGGAGGGGTTACTTTTGTAAAGGCGCCTCCCCTTTACGGAATTCCTGGATCCTCCCCTGTGACGCGTTATGACATTTGCAGTAAATTTGGAAATTTTGACATTTGTGGTCGACGTGTTATGACATTTGCAGCAAAAATGGGAATTTTTACATTTGTCGTCGACGTGTTATGACATTTGTGATTAATCCGATTTTGACATTTGTCGTCGACATGTTATGACATTAGTGGTCATTACGACATTTTGTCGTCGACGTGTTATGACATTAGAGGTTGTTATGATATTGCACGATCCAAATTCAAATGAATTTATGAAGAATTTTCTGCATCGATCATGATATTATAAAAATGAAATACAGTCATTTCTTTTTGTTTACGAGACAATGGAACATGCAGTGTGTACATCCGAATATAAAACTGAGATATACGTGTACAGATTAAAGAAAAGACTAAGAGAACACATCGATTGGGAACCACTCGGAATAAAGAAAATCAAATGATCTGACTGAATTATGGCACATGTATTGGGAGTGCAAATTCAGAAGACTGTCGTCAAATAAGCATATAGCTTGAAGATGCGACAACCACATTAGTGGTTGTTATGACATTAGTGGTCGATTATTGTTGACATTAGTGAGCTCTAACATGGTGACAGCATATTTTGAAAGAAAATCATACAATGATATTGTGAATTCACCTAACTCCCTCAGCTTTTGAGCATCTGACTTGAAATTTGGCACATGACGTGACAGCTATAGTTTTGCAAACTTCATTTTTTCTTAATGTCAAACATTGTGTTGCCATGGTAACATTATTTTCATGAAAATCATAGAAATTGCTGATTTATTTACTTTACTCACTCAGGTTTTGAGCACTAGACTTGAGATTGATTGAATGAAAACTGTATACTTTCAATGATTAGCTTGTACGGTACATACCGTTGTATTGTGTTATAAAGTCATATATAATTAATGTATTGTAGTAATGTAACGTAAGTGAGGGGACTGCAATCTACAAGTTCGCTTTTTAGCAGCCCCTCAATTTCCATTTCCATGAAGTTCTTTTAAGAACCAATATGTATTATTATGTTCCAATATATGTAATCATGTCAAAGTGTATTACCTGTGTTTGATTGGAAATGAAAATAAAAAAAACATGCATGTGAACATGCATGTGTAAAATGAAATGAAATGAATGAGATATGGCACATTATTGTGAGTGAGCAAAATAACACATTACTGTACTGTTAATTTTATTCAATGTTGAACAATACATTGTCATGGTTTTTTTTTTTTTCAGGAAAAGCATACAAAGTAATCATTGCTAGTTGAGCTAACTGCCTCCGTCAGTGTCTAGTTGGGGGTATATATTAATCACATTAGGTGATACTTCTAGTTTGTATTACAGTACTTCTTGGATATTGGAGGATCAGATTACATCTGTACCTTCATGAAAAAAAAAGTGCTTGAATATAAAGAAGTGAATAAAGTGCATAATGACTTCATGCAATAGTGGTGTAATTTTCCTTCATACATGTGACTGTACATGTTTCTAGACAAACTGATCAATGTATATAGAGAGTAGAAAGTGGTCTTGTAAACAAACATTGTAAAGTTTAAGAATCAGAAAGAGAGAAGGGGGGGGGGGGGGACAGAGAGAGTATGAGAAACAAATAAATTGTATGATATATAGGCTAATCGAGTCAAGCAGTGGTCGAGCAAGGAATACACGAGTCATGCATTTGAAAAAGGAAGGGGTCGAGAGAGGTCGGAAAAATGAATATGCAGAGTGAGTCTTTAAAACTAGTATGAAGAAAAGAGGGACAGGTTTGAGAAACAAAATAATATACCATCAGTATGAAGATAGATGTAGGGCCTTTATTATAGCAACAGATATAACAGAGGGGGGTTGGGGTCTGAGAAATAACATTAATACATGTACATACAATGTATATTTATATATAGAAGGGGTCTTAGAAACAGAAATCATGTGATATGAGAGGGAGTCAAGAGAGATAGAGAGAGCTTGAATTTGGAACAAATACTATGATGTATGGAGAGACGGGAGAAGAGAGACGTTTTGGAAATAAGAGAGTGAGGGGGGTGTGAAAGACACTTTTGATACAATGTATTAATTTTAAAATGAGAAAAATGGCAAGCATGATTTTCCAATGTATTTCATTCCATTCAGGTGTCATTAGATTATGCGATCATGTTATTTCAGAACTCTCTGATACATGTACATGCACATGTACCAGCCTATTCCATAACTTTCAAATTTTTTGTTTTGTATTGTCTTGTTTTTCGCACTCTCACTCGTTTAAATAGTACAATGTACGTACATGGACTTGTTGGATGTAGGTCTACCACGGCAAGCAAAACTTTCACAGCGCGTACAAACACTCACTGATGCACGTGTACGAATCGAATCGGCGCGAGCGGAGGCACTGTACAGTAACCCACAGAACTCTTCGCAACCCGAGCGGAGTAAGCATAGACGCATCACAAGCGGTTTCATTGAATTAAATTGCGAAAAGCCACAGGCTTGCGTGTAAATAAAAAATACGCCGCCCGCCGCCCGTACGTCTAAACATGTCATTGCCCGCAATGGAAATACCACGAATGTAAGAAGGATATTCAAATGTTTCGTCCCCTCTTCCCCGGTTTCTTCAGTAGTATTTCAAACGTGGGTGAGTATAGAAGTATAGCAAGGGAAAATGAATTGTAGACAGATTTACGTGGTACGTAGTAAGGTGCCCAGATTTATCGGTATTATAAATGCTCCTCACACTACCAATCCATTCACTATGCATTCTGTTCTCTGGCGATAGGAGTGTGTAACATTACTGAGCATGCGCATTGTAGGCCATAACAACACACTGGTATGGCCTACCCAAAAATGGCAGATAGTGGAAGATGTGAACAAATTAGTCAGAATCGTTTCGGGGTAGACAAGGACAGCGTGGTGCTTCTTCTCGCCAAAGCACTCAAGGAGGAGGACACAGAGGAATTTCTGGAAGTGTATGACAACTTATTACCGAATAATCTTCCTTCTATCCAGGTAAAGTTGCTATAACAAACTCGAAGTTTAATTGCAGCTGTAGCTGTGTAAGTCCTTCGTTAAGCGCTGACTAATAATCAATGCACGAGCTCCTGCGACACGCCATAGTCCATGCCATGGCATACTGTGGCTGTATAGTTGTAGTATTCAAGGACCGTGGCCTGGCCTTGTGTGTACAAACGATCTACTCTAGTGCACAGTGCATGCATGGTTGGGTGTCTATTAAAATGCTAGCCTAAATATTAATGTATACCTCGACACCCTAATGAATGTATTTCTAATATAGAGACTTAAAATATCTCACAATTTGCCTGGAATTTTACTCACATGTAAGGAAAATACCAGTAAAATAAGGCAGTATGGTTGGACCTCTTCAAGAAAGGAGAGCACAGCAGCAAAGTGACAGTCAGAGTCTAAACTTACATAAATTAGTTAACATTCTATCACTATGGTCTGGTACATCTTCCAGTCACCTATTTCATACCAGTTGCAGAACCGTCAACACGCGGAAACCCACATAAGCTTCAAGTTCCATTTGCCAGAACTCACTTGTTTCAGTCCATGTTCTATCCAGCATTTGGCTAGGGAACTCCCTACCACCTTCCACCATAAGCTGCACCTCCTTGGAGATCTTCAAGAAGGAGGTGCAACTTGTAAAGCTCCAATGAGCTCTCATCTTGTTTTTTAGCTGCACATAAAAATTTTTGTAGAGGATTTTTACCTGCACACTGTACACCCAGCACTTGACAAGCGCAAGCCAAGGGTCAAGGTACGATAATACGCCAGAGGCGGACTGTACCAGACTGGAAGAAGAAGAAGAAGGACCTACTATGTATATTGACCGAAAGATCGGTCTGTATCTGTCCGTCGGGGAATGTTCCGCGGAGACTGCGTCTGGCTTCACGGATCCCCTCCGTATACAGACCGAAGTCAATGATGCCAGCTCCTGTGTGGCAGTAGCGCACAGATCAAACGTTACGATAAACCAAATTTCAGGCAGCTTTTTTACATTCAAATAAGTTTGACATGACATGACACATTATGCAGCAATATTTGGGGTTAATTTCTCACATTTTGCAATCGAAATACTCACAGTAACTCGGTTATAACGCAGAAATTTTATCCATATCGCAACATCGCCGTCCGCTAGCCGTAAGTCGCCATTTTGAATCTGTAAGCCAATCACATGTGAGGTACGTGTTTCAGTAAAAAAAAACACGTAGAAACTACCTCGCATGTGATTGGCTAATAGATTCGTACTGTATGTTGCTGCAGTTTGAACGTGACGACGCGAGGGGCTGGTTGATGTGTGTTATACGTTGAAAATTCGACCAAAATGTTGGATTATTCATTCATCTGGTGAGTGCAATATACTCTTGAATAGTTGATTCCACTATACAAGCTTAAATTTGCCGACCTAGGGCCGTGAATTAGACGCAATTGAGAAGGGTGAGGTACCTCACCCAATTTTCCATAGAGACAGTGGTTAAGAACATCCACACAGCAATGGGTACTGCAACCTTCCGTCTGTCTACGGAGGACAGCGTTAATGGCAAAATATAAAAGAGTCCTCCGGACAGACGGATCTTTCTGTCTACTATGTATAGGCCTGGCCTACTAACGTACTACTACTACTCTAGTCACTACTCTTCTAATAGTTACTAGGCCTACTCATCGACTGCCTAATCCTTATTTGCTTGATAAGAATATTTAACACTGAAATTCACATAAAAACTTGACCTATGTAGACCTATGTGATTGAGAAAATCCAGCACTATCAAATGCCGTTGTTCCCTTTAATTCAAAGTTTTAGTGCAAAAATACCGCTGTCGAACTTGCGTGGCCTCGTTTCAGCTCCCCACAGTGCTGCTCCTTTTTCAGATCGACTGCTGTTTTTGCATTGACAGTGCACACAAACCGAGTTGCATTGAACATCGTGTTGTACAAAGCTTTTTAAAAATGCATTGACATTACATTACGATTCGGTGAAAATGTTCATTCGAAATTTTGTCCTTGATTAAAACCATTAGTGAACAGTCAATTTTTGCGTTTTCCCACACATCCTCTTCACCGGTCAAAGCCAATACATTTTGATGTGCTCTGCGTGTAGTGCAGTGCGTACTAAGCGTTCTGTGTGCAAAAACTACACGGTCGGTTTCAAAAAGGGTGGTCGATATGTAGTAGAGCTACCATACTCTTAATTCACAAGCACGTATTTAAATATAAAAATGTGATTTGAGGTAGTTCCTGGACTAACTGTGACCAGCAGCCCCATACGCATAGCGTAATGGGGCTGCGGACTGTAGCATTCAGGATCATGGCAGGGTAGCATCGCGGATAAATATCAACTTAAAATCAAAAAATTTCTTCAATTTGAAGACTTACCAGTGAAGTTGAAGTATTGACAACAGGTATCAGGCAAAATTTGGTTCTGCCAGTAGTCCCTTTCTGTTCCAATTGTATTAGTAATGTGACTCGGTCGAGAGGAACCTGGCAAAGCTACACTGAATTGACGGCCAGCGCATGTGCACACATCACATGCGCACAAATTTCAAATCCATTGACTCGATAAGATGTCTGTGTGCGCGTGTGCTGGCCGTTAATTCAGTGTAGCTCTCCCAGGTTCCTCTCGACCGAGTCACATTTAGTTATCAATTCGAACAGAAAGGGACTAGAACTGTTCTATGGGCAGAACCAAACGTTGCCTTAAACCTGTTGTCAGTACTTCAACTTCACTGGTAAGTCTTCAAATTGAAGAAATTTTTCGATTTTAAGTTTATATTTATCCGCGATACTACCCTGTCATGATCCTGAATGCTACAGTCCGTAGCCCCATTACGCTATGCCTATGGGGCTGCTGGTCGCAGTTACAATAGTAGTCCTGGACGTCCTAACCGTTGGGCGTTGTAAATGTGTTGCACGCTCAAGCTAAGAATAGAATCTGGTAGGTCTAACATATTAGTGTCGGTAAGGTAACTGCACCGAACACGAGGCATGGGTATTATTTTGTCAATTAAATTACCTGAATTGAATTATCAATGATGATGCCCAGTAAGTTGTAGCCCGACTAAACTCGGCCCTGGGCGTTCCAATTGTATAGTCTAGATCTAAGTCTAGACTACTAGTTCTAGGCCTACTCATCACCACCTTTTTTTTTGATTGACCACCCTTGCGCAATGGCTTTCTCGCGTATAAAATCAAGAATATGCGTGGGACGGGGCGCAATATTCAAATGCAATATGGAACATTCAAACATGAATACAAATCAAGAAAAGTTTGGGGGATACAGGTAAATAACCTGAGGAAACAGGAGGAAAAAGAATTGAAGAAAATCCTCATTAGTTTATACACGTAATTATTATTAACACATATTTGCCCATTCACTGGATTTACATGCTTTTCAATGGGAAAATGGGCAGTTGGTTTAAAAAATAAGCTGCCACAGGCGCATGAAAAAAACCTCCCGTGTGTTTATCGCCGAGATTTACGTGCGTAGGATTCGAAGGGACAATCTGAGCATGGGGTAAGGATCTGCGGTATTTTCTCCCAAAGTGAGACGAAATTGAGGTGCCACAAAGACATTTTTAACATGCTTCACTGCTTTGATCCCATCATCGTCGCCACCAGCAAGCCGGGAGAAGAACAAAACGGAGATTCAAGAAATCTAAAACTACATGCGCAAAAGAAACTCACAAAAATTAAAGTAAAGTGAATGTGCAGTTATGGTGAATGTTAGGAAATCATGCCTCAAAAATTTCGCTTGGGAGAAGCAGGCAGTTTTTAAAAGAAAGCTAACAGTTTGGCAGAATGATTGTCATTTGTAATCTCAATATTTCAGTTTTCCACAGCTTATTCCAGAGCAAAAAGGGACGGTAATGGTAGAGAACAGGTACACCTTGTATATCTTGCCATTAGGCAAGGTCCTATGCGTGTGCAAAAATGTGCAAATCAGCAATTACCCATCTTTTGACACAACATTTGTCATGTTCTGAGGTTTTGCTGCTCCTCATCAATCATCTGTATTTGTTCAAAGACATTTCCATCTGAAAAAGGAACATCAGCGAAACAAGACTGAAATGAGGCAAACAATTCTTTTGTTAGTGATGATACATGATGTCACAATCGTTATTGTCCAGACACCTGAACATACTCATTAAGATGCGCATAATCATGTGTCAGCGACAATGATTACATCAAAGAAAGACTGCCGTGAACAGTCCCTGTATATTAGGTCCATGCTGTCTACAACTTAAACTTATGACCGCATGTAACTTGATCATTGATAACATTCATTGATATCATATCGTGCAAAATCTTGAACATTTGAATCATATCTGAATGTTCACATCGATACTGTAGGGGTGGAATCCCCAAATATTTTAGTCTCTCAGAATATGACAATGATCAGCTACCTACTAGGTTGCTCTCCTCTGAACTGATTCAAGCTTTTTATGCCTCCGCCACGAAGTGGTGCTGGAGGCATTATGTTTTCGGGTTGTCCGTCCGTCCGTCCGTCCGTCCGTCTTTCCGTCCGTCCGTAATGAATTTTGTGGACAAGGTAACTATCAAAACCTGTTGAGGTATCCTAATGAAACTTGGCATGTATGTGTATTAGGGGGTGAAGTTGTGCCTATCAACTTTTGGGTGCACGTGCTCAAGGTCAAAGGTCAAAAGGTCAAGGTCAAATACATAAAATTTCACTATTTCCACCATATCTATGCAATGCCAGAAGATATTTTCTTGAAACTTAGTGTATACAAGTATTACCCAATTTAGATTCTCTGGTGAAAGTTTGGGTCATGAGGTCAAAGGTCAAAGGTCAAAAGGTCGAGTAAAAGTATTAAAACTTCTTTTTTTCTTTCTGTAAATTGGAAAATTGTTCAAGGTATCTTCATGGAACATAGTATATACATGTACTGACTGGCAGTGATTATCTAGAGAATGTAGGGTTCATGGGGTCAAAGGTCAGGGGTCAAAGGTCAAGTGCAGCACATCAAAATTTTACTATTTCCCTCATGTTCATGCAATGCCAGCAGGATTATTATTTTTTTTTTACACTTGGTGTATGCATGTGTAACCTAATAGAAATTCTCTGGAGAGTTTTTTTTTCTTTTTCTTTTTTTTTTGCCTCAAAGGTCAAAAGGTCAAAGATCAAGTGAAAGTGCTGAACTAACTTTTCCTCCATATCTCAGAAGTGGCTCAATTTATTGTGAAACTTACTGCATATTTATGCATGTTCTACCTGAAAGTGATTACTAGTATCTTATGAATTTTAGGGTCAAAGGCCAGATGAACATGGTAACAATTTACTATCCAGTACAGAAATTGCACTTTTTCTCCATACTGGTACCATGAAAATTACTCAATGCATAAATGTATGAATGGGTCAAAGTCAAGTTAAAGTCCTTAAATCCCCAAATACATGCTCTCCTATTCATCCAATTAAACCAAGGTCAAGGAAGGTGAACATTCAACACATTTGTGACAAAGTTGTCATTTCAATATTTTGCCAGTTTTGTGAAAATGTAATCACACATTGTCCACATGTACTATCTAGACCTATTAGGAAAATCATGCATTATGGCATGCGGAGGCATACCAGTCGCCATAGCGACATTTCTAGTTTTAATTTTTGTATTAATATAGTTCATTCCCAACACAAGAGCAATATTCCAAGAGTGGTCTAACAAGGGCCTACACGGTATGTAGGATGCGCAATGCTATAAATAGAGGGTGTCGGTTTCAATGTACAGTTGTATGTCTACAGTGTCGATGTGTTGGACACCTACATGTACCATACTCCCTTCCTCGCTCCTGCTCCTCGTCAGCAAACCAATCTTGTGTTGCCATGTTCTACACGACACTGTGTAGACACTATTGTAGTACTTACTAGATCTTCTCTCTAGATAACCTGGTCTTACCCTGTCTACGTTCCTTTTTCTTACAGTTGTAGTAATTACTAGAGGTCTAACGTTAGGCCCTATCAGTCAATATTTCCATGTTTACCACTGAAATTTACCACCACAGCACACACACTATTCACTACAGGTGGAGCACAAGCTAAGTGATTTTTACAATACAAGTCTTAGTTGAGGTTATTGACATATTCTTCTTTAGAAGTAGAGTCCACCTTCTGCCTAAGTTCTGGTGTATTATAGTAGACACGTCTACAATGTACAACGTACTAGACTTAAGCGTCGGCGTCAATTCGCGAAAACAACTTCTCGCGAAAATGTCTATGGCCTTGTCATTTGCAAAAATGCATGAAAATAACAGCGTATACAGTACTAGAGGCTCTACGGGTTATTATCATTGCTGCGAATCCAGTTCAGGGCAGCATGGAAGAGCCCTTGACTTGCCTCTGAGAAGGCAGGGGTAATAGTACTAGCGGGCCTTAACACACGTCAGTGACAAGTTAAGAGAAAGCATACTTTTTTCAATAACGAAAGTTTGTGAAATTTTCTTTAGATTTTCCCCATGTCGTTGTATGCATGTGACATAGACAAAAGTTTCTCATCCAGTAGTGACTGTGCAGTGTGAGATTCTTTTCAAACTTTCACTATCATGTGTTCTACTTAATAGTATTAGAATAGCTGCATTCATTCAATCCGCATGAATACATTAAGGTGAACTTCTCTTTTAATAAAAAGTCAGATTGTGTTTGTATGCAATATTTCTGAGAGTAACAGCAAAAAGAATAGCTTTACATGCAGTTTTGTCATCACATTTTGTACTAATGTACATAGATGTCCCCAGTGACAAAGATATTATGTTTTCTGTCTTGAGGGCTTGTAAACTAAATGAATTTCAAACTGTTTCAATTTTTTTGGATAAACTCTGACCCTCTTTTAAGAAACATTCATATCCCACTATACATAAATATGATGAAATAACATGACAAACATCCTCAGTTTGAGAGCGCTTCCTCACCAAAAAACGTGTCTCATCTATTGTATGATAATGATATGATGCAAACACAGCGAAACAGCATGACTTGCATGCCATTTATCAAGCTAAATGTGGACAGCTTTTCATGTAAAATTGCACATGAAAAATTTTACTGGGAGGATTAATTTTTGCAAATTAGTGCAGTTTTAGTGGTATATAATATATATTGAGATTATATATTCGGATTTCTACAGTAGGTTTAGGAAATTATAGTTTTGGAACTTGGGTACCACCATGCCAGTTTAATGTTGTTTGTAGATAAACTAGGAACAAGGAGAAAAATTCAGACGTGTTTTGGCTGGGTTGTTTTCCAATAACGCTGCTACTTGACAAGCTTGGCTGGGTTTGTTACATGTACGTGTAGAATGCCACTGCACATCTGATTTTAATCTTACCAAAATTCTTTGGTATGCTACAAGCACTTCAAAGATGAATGTATTGATAAATCTGTGTCCATGAAGAGGAAAATGGGTTTCCCTTGTCGATTTGTACATTTTCATCTTCTTCTTGAAAACAACATGATGGATTTTCACCAAACTTGGCGGGTAACATTCCTTGGGGAATAGGATCTCAATTTATTTGAATGGGCACCGTGCTTCCCATGGGGGCCTCAGGGGCCCAAACCTTTCAGATCTCTGCCGCCGATCACGAGATTGCCACAAAATTTTGCCTGAAGATAGAGCAGGATGTCAACTACAAGATTACATGGTCATGCATGAAAAATATTGGTTTTCTATTTTTAGTAAATTGATTATAAATGCAAATTTAAGCATGAAATCATATTTTCACGTATAACTCCATTAAAAAGACGTAAGGATTGCTAAATTTTTGTGTCAGAGTTCCTCAAGACACATCCAACAATTTTCTTTAAAAAGATAGCACAATCAAAATTAGTTTCTTTTGTTTTTTATTGTTTTGTTAATTTCTTATGTATTTTATTGTTTTTTATCTCTTGTTTTCTGTTGTTTTTTTGCCAAACTTTGTTGCAGGCACTTTTTCTAGCTTATCTACATTAGAATTCATTAATTTCAGTGATTAAAAGTTGAAATAATCTAATTTATATCAATTTAACAAAAAAACACAATTTGCATTGGATTTGCACACAATATCATGAATTTGAGCCGTTTTCGGGTTGATATGCATATAGATATGCAAAACATTGCGTAACTTCAGAACGGTGTACCCGGATGTTGCGAATTTGGTCTCAAAATATGCGGGAGACTTCAATGAAAAAAGTCATGAAACGACGTGGCAGAATCTTTGCGCGTTGCGGAATCGTAGCGCGAAATGTCAAGGGGGTCAAATTGACCCCCCCCCCCCAGTCAGAATAGGGTTAAGTCTTTTATTTTAATGCATCTAGTCAAACTTTCTAAGTACAGTTTACTCAGCAAGTATTATTACCAGTGTGATAGATTATGCAATTGGACATCATGCTCCCACCTCTCAAAGCTGCCCCTGCCTCTCAAGTTTTGCAATGTTCTCGGGTAAGAGTCTGCAAGAATTTGTGGAAGGTGAGCTTGCAATACTGTAGTGAGTATGAGACCCCCTGGTCTCTTGTTGAAAAATGATGCATCACGCGTTACCCCGGGCTAACGTAGTACCCGGGTTACTGCGTTGTGTAGCGCCACCTCACGTCCACTTGAGGACAGCCGCAGAGAAATGCAGGCACTGTGTGTGCGTGTACATAGTCACTCCCATGCCACTGCATGTTATACTATGCATGCATGGCACCCTGTGCTAGCAATCCCTTAGCGTGTGCTTCAGTGCAGTTAATGCAGTGGCTAGTGCGCGCTAGCTCCAGCACCAAAATATTTTCCACTTGTTGGCAACCCAGGGTACAACTTAAGAAAAAAAAAAAATTCAACAAAATGGCTGATTTCTTTGGTACCCCGGGATACCATTTATGTCATCAAATGTACAGTCATTCATGGGAGGAATGTGTCTCATGGTTGCTTTGGATACTGGTAAGCAATGATGACTGCCTGGATGGTCTTGGCTTTAAAACATTGTTCTCCATACATTGTACATGCTAGCTACAAAACACAATGAGTGTGCCATGGCTGGACCTATTGTTTGCACTGAACACTTGGCCATACAGGTAGTCGTGGCTGTCCAGGTGAAATGTGGTTATTACTGAAGCTAAGTCTCCTCATCCTGCATTAACCTGTTGAGGACGGACTAATTTTGCTGCAACACGCATTCATCAACTCCCGTCCTCAACGGTTAATGCTCATTTATAGATTTGATAGACTGTTGAAATTTGCATTATTTTTTCCAAGATCTGTGTCATGACATAGCACAGTCCACTTCTGCAGCCATATAAATGTCAAGATTCTACAATGTCTGGATGTAAAGATCATTGTAGTCATAAACCTGAACATGCAAGTAGTCATTTGCATTTGCAGTAAATTGGGTAATATTGTTATTTACATTGCTTGCAAAGCATATTGAATTATGCATGCCCCAAGAGACATTTGGGAGAAAAACTAGTTTCCTTTGACTGAACTCACATTTCTACAAATCATGGATGACTCCCTTTATTTTATTTTTACATGATGTGTAAACCAGCATATACAATAACGAACTTATCACAACGGATTACTTCAAAAGTACAGCATATTGTGCTTATGAACATTTTGTACTAGTCAAGCAAAATCTGTTTTCATATGCTTGTGATCAGTTTCTTTGTTTTGTTTTTTACACCTTCAGATTGATCAGCTGAAAGAAGAGGCTCGTCAGATTTCTGAATTGCCCGAAAAGGAGTTTGATGTGCTAATCACCAGTCTGAAAGCTAACCTGAGCAGACATCAAACAGGTTTAGAAGAACCCTGTTATCATTTCTCCAGAGAGGAAGAGTCTGCTCCATGCCACATGGCTGCCACAGATGCGGCTGTGGAGACCCATGGTAGACCACATACATCGACCCTGACAACAACTCCCAATGACACTGATGCACAGGCAAAACCTGGAGCTAGCTGCGAAGCAACTCTTCGAGCTGCCAGCCATGTTGCAAGAGAACATTCTACAGACCCGTGTAGCGATGAGTGTGTGCTATCTGTAGGGAATGAAGTCACTACTGCCGTTGTTGAGATGACTCGAGAGGAGGTGAAAGGAGCTGAGAGCATGAACAGCCATGCTGCTGATTCGTGTGCAGACTCAGGACATCGTGCAAGTAAGCGCAGTGATGAGGAGGTTGGTGCTTTTCTCTCATTTGGACTAAAAGAACAGCCTGTGACAAGAAATGTCAAGGATCAGCCAAACCTTGTGCAGGGAAATGCAGAGAAAAAGACCAACTCACCTAAAATGCCTTTATACAAGTCAAGCTCCTCTTGCAGTACTGAACAGAACAAGTCAACATTGCTCAAGTCTGCAGCAAGCATTCTTGATGGCTGCAAGTTACCAAACAGCTCAACATGTCCAGAGCCGGAATATTTTAGCAACCACTATGATGCTACTGCTCTAAATGTTTCAGACCACAGAACTCTGCCTGAGGAGAGGACCAGTAAGGAGTGTGTTGTTGAACGTGAGCTGCTTCCCCTCACTCCAAGTAGCAGGAGAAAGGAGCAGCCTGGTGAGCCAGGGATGCAGCTTCTCCCCAATGGTATCAGTCACAAAAGTTATGGCAGCATAGACTCCACTGATGCTACTCTTCCACTCCCTTCAGTCTCGTCTCCTGAGGAGGATGCATCCCCAGCCTCAGCCCCAGCCCCAGCCAGTAGTACTACCGACGCCCTGGAAGGGCCCACTGCCCAGACCAGTCAAGACACACCAGAGGAAACCACCAAAAAGAAAAAGAAGCGAAAAAAGAAAAAGAAAGGTAATTATGTGACTCTAGGTGAAAAGGAGTAGGACATCCAGATCGATGGTTTGTGGTGGGTACATTGAGTAGTAGAGTAGAGAAATGTTTGTGAATAAATCATGTAACTTTACATGTATTGAGAGACTTTTCAGGCATGCCAAGGTGCTACATAAGTCCTTGCCGGATTGCTTGGACCAAGTGAAAATCAAAGATGGGCAAGTGTTTCAGAACAATGAGAAACATTGCTTGCCCAAATGGGGCACGCAAAAAGTCTTAAAAGTCACCTTCCCCCCTTCAAACCCATGAAGTCAGCCATACAAAAGGCAAAAGATAATGACTGCTTAGTGATGCCATGTACATACATTTTATTTGAGCAACTTTCCAAGACTTGCATGAAGAAGCCCCAATGCAATGCAACACCAACAATTGATCAAACCAAGTTGTTACTCATGTGAATCAATGTATGCTATTTATTTATATGATTATATTTTATCAAGCCCTTGACTTGAGTGGTTTTCTTTATCATTTTCTTATATTTTTAGACTTTCTTTCATGTTTTCATGTTTGGGCAAGTGTTCTGCAACAATTTGAAAATCTGCTTGCCTGACTGGGCAAGTAGTAAAAAAAAAGAAGTTATGTAGCACCCAGCATGCATCTCTTTATTGTAAATATTTTGGGTTTCACCTTGTTTTATCTACCAAAAAGCGAATCTTGAATAGCAAAGTTTGAATACTAATTTGAGGTGGTACAGTAGAAACTCAGTATAATGAGATCCTTGGGACCAAGCCTATTTATATCAAATATTGTGTTATATCTGTGGTCAATAAACAATACAAATTAAAGGAACAATTGCCAATTAATTGGGACTAGAGAAATTAGTTTGTTGATATATTTTGTTACATCAGATCTTATAACGAGTTTCCGCTGTAGTGGTTTTATATTTGGAAATGAGCATTGCTTTACTCATACATTGTAGGATAGCACACATGTAAATGGCAGGATAGTCCACAATGGGTTTGAGCATGTCACTGTAGTATGTTGGAATTCTTGTGCAACACCATCAAAAGCAAGCAATATGCTAAGCAACATCCTCCAGAATTGGCCATGTACTCAGAATTAGATATAATCAGGCATGAAAAACATTTGCATAACTTTTAGAGCTAAACATCAAATTACTTCCCAAGTTTTTGTGCAAATCTTGAGACAGAACATCAAACGTTAGTTGCACAACAAGAAAAAAGTTGCTAAATGTTGAGCGCTACAATGTATGCCCTTTTGATGTGTGCTGTGCGCACATGCAGTTTCCCCAATCAACAATGATTGTACAGATGATCAAAAATATTGAGATCAATAGCATGCTGTAGAGGAGTTGTGCATTGGAAAGAAATGCATGCTTCATTACAGTTCAAGTAGAAAAGTGACCCCTTAATGTGAAAAAATAAAAACAAGAATAAAACAAATATAACCTTGTTATATTGAATTCTACATACCGGTACTCGATTACACTTGACAGAAATACATTGAGTTTTGTACATTATTAAGGAGAGCAAAATGCAGAGATGTTGTAAATACACTGTATACATTAGATGTTCCTCTGGGCCTGAGGTGCAGGGTCTCTAAAGGGCCATAACATGTTCAAGTATTCAAGCCTTTGTCTGGATTCTAGATAATTTGTGCTTCAAAATGGAGAATAAGTGGAGGGCCAAAATGGTGACCTTATTGTTTCATGTGGGTAGTCTGTGCACAGATCAGTTTCATTGTGCAGCTTCCCATCGTCATCACACTTAATAACTCTCTCTCTCTCGCTCTCTCTCTCTCTTTGCCTGTATCTGTGAACTCCTCTTCTCTGTACCCAAGGTACATCTGAAGGTGACCCAGGTGGAGCTAACTGCTCAGACCATGAGAGTAAAGTGCTAACTTCCCCTGGAACATCAGGAGCAGAGGATTCCAGCAAGCCCTTGACCCCAGTGGACGTTTCAAAGCCAGTCCCACCTCCAAAGGCCACTCCTGCTAATGGACCCAGTGCACCACAGTCAAAGACATCTGTATCAAGCAAAAACAAAAAATCTGACAATAGATCCGATGCTCATTCAAAGAAGCAAATAAATAATGGGAAGAAACCCTCAGGAGCAGTAGCCGAGGACAGCAAGTCAGTTGTTGCTACAGAAAGACTGTCAAACAAGCCCACTACTGTCAGCAATGGACCCAAAAAAGTAGACTTATCAAATGAGATTGATCCACGCAGGACTGTAGATGAGGTATGCCATGAGAGGAAAAACACTTTAAAGGTGGAAAGTAAAAAGTGGAACAGCAAAGAAGACAATACTTCCAGCAATGAATCAGATAATGGACTGGACATTGAAAAGAGCAGTGAGGATGCCAGTCTTGCAGCCAGCAAAGACAGTTCAATAGATGAAACCTACCAGGACGATGATGATAGTAATGGGAATGAGTGGCAGACGTATGGTCAAAAGAGGAGTAAAAGAAGAGCTTATGCCGCTGAAGATAGAAACAGTTTTTTCCCCCGACCGTCTTACCCAGATGGATATCGCCGTTCTTACTATAGTGGCCCTTTCGATCCACAATTGCGGAAATCTAGTAGTGAACCATCAGGCATTTCCAAGTTTAATGACGTCAGTGATAGCAAGCCTATTTACAGGCATTCTTCTTTTTCTCGCCACTCTCTCTCACGAGAAGAATATCATGGTTTCACTCAAAAGCCAGACAGTGCCCCTGCAGTGGAAACTATTCCAAAACCACCCATGCCTATCTCTGAGAACTCTTATGCTGCCAAGTTAAAATCTAAACCACCAATTGTACCGAATGGAAGCAGTAAGAAGAGTCAAGAAGGTGTAGGAAATGTGCCAGACGTACAAAGTGCTAGTAGCAAGACGGAGGAAGGTAAACCTAATATTGCTGGCGTGTCTTCTCTCAACAAAGAAGAGCCAAAGATGGCTGAGGAAAAGCCAGTTGAAGGAGAATCAAGCAAACCATGTGAACGCAATGTGAATGTATCATCCTCAACAACAGATATGAGTGGACTAGCAGAGGGTCATGGTGTCATGAGCAGTGTTCCCCCAAGTGCTTGTGGTGGCATTAGTGCTGCCACAGCTGCTAAGTCTGCTAGCCTTCCTCGTGATATGGGACGCAAGCCAGGCACTGATGTGCCAAAGATGGACAACACTAGTGCAGATAATGTTGTGCAATATCTAGACTTAGAAGACACATATGCAGCACGCCTTAAAAATAGTCTAAGTAAGCCAAGTGATACCAAACTTTCAAGTAGGGCATCAAGTCAGCATCCTGAGAAACTGCATGGCAGTGAGTGCACCAAGCCGCCACGGTCAAGTAAGCTAGAAAGTAGCCACAAAGCTGTCAGTCTTGACTCAGCTCAGCCTGTTCCAGCCGTAGTGCCAAAGAAAACTGGCATTGCCAGTAGCAAAGACAAGGACAACATACGATCTGTCAAGTCAGAAACAAGCCTTAATCTGACTTGTGAAAGTACTCCAGTCATTCAGGATAACTCCTTCCCATTTGAAGCGGAACCAGCAGCAAGCTTTGACATAATATTTGGCTCTGTGAAATTCTGTGAGAGTGATTTTGAACTTATTGATGAAGTTGTGCAAAGTGGACAGCAGCCAGAGCCCAAGTCAGAGGCAGAATCAACTGCTGACTTTGTCCCTCCAAACAAACCTGTGATACCTAGAACACAAACCTCACCCTCTGCAGGGAAACAGGTCAGCTGTGAGGAGCTTGAGAAGGCTTGGATTGCTAAGAGTCCGTTGTCTGAAACCAAAGCTGGAGATCAGAGCAAGAAGCCAAGTACAAATAACACATCTACAGTGCCATTAGTAGGATCCAACCTTGTTGCAATTTTGTCTGGTGGTAAGACTAACAACACTCCACCCCTTAAAAGGAATCACACCAGTAATATGAAGGGTTCTGGGATTGACATGGTTCCTGGGTCAGTGGTGCAGAAGGAGTCTTCTTCCACACTCCGCAACCAGAGGCCACACTGGTCTGCAGGCTTCAACCACACAGAACTGGCCGACATGCTTCTCAAAGGTGAGAGTCAGAAAACAGAAATGGGCAGATAATTTGAAGGGGGGGGGGGGAGACTTGTATGGCTTGCAGCATGAAAGCTGAGCAACAGCGGATATAATTCACCAGTTATTAGTTATACCTCCCTTCACTTTTCGGAAGCAACATTTTATTCTCGCCCACTGAAGGGAATTGTATCAAAATTGGCTGAAGCTGATTTGTGTTGGTTGAATATCAGGTCCGTGTCAAATGTGTTGGGAGTGATCCAATGAGGCAAGGTCATCTGATGAATGAACTAAGCTTCGCTTTCTGAGGCCATTTTTGGTTGCAAGTTGAGTCAAGTGTCAGATAAGTTTTGAGTTGGTCTGTATATGTTGTGCTGCCATCACTTGGTTTAATTTCATGTCAGCATTGTTAGAAAACAGTGTTTGCTCTTATGCTACTACCTGCAATGTACATGTGCTCACATAGGGCTGTAGGGTTTCTGAAAGGAAACAGAAAAGATGCTATAAAAACAGTTATATTTTCAATAGTAAAGAGAGAATGAGTTCAAGCTACACTGTACCTAGGCTTGGAGTACACTGATTGGACAAACACATTTTTGTGTTACCTTGAAATGACAGTTTTAAACACAAAGAATTGAAGCACACAAGGCCATTGTGTTGCTTATTGTACTTAAGTGGCAATGTGGAAATTAAAAACTATGATGAAATGCTTGATTATTATTCATAATAATTTTTCATTGTCAATATAATTTTGTAATGTCAATCTACAGCTAATGCAACTTTTAACTATTGGTGTACCTGTGCCCATACAAATGGTATACAAGTGTATATACTGGAAGAGTATTGAATTCATCAGAAGTTTGAATTTTAAATCGCTACAGAGATTTTATGATGGTAACCTTTGCCCTGGGTCCTACATGTACTTAGCTTTGCCCCTTATTGATAAAAAGACTTTTTGCGTTTGATAATGATCTTTTCGCACTTCGTTCATCTAACCAACTGTGGAACCCCTTATTGCTTTACATGTAAATGATGTGAGACAAGTATCTGTCATACTGTCTTAACCTGTTCTGTCTTTTGTGTGTCTTTCTGCAGACTGGGAGAAGCTGAACTCGGAGCTGACTAACCAGTCCTCTCACGTTGTCTTCTATGAAGAGGATTAGGAGAAAGCAAAATCATTTTCTCTGCATTGTGTCAGTGAATTTTCTATCATCTTGTGCATTAATTTTGTATTGTTAGAATGGAGTTATTTTCTGATGAAATCGGATTATTAATATTATGTGACAAAAGGTTTCCTTTTTTTATCATGATGATTTACGATAGTATTTGGGCTCATGTGCAAGTGACCTTCTTGTTTTATTTGTCATTACACAGTGATTATTTTCAAATACAATGCTCCAGTTCTAAATGTTCACACCAATTTGTATGAAAACAAAAATATTTTTATGTGAAAGGCCATTAGTGAGATTTACTATTGTAATCACTCTATTGTTTGCCAAAGATGTGCCCTGAAGTGAGTAAGACTGCTGGCGCTGTAGACAAACCAATGTGAACCACCGAGACACCCTCATGTGACATGGGATGCTTGTCACCTTTTTCTCTCGCTCATAAATCAAAGAGCATGGACAGTGCCAATCAAGTCAATCTGAGCATTTGTGTGTAGTACCCAAAATGAATAAATTTAAGCAGAGAATATTTTCCTCGAATAATGAAATTAACTGTAGAGAGCCAGATAGAATCATTCCACAAAGACGGCAATGATGATCACAATGTCTGAGGGATGTACGACTTAATCTTTTAGAAGTTTGATAAACCCTTATATGAGATGGTACTTAAACCTTCATTACTACTAACAAATATTGCAGTCATAAGGGACAAACCAGGTGCCAGTTCGAATGTGTTTATCCTTTAGGTGTATGGTGACATTTGCTGGAACTTGTACAAAGATGTCCACATAAATTAACAAGTAACTTGTGAGACGATTTCAGGAAACATTCTGATGGAAGTGCATTGTAGTCACCATGGCTGCAGCGGCATCTGTCAGTCCCATGCTGAATTGAGAACACAAGATTCAGCTTGTGTCCTCGTTAGGTATGTGGAAGTTGGAGATTTGTGGGCTCTTGAGCAAATTACTAGTAACCTAAACATGTAATGCTACGTTTACACCATGTTACCAGCAGCCAATGCAGTCATGTTTTAGGCAACCGTTGATAAAACTGGATGGATGTGGGACAACGTGGGATATGGGATGGGCAAACGTAGCAGGTCATAGCTGCCATGGATGCCTTATCAGATATTTGAACTGTCAATAAAATATTTGTCATGGTAGTCGCGGTACTGATGAGAAACCTAGCAGACCGTAGTAACAGGGGTGAACGCAACAAAATGTGACAGCACTTAAGAGGCCGTAACTAACTGCCACAGGAAATATGGTGTACCGGTAGTTTAGCCTGACCTGACCAGATGCAGTGAGAAAGGGGTCTGATAGCGGCATGTTATCTGAAGCAGAGACTGAAACGAACAAGTCTAGAATCTGGTTGGGGGGGGGGGGGGGGGAGAATCCATGATGTACTATGTTTCAGGGAAACGGGGTTGCCATGGCTGCTGGGAACATGATGTAAACTTAGCGTTACTACCTAATGTTCAGAAATGTTGATCAAAGTGCTGGTAAAGTGAATGCAATGACACAATGTTACTCAAATACTTCTCATTCGTCATGGAGAGGCAATTTTGCCCACATCTTGGTTTTTGAGCTCTTTACCGCTCCAAGAATATCCACCAACTGCCAGGTTCACTGACAGGTTAACTCTGATTGCTAGTGGAAACATCTTTGTAGAGGCAGCTATTTTCTCACTTACACAACCTACCAATATGCCCAAGACTATTACAGTGTATTTTGTGGCATGCTGCAGAAGTGAAGGTTCCCGGCTCATAGACAGAGAGGATTAGTTTTGTTTTCCTGTTTTTGTTATGTGTAAAATGTTTTCATGTCAATACAAGCGAGAATGTATACCAACCAAGTAGCAGTTATACTAGAATGAGGGTAATATGTTGATCAAGAATGCATACAGAAATGCCAGCTGTTACTTTTTTGTGGTATTTAGTAATGGTTTTTTTTTTTTTTTATGCCCCAAATATTAAGTTTCATGGTAAATACCTTTTTTCTCCAAATTCTATAATGACAAATGTCTATTGCAGATAATGTAAAAAATGGTTATTTTGCCGCTGAGAATATGCTTTTTCAGTCATCAGAGTACTGTAATGTCATTTACCAGGTTGGCATCCCTGTATATGAGAAGGATTAATCAACAGTCATGTAGGAGAGGATGTATCAAGAACAGCCCTGAGTTGGATTACATTTCCCCGTGCCACACAACTAGTGCTATCCCTTGCTAGTATCAAACTCTCTGATGTCTACTGCATCTTGTTGATTGAGGCTCATCATGATATACATGTTGCTAAGTACATGGGAACATCTTTACAGTATAATAAGCTGCTTTGGGACCACTGAAACTTTCTCCTTATATCAAGTATCGTATTATATCAGTGATATAAAGAAAAGAATATAAGGGGAGTGGGACTTGCAGAGTACCTCATTATGTCAGGTATCTTGCTATATCTGACCTTGTTATAACGAGGTTCTACTGTAGTTACTGTAGATTAATTAGAACCAATATTTCTTCTGTGTAACCTACCATAACTCTCTGCCTCTTAAAATTTAAATTACTAAGGTGACAATACATGTACTTTCTAGCATCCATGACTTGGGATTTTCAAAAAGTGTTTTCTCTTTTAATTCATTTACGGGGTGTCTGCCAGAGAGCAAGGTTTTGCAATGAAGTGAGTACTATTCAAGGCTATCTGTCATTTTCAGCATGCAAATAGAGAAGGTAATGGGAAAAGGTTTTGTACATATAGAGTTCACACACTGACCCGATGTACAGTACAGTGTCTGTGTCTGTGAGTAAATGATAATGTATCAGAATTTGGTAATCAAAGAATTGTGGATGTCTCTGAAGTAGAAGGGTGTGAGATATGGTGAATGGAGGGACAGTGTAGGACAACTGTATAAAGTATCTACTATTGCAAACACACACTAGCATATGTTTGATATGCCTCCCTTAAGTGTTGTTTTGTAGCATGCTTCTGTAAATTTTACACATTAAGAGTTATGTGAATAGTTTAATTGCACTCATTAAAAATGAAAAAGAATTTTTTCAAAAAAAAAAGGTAATTAAGAGTTAAAAAAATGTTTATACAAAGATTTGACACAAAGTGTGTGTGATTTGGAAGGAAAAGCAAAGGCATATATTTTGATAATTACAGAAGGAAGAAGAGATTTATTACTATGTACACGTGTAACTTTGATCTAAAGTTTGATGCAAAGCTTGGCTATGATGCTCTCTTATCTTTGATATCTACATCAAGACACAGACCAGTCCAATCGCTGTCTAGAGACAACTCACAAATGTGATATGAAACACTCTGTCTTTGATGAATTTTAATATTTTCCTACCTTTTTTTTCCCTTCTTTTTCAGTAGCATCAAACTTTTTTACTTGGAAGCCTGAAGCTGAGCATGAATTGGTCAATGATTAATGCCACAGAGTACAGTGCATGGCATGAACATGGGAGGGTGGTTTCATTTAGTGTTCAGACCACTAATTCACTCTTGACCTTTGTATACATGTCTCTGTGATTGAGAAACAAAGCCAGATATGTGTGTAATGAATGGAAAGTGGTTTGTTGACAGAGGGCGCTGTTTGCTAGGTGGTCAATCAGCAAAATGACATGCCTATTATTGTCTATTGGTTGTCATTGCAGCCATGACCCAAGTCATTCGAAACTGATGATAAAGGAGGCTGGTGCTGCTTCCCCTGAGTGGCAGCATGTGTTGTGACCATGTTGCTAGTGTTTGTAGGCCCTGTTGAGAATCAACCTGCCTGGAATTAACCCATGGGCTCATATGTTACTATGCCATGTCTGCTTGGCAGGGATGCTGTGTTGGATGAATCAGTGCTGTATGTATCTGGGGGGCATTTAATGAAGCGTTTTGTCAGATATTTCGTCTGACAAACTGTTAAAAGCTGCTGAAATCCTTGCATCTGATTGGCTGAGAGCAAATTTGTCCGACAAAGTTGTCAGACAAAATGCCTCATGAAATGCCCCCCTGATGGTGGCCCTGAAAGCAAACAAAAAATCACTTTCTTAGGGCAACTACATGCCATGATGTCACAAGTTGATATTCATTCATTTTCCTTGACATAGGACAATCGTTGACCAATTTGAATCCGATATTGTCACCTGACGTGTTTCAAGCAACTCAAAGAATGAATGATGAAAACTCCTGTGCTGCTTGTGAAAAAAACAAAACAAACATGCACTATTTGGTCATACGCAAAGCATTACCACAACCACTGATATCATTTTGCAGTGTTCAAAAAAAGTCCATACTGAGGTGGATGATAATGCTTGAAGAAATTTGTTTGTTTATAACTGCAACTCAAAATGAACAGCCATTTATTCCTTATAGAGAGTGGGGTAAAAATTTGTTAGAGAGAGAGAAAAAAGAGCCAAACCAAAGAAAACAAGTGATATATGACTGACAGAAGTCCACTGTGTAAACTGACCTCCCCACTCAGCTTCGGTTTAATATTTCCAAGAAATGAAACATGGCCCACACTGAATGTACAGACTTCTTTCAGTCAGCCATTAAAGACCATTACGAAACGGATGAAGCAATGTCCTTGATAAAGAAGCCTTTATACTGGTGATATTTGATTTCATTTGAGACTTTCAATACTGGTTTCCGACAGAGTTTAGTGAGTACCAGTACTTGTCATGCACTATAGTAGTATTCCCTGGTGTAGACAGCTGTGTGTGGTGATCACCATTCAGTGAGCATAGCAGTATGGCACTATGACATGGAAGTGGATTAAGACTCAAAAGTCATTTCACTTGAAAAAAAAAAAAAAAAAAAAAACCAACCCCAAAACAAAATAAAAAGGGAGAAGTGTTATTGTATTTGAGTCTTTATTCCGGAGGAGGCTGAGCAGCTCAAGTTTTTAAATGCTTGACTTCCAAGTGATAGAACATTCTTATCATGCAGGTGGCACACTCTGTTTGTTGGAATGACAGATGCTGTCAACTTCGGTGTCATTACCATTACATGAAAGGCTGTCTGTGAATGAAGGCAAATGTCCAAATATTCTTCTCTACTGAACTATTGAGTGTGGCGGCTGATTTCAGATGTGGAACTGAAATTGTAAGAAAAAGCCTTGACAATTAATGTCTATTGTAACTGATTTCAAAATGGAAAAACCATGGTTTACTGATAAACCTTATTACGTTTGACCCACTAAGCTCCTCTTATGACCACTTATTCAAATAGAACGTGTGTCGTGAATCTGTGCCCTCAATTTAAAGTCCGTCATGTTGACCCACACTGAAGAGAATTCCCGATATGCGTAGAAGACTTTAAGTCATGATGGATTTATAGTGTAGTGCACACAGAGAATTCTAAGATATGAGACTATGAGCATAGCTAGAGCTTGAGCAGTCAGCCGCATGATGTGGGTCACTTGTCATTAAAGAAGATACTGAGACTGTTAAATACTTCTTGAAATGAGCCTAAATCCAAAGGAGTACTAGAATGTCAATGAACCTAAACCAATCCGGCAGCAAACAAAGAGTTATAGACTGTCCATGTTTACCTGTCAAAAGTTGTGCTATTAGTGTACTTATGCCGTGATATCATTACATGAACTTTATTTGGAAATAATCATCTGCAGTTGTGTAATTAGAAAAGTATGAGATCATGAGAATGAGGTGAGGTTGAATCTTGTTTGCATGTTTCACTTGTTTGTAACAAACACAAGTGGGTTTAATTGAAATGCAACCCTTTCTGAGACTGTGAATGTATTGTAAGAGTGAGATTTACTGCCAGGAAAGTGAAGTAAATGATAGCTCTTGATACAATCTTCAATACAGCTCTATTTTGACTGACTTTTCACTGAAAGTTGACCGTTGAAACTTTGTCAAACTTTCATTCATATATTGAATCTACAAAACACACAATTTAAGTTACGGGAGGAAAAGGAATCAGGGTGTTTTACAGTGTTGATGAAGGGAATATCTTAATCTGTACTTCAGTTTTGTTTTAATCTATCTTGGTGGGAGTTTGAATCACTAACTGCATTTTAAGATAAGTGATATTTTGGAATTTTCACCTTGACCACACCCATCAAACTCTAACTGTCATCCCAATATATACCCCTCCCACTATTACTACACATGCAATTTGTCCATTGTCAGTGTATCACATTATGTTGCAAAATTTCAGTGCATCACTTTTGGTAGCAACAAAGAATGAGGTAGTGTATCACATTGTGTTGCTACAGGTCAATGTATCACTTTTTTGTGGCATCAAAGTGTGTGTCAGACTGCAATGGACCATAGCCAATACTATTACTAGAGACTGGATAATACATGTCGAAGTGCCAGCATACATTTTTTTATCCACACACTACAAAACTGTATTGTACTACTTACGGGAGTCAATTGTGTGGATTTACTCATTGTTATTCCATTGATAAGTAATGGCTCTCATTGGCAGTGTCTATAAGAGGATATAAAAGTTACGAAGATGCTTCCTGAGAGTTGATAATTAACAGCAATTGTCCAAATAAGACGTCACCACATTGTATGTGTAGATTATCCATACATGATTATTTCTTTCATTTGTGAATTTTTTTGGGTCATATTTTTCACTTCACCTTCTGCATTTAATGATGCAATTTTTTTTTTCTGTTTGTCTAAAATGTCATGAATACAAAGAGTTTGATGACCTAAAGTCATCTTCACTTTTACGTCTAATGATGAAGTGAGTTGACTTCCATGACACTCCTGCATCCCGAGTGTTGTACTGAAATGTCAACAATGCAGGATTAATCTCATTCATACTATCAAGCCAAGCAAATTAATGACCTAAGATATTTGTTGCAGTGAGTGTTTCCCCATCTTTGTAGTGTTTTGAGTTGCAACAAAGGTTCAACACTCCATCTACTCTTTGATATACTTGTGATAGCATTTTTGATGCTGTATTACATGTACTTCATCTTTGTATTTTTTCCTTTTATTTGTCAGTGTGTGTGTGTGTGTGTGTGTGTTTGTGGTTGTGTGCTGGAATAAGCAACAAGCCATTTGAAGTAAGTGCGTAATCTGTTGGCTTGAAAGAAAACTTGGGGACAGGAACTTAACAGCTGTACAAGAAAGGCACTCAAAAATTCACTCAATACATGAGTGAAATATAGGCTTCAGTCCTGAAGTATGTGCCAACATATTTTTTTTTTTTTTTTTAATTGCAAAGGCGTTTGTGTAATGCAGTTGACTGAATCTTATGTTGCCTGTTTCACTGTATACTGCAAGATTCCATTGTCTTCAGCACTTTGTTGCTAGTTCATATTATCTTCACCTTCAGTTCTGTTTAATTATATGCAGAACATGAAAGTGTAGACATGTGTGGCAAGTGCAAGACTATCCTATTGCAGTGGCACTCAGCAAGCAGAGTGACTGAATAGACTGTTCTTTTCAAGTCATTTGTGTGTTATTTTGTTTAGAAATTGAAATTTTAAATTCAGTGAAATATAATGAATGTACACTGTAAACACAGAAATTATCAGTACATGTACATGTTTTGAAATTTGAAAAAAAAAAAGTGTTGTGTAGTAATCTACATCATGAAGCAGAGCAGTTGTGAGCATGCAACTTAAATGCTCTGTGATAATACCAAGTTATATTTGGTGCATATTTGTTCAGCTATGAGGGGTCTCCTATTTGAATTGAGATGTACACTGTGCATAAAATGATAATTATAGTGTACATGTAGTATGCATGTTGCTAAATTGCTTAACTGAACTCCTTGTGTGGATACACAGAGAATGTCCTCAGTTCTAATGGGTGTCAGGAGTGTTTCATCCACTGAGAAAACTTGACTTCTACAAGATCCAAGCTTTTCTTACTTTTTATGTTTTGAGAAATCTTGACACACATCTTGAGCTTGCTTCTCATACACAACCTTGTTTGTCAAGAACATTAATAAAGGGCCCTAGGTCTAATATGATGCTTAACATTCCTTGTATGAGTGATGTACAACTTCAATGAGCCTCCACCCAGTCAGCTGTAAGCATTTTAATTTGTTGCCAAAGATGGTATTAAAAGAAGCATCAAATTGGGCCAAGGTTCAGCTGCAAAACAACATTCTAACCTGGATGTAACATATCATTTGAACATCATTGAGTGACTGAAGTATTTGATCCCCTGGGCAGCAGTCATGGCCTGTCTGTTCTTTACCACCCAGTGGTCACAATGTTACAATCTTCTTTACTTCAAGTTTCTTACAAAATATGGAAGGCCAACACATTGCTTTCTGTGTATTCAGAATGAAGTTGAAATACAGGTTGTGTTTTGAGGTATCTCCAGTCCCAGATGAAGGTGTACTACACAAAGTGTACATCAAGATGTCAACTTGCAGGAAAGTGTTGACAGAACACCTCATGTAGATCCCTCGTTGGGGAACTCTTATTCCCCTCTCAAATGATGAAGAAAGTGCAGCAGTTTTCATGAAAGTATACAAGTTATTGAATGTAATTAACTGTCATGCTGATCATTTCAGCCCCCAGCTCTAGGAAAGAATTGTTGCAGATTTTGTTTAGAGGTATTTATAATGAATGCTAAAATTAAGGTTATACATATATAAATATATATGAATATATACATAGTCTTCTAGGTATCGCTTTTAGTAAAAATGCACTGTTCGAAAAGTAATTAAATTTTTATGTTGAAATTGAGGAACATGGAATGTGCTCCAAGTGAGAGCATTTATTGTGTAGGTTTTGCAATCTGTTACTGTGTAGGTATTTCACTTCTGATTTTTAAGGAGTTCTTGAGTTAATTTTCTATAAATATGATTTGAATGGCTACACCATGGGCATGTCATGTGGGTTCAAAGAAGTACAAATACTGGCAGGTGACTGCTGAAGAGTTGAAAACAAAGCTTGGTTTCTTTTCTTTGTATTCATTTCACTGGTTGTTTGGGTGCTCAAAGAGGTGTGTGAAAACAGTTCTTTTAATTTTTGCAAAAGTGACAATTCTACATACTGTATATGCCGAATATTTTCACGAGTCGGGTGCTATTCGTGAAATTAAAGACACAAGAAAATATTGACTCTGATCATGCTTTGAATGTGACGTATGTGTATACATTTCTCCGTTCAGTACAGGATTCTATCATCGCGAATTTAACCACTCGGGGGAAATCGTCGGGAATCTGATTCTCAAAAATTTTGACTTGCTGAGTATATGGCATATACAGTACGTGGCAGTTGTCCTATCAATAGATGTGGAATCTTGTTACATGTTAATGTACAGTTATTTAGAGGTCCAGTGTAACAAAACCCTTGTTCAACAAAGTGATTTTGCAGGTCCTCGCTCTCCATATTTTTGTTTTTGTGCCCTAATACACCTGGACATTACATGTATGCCCTTTGGTCTCATTCAGGGTCATATTTTCCTAAACACGAGCATGCACAATAAGACAGCAATGCCTGTCAATATCATACGTGATAGAAAAAGCAAAAAAAAGCAAAACAAAACTCGTTTCCAAGATGATAAAGAGCTTTTATTTCCTCTTGACAAGAAACAATAGGGTCTATATGGTCACTTTCTCATAACAAATATATGTGTACAGGCAATAAATCTCAAATAGAAAAATACATAATTGCAAAGTGTCAATAAGATACGAAAAGATATGAGATTTCTTCAAAGAAACCTCACAAATAGAAGAACAATGATACAGAAAATATAACCCGACATTCTGATGTCATGAAATTTTAAAAAGCAACCGTGTGCACACTATTTCCAAAATGTCGTTCGGTTCTAAGCTGAACATCTTTTACATGATGCCATGTAACTTCCTACAGCATCATAATTAAAAACAAAACAAAAACAAAACACACACCACACACATATGGCTGCATATAACTAGTAGTAAGTCACACATACCAAATAGTGTACTACACAAAACCTATTAGCACAGAAAGGTATTTAGATCTCACCCACACATATATTCCTTTGGTCTTTTCCTAGAAACAAACACATTGCAAGGCACGAGTCTTGACAAACTTTGTTTTCTACCTTAATTGTGCCATATTTGCATGTTCCTCTCCTTATTCACTCAAATTGGTATACCTTATATCCTGAATGCATATCATGCTGGAAAGGTTTCAGTTTCAGCTATGTTATGAAAGACTAGACAAACAAGTGTATGTATATAATATATAGCAAATAATGATACAAATCATGTTGTATTACCTAAACTTTCCCTGGACAGCAGAAAGCTGTGCCTGTAATCTCCAGTGCCCTCATTTCTATGTTGAAATAAAGTGAAGGTTTGTTGTCTTGGCATCTTTTCAACTTTCTTCACAAAGCATGAGGAGCTATGGTTCCATTTCCAGCACTGATCCTTCCTCCTACTGAGTTTCAAACAACATTTCAGCAGAATTCTATCTTACAGCAAGTAGATATCACTGCTGCATTTTCCGTTTTTCGTTCGGATTATTTTTGAGACTGAATACGTGACGTGTTTTACAAAAGTGATAAAGAGCCAAAGAGAATATGAATTGAGTTGAGGCGTAGAAATTCAAGGCATTAAAATGCTATTTGCATTTCTAGCGTTTATTCCATTAAAAAACAAAAACAAAAGCAGAAGCATAGAAACATGTCTTTTTTCCAAGCATTCTTTGGATCACATAAAATTATTCTCTTTGGAAATAAAAAAAAAAAAGAATAAGAAGAAGTCTTCAAAGAGATAAGCAGACTTATTCATATCTTTTGTGTCCAGAAAACAGACCATTCAATTTATTTCAGAGAATTTGATTAAGCAGAAATGACCTTATTTCCAATAACACTTCTTATGGGAATAAGGATATCATTCCCATTTACTGACACCACCCCCTACTGTCCATATCTTGGACTTTCTTTCCACATTGAAAGTTAGTTTCACAATAAGCTTTGCAAGTATACACACCATATGTGTTTCTGTATTACACATTAATAGTTGTGCTAAAGCTAACATAAAGAGTAGAAAAGAGGCTTCTGGGGAGCTATGTTCCTATATGATGCAAAGAGCTTGTGATGTAGTTACTCTGACAGTTAACTCTTCACTGCAGCAAAGCTCACTCATCTGTGTCAACCTGCTCAATGCCTCGCTTGGTGGCAATGTTACCCAGCAGGCCGTGTGCAGTGTTGAAAAGGTTGATGGGTGTGGTACCATCGGTGATGAGTGTGGACTTTAGACCCAGGGAGGACAGCAGCTTCACCTGTAACAAGCATCAAAAAAGTTATCAAGATTATTATCTATAGTATTTTTAGAGGAGCATTAAGAATGCATGTTTTAATTGGTCCCTCAATTTGCCTGTGCAATATCTAATATCCAATGAAACACAATGACAAGAGCATTAATTCCTCATACACTGTAGGTTACTGTGATAAATAGTCGTGCTATAATATATTGTATTTTGCCTCATCTGTTGCATACACATTTACTTGGTGTGCAAACTCTGGCTACAAGTGCAAGTGACAACTTACTGCAGAGTCTACTTCAAACAGAACAACAAGAAAAACTTCACTTGTTAAGACCAATATTTCCTGGTTTCCCGTGCATTGCCATCCGAAATGATATCATTAATTGAACTTCCTTCTTCCTCTATCTCCTTGGTTCTTGAGGCTATGTGCAGTATCTTTCTAGTCACTTACAAAAATGATCAGCTCATTACCTGAGAATCTTACAAGTCAAAACTTGCATAAATGTAAAAAAAAAGAAGGAATTTTCAACTGTCTTATTTACACTTCTACAAATTGTCCCATCCACTTGGTGTCAGGTACTACATGTTTTTGATGTATCTATAAACACACAGTAAAACATCACACTCGTTCTTACAAACAAACCCTTTTATGAAATTACTGTATACATGGTGTATACAGACATACTTTGGTGTTCTTCTGGACCCTCTACACACAGTTTGGAAACACACGCAAGGAGAAAGAAACTCTTCACAAAACATACCTGCATCTCTGGTCCAGCAGTGGCAATAGAGCGGATGGTGTCAGCACCGATGGCCTGAACCATGTTCCTGAATTTCTCGGTGTCAATGTCTGCCATCTGTTTGGCCTTGGTCACCTCCAGAGTGTTCTGCTCACGGATGTACTTGGTCTCAGCCTCCCGGGCACTCGTCAGACGCTGCAACTCAGACTCCTACAGAGGGACACCAAGAATTAGAAGTCACAGATTAAGATGCATGCAAGGAATGCATGATACTACACAAAATACATATACAGTCAAACCTGTCTATAGCGGCCACACAAGGGATACGGAAAAAGTGGCCGTTATAGACAGGTGGCCGCTATAGACAGGTGATCCAACTTTGTGTGCATTGCCTACATGTACATGTATGTGTGTACGTATGCACACGTGTGTATCATGCATAGAACAATGCCGGTGTTTATGAAATTGTCGCACAGTAGTATACATGTAGCATGTGCACAGTCATGAAGAAAGCTTAACACTAGTGCATTATTGTGACTGAATAAGTGATGAATGCAGCGGTAGCGATCACTGAACGCTGCCCGGGAATGACTGGCACGGCTAAAAAGCAGAAAAACACGCTGAATTATTGGCTCGGCTACGGCTCCATCGGGTTTTTGGCCGCTATAGACAGGTTAAAATCTACCGCGGGAAACAAAATTTGTGGCCGCTGGCCGCGTTAGACAGGTGGCCGCTATACACAGGGTCTTTAACATGGCTTTTCTCTCGGGGGGATTTTTCAGTGGCCGCTGTAGACAGGTGGCTGCTATAGAGAGGTGGCCGCTAAGGCAGGTTTGACTGTACATGTAATCATATTTTTCTAGAATTTGTCTGCTGTCGCTACTTTTTGTCATTTTTGGTTTGTGCGTGTCTACAAAATCATACCAGGGCTATTACCCCCGGCTAAATACTGATTAGTGATAAGGTTAGAGTAAAGATTAGGGTTAGGGCTAAGTTTAGGGTATAGAGTTTGGGTTAGGGTTATTTTCCGGATTACAATTAGGGTTAGGGTCAGGGGAGTGTCTGGGGTAATTGCCCTGAGGCTAATTGCCCTAGACCCCTACAAAATCCATCACTGCATTCATGAAAAATTATATTACAGTGGAACCTCTCGTATCTGGACAAGTCGGGACCAGGGCTCATCCGGATAAGGGATTTGGCCGGATACGGGAGACTCAATGCTTTATACATGTACATACACATGTACTGATATAGCCCATTGTAGTACCACATGTAGTAATGTGTATACTGCAACCTTTTCATTGTTACACTCAGTAACAGACCCCAAAATAGAGGTTCGTGTTTGCAAGAATGAAATCATTTTCTTTTATAAATTCTTGGGATGATTTACCTAAATAATTATTAAGAAATGTATCAAGTAGATCTTGAAAATAAACAGTACGAGTCGACGAAACTACGCTTCAAAATTTTGAGTGTTCAATATCATTCGTTGCTCAGCCAATGACTCGAAACAATGCATGTCTATCTAGTCATATCGACGGCTGTGTATGGACCTATATGTGGCAATGCGATATGAGAGGACTCGAGCGCATAAACTGTCCATGTTCTTGCGATGATTTGGGGATGTTTGGGGATGTTAAAATGTCTGAAGGTAAGCAATTTGGAAAGAAATTTGATGTAATGTATGTTAATCATGTTGGAAGTAATATGTAATTCATGTGTGTTTGTGTAGGAGTTCTCAAGGAGTTGGGAATCCCCCTTTCCTCCCGTAATTATTAAAAAAAAAAAAAAAAAAAATCACGGCGAGAGTGCGTCCGTATAATAGAGAGATCCGGATAAAGGGAGGCCGCATAAGAGAGGTTCAACTGTATCTTTAATTTCTTTTGTAAAGCCTACGGTTTCTTGAGTCTGTTTCAAAGCTGATTGTTACTGTGTAAATAACAATTCACCATACATAGCTTACATCTTTGTGGTACTTGGGTACCTCATGTATGAACTCTGTTAATAGCTATTCACTTCCTCATCCACTATCAAAACCCAAGTACATGTCTTGTTAATGAAAGCTAGAGGTGTTACGTACATTTCATGAGCATTTTACATGCAGGTGTAGGCCTACTTCATATCACCTCAAAGATTGTTCTCTACTCTTCTAGCTTTTAGTCTGTAGCCAAGGCACTTGTCATGTGACTTATGATTTCTCACTAAGCTTCTCATATAATCTCATCTCCACTCACCGACTCAATCTTGGCTGCCTCAGCCTTCAGCCTGGCTTGTTCTACAGCCGCCTCTCCCTCAATCCTGGCTGCTTCAGCCCTGGACTGAGCCTCTGCCTTGGCCTGCCCAGTGCTCTCCACTGCAGCACTGTTGGCCTGCAGCTCTAGCAGCTCCTTGCGAGCCTTCTCAGCCTCGGCTTCGTCCAGGATCTTCTGACGTTCCAGCCGCCCACGGGCCTCCTGCTCCAGACGCTCTGCCTCGTGCCTGGAAATGGTTTGAGAGAAGATTCCTGGTAACAACTTCAGATCAATCAGGGGACCATTTCATGAAGTGTTTTGTTCAACAAATTTGTTGGACAAATTTGCTCTCAGCCAATCAGATGCAAGGATTTTAGTAGCTTATTACAGCTTGTCAGAAAAAATATCTGACAAAATACTTCATGAAATGCCCCCCCAGGAGGGTTAATACATATCCTCATTTTCCCACAGTACATACAACAAAGACATAGAATGTAGCTTTTAGCTGATTACTTTGACACTTTCAGAAACTAATACAATGATAAAGCATGATTAATCCAAACATTTTGGACACTGCCAATTCTAATATGAATATAAATTCCAATATGAATGAACACTTGTCCCAGTAATTTGTATGTTACTTGAAATGAATTAAGTCATAGCATCTCATCTTGGTCTTGTATGTTACAGTAGTTTTGAAGAGACTTCTGTGTCAACTTCCACCTTTATCTGCTGCTTTTGAAGCTGTTCATAGTCAGGCCCTTCTTCTAGAGTTTTTAAGGATAAAGTAATGGGTTTGGTATTGGTGTAGTGTGTATGGTGATATGAGAGTGCAAAAGGAGTAGCCAGGTTTGCCTACCTAGCAGCGGCTTCCTGTGAGTTGGTTGTGATCTCAATGGCCAGCTGCACAGATTTCTGCAGAGCATCCCTGGTCCTCTGGTCCACTGGCTCCACAGACTGGATGTCAATGGAGGTGATGACAAGGTTGTTTTGGGGGAACAGGAACTTTTCTCGAACCTTCTTGTTGTCATCAAAGCCAAAGACAGAGGCACGGATGATTTTAGCCGAGTTCTGCAGTTGGGGAAGAATGACAATGATACTGTGATGAATGAAAATCAAGTGTAGAGTTTTCTGTGGAATCTTACAATAGAAAAGATACAGAGTGTAGTCATATCCACTGGATTTCACAAGCAAAGTTTGACATCTCTGCAATCAAACCAATAATTGATGAAATCACCAAAAGAAGATGAAGTGAAGTGTATTCAGTACCTTGTGGAAGTCATCAAACTGGACTCCGGCCACAGCACCCCTGACCCGGGAGGCAATGGCTTTACAGGCGTCTCCCACAAAGTCTGGCACACTGAAGAGTTTGGCAGCAGCTGCTGGGTCCTTCTTGTCAGTCACATCAAAGTGCCTGCATCATAGAAACATACAAACAGGCTGTCATTTCATATCACATGTGATGATACAGTATATACATGTACATGCAAATTCTGTGTGTGGTCATCAATTTTTCTCAAATACGATTTGACAATCACAGTTCTGACCGGACAACATACAAATCTTTGTTTTTCAACTTTTGTTTTTTCTTTGTTTGTCCACTGGAAATTGTCACTGACCACTTTTCTACCATAATTAGCACAAAATTAATCAATGAAAGTGATTAATTGTAAAAATAATCAGGTTTTTATGACTTTCATGACAGAGCACTGTTTTCCATAGGGAATGTACACAAAATTGTGCCCGTTTTGGGGCGACGTTCCGTTACAAAAATGGGCGTGGCTTCGCAAAAGTATGCGCGGACGTTGCAAATTTGGTCTCAAAAGTTGCACGAGACTTGAACAAACAAAGTCAAGAAGCCTCGTGACGAGGCCTTCTCACGTTACAGAATTATACCGCGAAATGTCGAGGGGGGGGGGGAGGCGGATTCCGCCCCCCTCTCTTTTTGGGTTAAAGGTGACCAGAGTATCTTAGATTGTCACACACAATTCTTTGATGGTGGATGAAAAAATGGTGGACGACTCCCATTTCCCAGGAGCACATTTAAAAGCTTTGACAACTACAGCATAACGAGACACACACTCTTTTTGAAATGCTTGTGGTGACAATATATGGCACCTGTCTAAGAAAGGATAGATCACTAAGAACAACATCCCTACATACCCCTGTAAAGAAACATTCCTGACACAACAAATATCAAATGGTCAATGATTGCCTTTTAAATTTCTCCTAATAATAATTGCATAAACTGAAAATATACGATTTCACGTACTGTGATGGTTTTAATTGTAATTGTTCACACCATTTGAATGATTGATATGGAATTGGGAGATCTCTATTACAGAGCTGTATTAACTACCTTCACAGTGCTCCTCACAGAATTTACATCAATGCACCAACCCCTCTCAGAATTTATAACAAGTATACATTGGAGAAAAGATTCTCACCAATTGTAGGAGAGCTGCAGCTGGAGGCGGGCGTGGTCAGCTGTCTCTATGGTGATGATGTCAGTGCAGAAATCTGGTCCAAGGAGGAGGCATAGTGCCTTGATGACATTGGGTCTCTTTGGCTTGCCTCCAGACAGACTCAACTGGGTGAACTGCTCATCTGGTCCAAGCATGACCAACTCTGGCCCAAAGACAACCCTAGAGGGCAGCACAAAGAAGAAATGGCATTTTTCTTTCTTCACTATCATTTTGGCTGACAGTGTGGAGAATGACATAACAACTGTAAACATTACGTAACTATGTGCTCCTTCGTGCAATATCTAATATCTACATGTTTATGTAAAATAAAATTTTTGTGATGTCAATATTGCATCACAATAGATCTGCATATTTTGTCCACAACATATTTCTCATCCATATAAATGTTCCAAAAATTCTTGTTCAATGTACATGGAAGTTACTGTCTAGGTTGTCTCAAAAGAGAATGAATAATTCAAGTTCATGAATTTGAGTAATTATGCAGTACCCACTGCAAACTACAAGGATTAGAACCAGCAATGGCTGTTGGTCTGAAACTTGGTTGTCTAGTGGATAAGATGCCTGTCCGGAGATCAGGAGGTCATAGGTTTGAATCCTGCCCAAGTACCGGTATGTATAATGCCCATGATTTCTTTTGTCATGGCTACTATACTAAAACACTGATCAAATCAGTGCTTATTTATGTCCATGTACGGCAATTTGCAAATCAGTTGCAGGAAAAAAGATAAGTTTAAAAGTTTGTGACAAAGAGGTTCAAGCATTCTTACCTAGCCTTCTTCTCCTTGTAGTCATAGATCTGTACAGCTGCATTGTGGGGAACTCGGAAGGAGACAACACGTGTCTTCTCCCTGGGGCGGGGCTGGCCCCCACCCCTCCTGTCACTCCGGTCTGCAAGGGGGTCCCGGGCACTCTGTAGGAGTTCCTCCACAGCAGGTGGTAGCTCCTTAGACCACAGCTCCTCATCCTGGTTCAACATGTAGGTCTCTCCAGTGACCGCACGCACCTTAGGTCAGAGGTCAAAAGTTACCAATCAAAACATGTGGACTTCAGGAAGTCACATAATGCATGTGATTTAACAAATGTATTGTCTGAGGAATTACCAATTGCTTACTCACTGGAAATTCCCCAATAACCAACAAAACACACACAAAAAAAATCCTATGAAAGCATCGCAAATGAACTTACAATCTCCACTGACATTGCATCAAAATACAAATAACTGATTTCCTTTATTTTCTTTTTTCAGATTCATGTAATACATTTCCTTTTTTGTTGTTGTTGTTGTCATGCTTAAAATGCTGAAATAAAATCTACACCATGTTGTCAGTGGTTTAATACACGACTAAAAATGTCTAGGCTTTGCCAAATTACGTCAGAAAATAGGTGAAAAAAGCATGTCTTGCTCCACACCAATGAAAGCTTCATTGTGACCCTCTTTCATCTGACTAGACAATTTAGCCTTAGGAGAAGCCAGTATTTGTGACTTCCAATTTAGCCTATTATGTACTCACAGACATGTTGGCCATATGCTAAAGATGTGGGTGTGTTAACCCTAACTAGGCCGGGGGGGGGGGGGGGGGCCTCCGAGGCCCCCCCCTCGACGTTCCGCGCGATGTATCGCTAACGTGAAAAGCTATCACCGCGACGTTTCATGACTTTTTTCTGTCGAGTCTCCCGCATCTTTTGACACCAAATTTGCGATGCCCGGGCGCGCGGTTCCGAAGTTTTGCATAAATATGTACATGCATGTCAGACCAAAAATTGCTCAAAAACGTGAAGTCGTGTACAATTTCAATGGAAACTGTGCTTACAGTCAAATTTCATAAAAGCATGATTTTTGGGGGGTTTTATTGATTAAAATCAACTGATAACACATTTTCTCGTTCGGAACAATGTCATGGACAAGTTTCATCGAAAAAACAATGAAAAACATAAAGTCGAAAAAACACAGAAATACATAAGAAATTCAAAAAACAATAAAATACTTAAGAAATTTTTTTTGATGGCTCAATTTTTTTCTCTTATATTTGCTTAGGACACTAAAAAGAATATTTACACAAAAAAATGTGCCCATTTCAGGCTGTATTTAGTGATTTATACCAAATTGTCTGATTTCATGCATCATTATGCATAAATTAGCATAATTTGGCATAAATGACAATTTTTCAAAAATCTAACTTCGTAGTACTTTAGATTACATCATAGGCAATGTGTGTGCCAATTTTCGTCGCGATCGCGCGGTCGACGGCCGAGATCTGGAGGGGGGGCCTGGGAGGCCCCCCCCCCCCCCCCCCCCCCCCGGCTCTATGATCTACCTTAATAGCCCGGCCTAGTTAGGGTTAACACCAAAACTCTAAGTTCTTGATATTTTCCTCACCTTTCCTGTCTTTGTGTCTCGGATGTAAACTCCCTCGTTCTCATCCAGAGGGATGGCCTTACGCCTGGTAACAACCTCCACCTTCACAGGGGGCACATACTCACAGGGACCACGGATCATCCACCTGTCTCCGGGGTTACGGACGACGCCCTCCTGTGAAATGACAAATTATCAGCCTAGTTATCATCGTTTGTTATGACAAAGGAATTGCTCACTTACAAATGAAATATAAAAGCCAATCTTACAGCATAGGAAAAAAAGCAAAAACAAAAGTTATAAGAATGCAATAAGAATTGATGTCAAATGTCCCTGTCTGTAGTATAGTGATGGTCAAATGTCATCATAAATTATGGTTAATTTCATTCTCCAATCAATCTATTGTACTGTGTGAAAGACCCCCTGACAATACATACCAAAGTAATGGCACACACCAAGTACCATGATATAGGAGAATGTGTTCTGTGTCAATATAATCACGAATCACTTCCACTGAAGTAGAGTGATGTCAGGACAAAACTTGTGAGAGTCAATGAAGTTATATACTCGCTGCCTATAGAGGGCTAACTATGTACACTCCATACACTGGAGTGTAAGCACTCCAATAACTACTTATCGTCGCTGGGGCAACAAGACCTCATATCTACAAAATGTCAAATGTTCAGGAGAGCCAATAAACATGGCGGCCAAAACACTATAGCCAATGGGATAGCCTTTCCTTTGACAAGCCGTGGTGGCTTAATTTTTTTTGGTATCATTGACAGTTCGGATTTGGACTGGACATTCCTTAACCGATTATTTGACCATTAATCCAAAAAAGTCATTTTCACCAAAATTTCAGATACAAGGTCTTGTTACCCCAGCGACGTTATGCATGTGTGTAACCTGTTAGGCTAGAGTCCAGTGACACTTACAGCATTGACATCTTTGAAGGATTCCTGAGCCCTGAGGATGAGTCCCTCATCTTCTCCCAGGATGAATACTGCCTGGATACCCTGCTCTAGCCTCTCACCAGGCTGAAGGAAGAAGGACACCTCACCCTGCAGCAGAACATAAACATTGACAGCAGTTAAATTTAATCTCATTGAGAGCTATATACATCTCAGTTTGTGACAGATAAGAGGAAAATCTGGAAGGTCATAATATACTGGCAGCAGATGAGTAATACACACTGGACATGTAATTAAATATATTACTTTGGTTATCATACACATACTAAAGTTCATAACTGCCCTTATAAACCACAGCATTATGAGAAAGTCTTCACAAACTGCTCTAACAAGTCTTTCATGAAAATGAAAGAATATCCCTTAAACGAAGCTTGGTAACATCAATGCAACATTCTGGTAATGAATTTACTTTTATGCATTTATGGAATGGGTTCATTTGTTCATGATGAAGTGACCTAGAAAATGTTTTTTCCCATATAGGAAAGTGTATCCTATTACGTTTACAATCAGAAGAAACAAATCAACAGAGGAGAGACTTTTATTGTTTTGAGGAACATGTTTATCAATGGCAAGGACTATCTTTTCTTACCTTGACCAGCTTCTTCTGGCCCAGCTGTGGCTTTCCATCAGGCCCTACGGGGTCCATGATGACACAGTACTGGCGATTGGTCAGAGTGTTGATGTTCACCACTCCAATGACCTATCAGAAGAGGAAATATATGCATATATAGTATAAATACATAAATGGTGAATACTGAATAAGTTACATATGAGAAGCATATGGAAATAATAGTGACATTTTTTTTTTCTCTCTCCCTCTCAGCTGGTCAAGCACTTCACTTGTTTTAAAAGTGACATAATGCATGTAAGCTGGGATGAAATTCATGTTCAAATAAAAGATGAACTTATGTAAACCAGGTGGCCATAATGGTGTCACCAAAAACTTAAGGTGGCATCCATTTCATTCTTTGTTTTGCTTTGTTTTCACATTGAATGCATCAACATACTTTTTCTATTACTAGTCATATCATCATGCACTAGGTTTGCTGTCAGGATGATGTGCTGGCAAGCACCATTCGAGAGGATTAAATGACATGTTATTACATCACAGATGCTAATCTCAGGAAATTTAAATGCCATCATTCCTTGATCATACAAATTACCTTTTTCTAGTTAAGCACAAAGCAAAACTATGAACTGGCCTACTACGGAAACTGAAATGACATACTATATTCACTTTTTCAGATGCCAAATGACAACTATCACAACTCTCCAAGTGTTAAGAAAAAAAATGCTGACAGAAAATGGAAACTAAACAAACCATTTTATGATTTTACTGAGATTGAAAAAAAGTGAAAGAGTGTCTACGGGTAAGTATCTATGAATCCCACAAATGTTATCAGACATAACATGTGATATTAAGGAAAAAAAGGGGTGGGAGGAATATTTCTACAGTTGTTACACAAGACAAGTTTCTCACCTCTTCATAGACGTCTGGAATGTGTGCATCAGTGTCCTTCATCGTGATCAGCCATTCCTCACCGTTCTTTCTGGTCACCTTCTTCATGTCCGTAAAGGTGCGTGTGGCTCTCACATGCAGAGCATTCTGAAAACAAACAAAAGCAGTCACATCATCATTTAGTTTTGATCCGGGTTATGCCCAGATAATGGTGGTGGCTAGACTTACCTCACAAACAGCAAGCACTCTCACAGCTTCTCTCCATCTCGCCCGATTTAGGGTGTTGCCCTCAATCAAGAAAACCCTTCCAAGCTCATCCTCCATCTGTCTCTTCCACTCCTTCTTTGGTCAGCCTTGCTTTCACAGTTCATTCACTTTACACTTGAGTGCTTTCCTAAAACATGATCATCACGCTTCTTCAACACATGTGTGTACCACTACAGTGTTCATTAACCCGTTGAAGACGAGTCCCGGGCATACTTGGTCAGGTGTCTATGGGAAGTGTCTGTTTTAGCAAAATCAAACCGTCCTTAAAGGGTTAACAAGTCTTTCCAAGTTGACAAGAGCAAAAGTAAGGTGCACAATTTCTCCCTCCTTTTTGAATCATGTAATGAGAAAATTGTTTTTATTCATTTATTTACATTTCACAAGCACTGCTTTCTTCACACTTTGGCAGTAATGCATATCTTTGTCTGAGCACTGCAAATCAAAATCCGTATGAAAGCCGCTTGTAACATAGACACACTTATTCAAGCACCATTCTGCTTCTCAGCTCACACTCACATGATTTTCTAGTATTGCCCCCCCCCCCCCAAAAAAAAAAAAGATTTCTATCACATTGCCTTCAAAAACAAGTGCTCCCTGTACCATCATAGAATGAGGTTAATGGTATTGATTAGTTAAGGTCTTTTCCACACCAAACTTCCTCTCTAGAACCTTGTTCATTTCCTCTGCTTGGAGGTCACAGGTGGAGGAAGCACGCTAGTAATCAGCTGCTTGAGCTCTCGGCTCTCTACTTCCTGCTTACAATGATGAAGTAACCAGCCATAGACACCCATCCAACATAGAAAGCCGTCTCTATAGCTTTCCGGATACAGTGCACTCCCATTATAATGAACACAGTTATAACTAGAAATGTCGCTGTTAAGTGTCGCTACAGCGACTGGTTATACCCCCGCCAAACAACATTTCATAAGCTTTGGTCAAAACAACATTTCATAAGCTTTGGTAAAAAACTGAGGAAGTAGTTAAATCTGCAAGATCTTTCCTTGATCTTCTGCCATTAATATGCCGTTACCATGGCAACGTACTTTCGGGTACTGTCGAAAAATGCGTCTTGCACATCCACAACCAAAGGCACACATCTGTACCAAGTTTCATGGAAATTGGGCAAAAACTGAGGAAGTAGTTTGCAACGCAAAATTTTCCATCATTTTGGCTCATAATATGTGAGCTGTTACCATGGCAACATACTTTTTGTCACTGTCAAGAAATGTGTCATGCTGACCTATATCCTAAGACAAACATTCACTATGAATTCCATGAGAATTGGAAGAACACTGATGAAGCAGTTTAGCCATGAAGCATTTTGCCCTATATTTTACCAATAACATGCCGTTACCATGGCAACGCACTTTTTGCCACTGCGGAAATATGTGTCTTGCACATTAACATATTCAGATGAACATCTGTACCTAATTTCATAAAAATTGATCACAAACTGTGGGAGGAGTTCGCGACGCAAGATTTGTACCCATTTTTGCCCATAATATGCCATTACCATGGCAACGTACTTTTGGGTACTGTCAAAAAATACGTCTTGCACATCTACAACCCAAGGCACACATCTGTGCCAAGTTTTATGGGAATCGGTTGAAAACTGAGGAAGTAGTTAGCGACGCAAGATTTGCAACGGACCGACCGCCCGACCGCCCGACCGCCCGACCGACCGCCCGACCGTCCGCTGATTCCTATATACCCCCTTCAAACTTCGTTTGGCGGGGGTATAACAAAATTCCAGTTACAACGAAGTAAAAACTCAGGCCACAACATTATCCACTCTATGTATCTTTATCGTTTATTTGCTCAGTTTTAAAGAAATTTCTATATAACGAAAGAAGTCTGCAGGTGTTAAGGACTTTGGTATAACGGGAGTCCACTGCACTGGTTAGTATTGGTCTAAATATGCTACTAAAAAATGATTTACCTTCTCTGTCAGAACGTAAGCATTGACCGTGTCCACCACCTCCTCGTAGGCCCCTGGGAGGTAGGCACCGATCTTCTTGACCTGCCACTCCTCACCAGTCACCCTGGGGTTGCCCTCCCTGTCCTTGGTCTCCTTACGGGCCCGAAGCTTGATGGCCTGGTTGGGTCGGATGATGGTTGCTCGGATCGTCTCATCCACAACCACCTCCTTACGAGGGATGTAGGTCCCTGGTCCCTCAAAGAGCCACTCGTCGCCAGCGACGCGCTTCTTGTCCCCATCCTCAAAGTCAAGCACAGCTCGCAGTCTGAGGGCACAGTTTGCCTGGACAACTTTCAGAGCAGTCACAGCCTGCAAGTTTAGAATTCACAGACAGGAGTATTAGTGGCCTGGCATGATTGGAAGAACTCTGCCTCATAATGACAACAGTATCTAGAGATATTTGACAGTACTTATCACACCGCCGAAATTTTACCCGAGACCATTATGTCACTTGAAATCTTATCTATTCTTCTGTATTTAAGAGAAGCTGTATTTTTAAACTTATTTAGTGTTGCATCTTAATATGTCTAGAGGAAAAAGTCAACATAAAACACTTCATACAGCAATGAAGGTATTTTGTGAAGGTGATGCTAAAATATCTACACTGGCTGTGCCAGTGCACGATTGGTTGATATCATCAACCCCAACATTTGACACCATTTGTTCATTCTATCTCTTATTGCTCAATTCAAACCTTTTAATCACTGGACGGATTAAAATTTCTGCAAGGCATTAATGAGTCTCACCTGTTTCAGGACCTCTCCAGGGTAGAGAGGGAAGGGTTCCCGGGCAAGCCTGATCTCCTGGTCAGCATGGCTTAGCTTGACCTGACCATTTTCATCCACCATCACCTGACCAGCCTCATTCCTGACGGCAGGGTTCTCCACAATGCAGTAATGCCTGGGAGGCACAGTGATCATCTTCTCAGGCCCAAAGATGACCCTGATGACATAAGCAGTAGTACAAGATGATGAAGTGATAGTTACATATGATGACGTGGTGGTAAGAAATGAAGTAGTCATATGAAATAAAATGGTAGTAAGAGATGATGAAGTGGTAGAAGAGATGGCAAGGTCAAAGAGATAAGGAGTTGGTAGTAAAAGATGATGCAGTGGTAGAAAGAGATGATGAAGTGGTAGTGAAAGACGATGAATTGGTAGTAAGAGATGGTGGAGTGGTAATAAGAGATGATAAGGTAGTAGTAACAGATAGTGAAGTGGTAGAAAGAGATGATGGAATGGTAGTAAGAAGTGATGGAGTTGTAGTAAGAGATGGAGAAGTGGTAGTAAGAGATGGAGAAGTGCTAGGAAGAGATGATGGAGTGGTAGTTAGAGAAGGTGAAGTGGTAGGAAGAGATGATGGAGTGGTAGTAAGAGATGGTGAAGTGGTAGGAAGAGATGATGGAGTGGTAGGAAGAGATGATGGAGTGGTAGCAGGAGACAATGTAATGGTAGTAAGAGATGAAGTGGTAGAGAGATGATGAAGTTCAAGATTATGATGACATCTCCAGTTCTGTTTCTTGCACATTACAAATCAAATTGATGTGACAAAATTATGACATTGTTGGCATAATATCAAAGAGTTTAGAATGGAAAAAAAATCTGCGTAGCTGCAGGCTTGATGTGAGTGGTGGAAGGATAAACACTTGTTACTCTCTATCTAAGTTGCTATGAGAATAAAGCATTCTTTTGGCTTTATCAAGTGGGCTATCTTTATCACTACCACATAAATCATTTTCATCTCCTTTAAAATCTTAGTTGGTTCATCTAGTTTGTCTAACAAATAAATCACATTTTGATCACATTATTCTAAAAATGGAAAACATGTGACTATTGATTCAAAGTATCGACGTTATCGCTTTGGGAATTCCATACCTTTCATGGTCCTGGCGGATGTAGGTCTTGGGACCCACAACAACCTTGGTGACGTTGTCATTGTGGTCCAAGACATGAATGTAGTAGTAGGGTGGGATGCGGAAGATGGACTCCTCCTGGCTCCCTCGCTTGGCAGAACTCATGATGGCTGAGGTCAAAGGTCACTTGCTTCAAGGAAAGAATGAGATGTGGTCTGCAGGGGAGGAGAGCACACAGTTTACAGTTATTGAAAACATATAATTCCTCTGGTATCTCTATGTGTCAAACTGAGAGAAGCTAATAGGACAATTAAAGAAACCTTTGCAATGTCACTTTCTATTATATCAATGGGCAGAAGATGGTGTAATATACCCTTGACCGACAAAGCCCCCATCCTCAAAAACAAAACAAAAATAGTTACATGGTTTCTGCACACTAGCATGTGCACACACACACACACAAAAAAAAGAAGCAGCAAACAACAAGCTGACATATAGGCCTAGAGACAACTTATGAAGACATATTGCATGTTTCCACATAAATTGAGACACTGTATACTGATGAGCGAGTTAATCATTGACCAATGACAGGGAACAGCGTTGACTCTACTCCACACCCTCTATTTGGTGGACTCTATACATGCAATGTGCTCATACAGCTGTATACAGACAAAGCAGCATTGGACAGACAACTCACCTACAAATGTATACACTGCATGATTTGCCATTTACCTTCAGATCAAAGAATCTCATCATTGTTCATTTCTACGATATAATAAATTTCCCATATACACCAATTTCACACTTCTGTTATATCATGGAATAAATGATAAGGCTAAAACACTGGTTTAACAAAACTTGTATAACATCGTCTTGTTACTCATTTTACTCTTCTTGATATCATGCAATCAAATGAGAGGATGTTTGCTTTGTGTCTGAAGTGTACACAAACCAACCAGGTCTCAAGCTATGTTTGTGCATCATGATATTAATCAGTTTTAATCATCAAGTCTGCAGATGGATTTTATCTCACCAACCATTAAAAGAGCTGCTGAGGTCAAAGAGCAGAGGTGTGAGATTTTGTGAAGTTCCAATCATTGTTGGGAGTGGGCCAGGAGAGCTTGTGGGGGTGTAACCAGCTTTATTGCTTTTAAGTTGTACATCATGCAGTCTGGTGCATAGTAAATACAATTATTCTGACTGATAAAAGAAAAAAATATTCCTATAATGGGACTTGTTGGTGCCAGTTGGAAATATAATTATATATGTATATATTTTTATGTATTTATTTATTTATTTATTTATTTATTTATTTTTATTTATATATTTTTTTTTTTGGGGGGGGGGGGGTGGGGCTTGTTTTTAAATGAGGCATGAGAAAATGCATGTCAGGCATGTGAGCATGACAAGATCCCTGAGAACAATGTAGGCCATCTCTTTGTATGATATGCTGAAATTGTCATGAGGAGGAGGTCCTGAAGAAGTTAAAGGACAAGTTCACCTTCATAGACATGTGGGTTGAGTAAGACAGCAATATTAGTAGAACACATCAGTGAGAGTTTGAGGAAAATCAGACAATCCATTCAAAAGTTATGAATTTTTGAAGTTTCTGCTCAGTTACGGCTGGATGAAAAGACTAAGTAAGCTTGTGATGTCACAAGTACAAGGATACAAAGAAAGAATAAAAAAAATTCAACATATTTCCATTTTTCTCTCATAACAAAAGAACACTTGACTTCTCTCTTTCAGAAGGCAGGGGGAAGTAGCAGGTCGAAGAAATGTGCACTTTATTCAAAAAGTAAAGTTTTGTGAAATTCTCTTTTTATTTTCCTTATATAGTTGTACGCATGTGACATACATAGTAGTCTTCTCATCCAGCAGTGACTTCGCAGATACATTGTACTTCAAATATTCATAACTTTTGTTCGGATTGTCCGATTTTCCTCAAACTTTCACTGATGTGTTCTACTTATATTGCTGCATTCTCTCAATCCTAATGTACATGTATATGAAGGTGGACTTGTCCTTTAAACTGCTATGTGAATGTGCACAGCACAGTGCAGCGTGATGAGGTGACATGTCACTGTTAGACAACAACTGCACCCAGGGGGTTTGAACTGTGCCTGCACACAATATTGTGATTGACAGTTGCTTTTTGAGCTGCAGCACTGTAACAACCGACTGTGGAAACAGCATCGCAATTCAATGTGACACACTTCTTGCTGAAAATCAATCTTCTCACTTCTTATCTGCTAGCTGACAACTACTACAGAAATATAATCTTCTTGGAAATCTCTCCAGTAAGGTCTGAACTAACTAGTGTAAGCCCAATATCATGAACACCCCCCTCACACACACACACACACACACACAAACACTCACCTGCACACATCATGCACACATACACAGAGATTCCACAAGGTACAGTGTTAGAAGTAATATTACAGTGCTCAGCAAACTACAGTAAGTTTTGAAGCAGGAAGTCCTCTTAAAGAATGGGATCAGATCAGATGCAGAACAAAAGAGAATTAGTGTTCAAAGCAATGTGATGCAATGAAAAAAAAGCAAGAAAACTAGCAATGGAGAAAAGAGAAAGAGAATGAAAGAGAGAAATAGAAGGACAAAGATGACATCAACTGGTTTGAGGCTGAGAGACAGAAGGTGAAATGTATCCAGGCACCTCATCCTGTTTACCACTGGATTATCTCCAGATGATTCATGCAGCTAGGACTCATATTCACCAATGTACCTTAAAGATTTAAAGGGTGGGTGCAGGGGAGTGGAGAATACAGACAGCACAGATTCCATCTCTCCCATTTTGAAATAACTTCTGCTACATTTCTCTCCCCCCCCCCCCCCCACTTAGAATTTGAATTTCTCCCACCCTAGCTGCGAGTCTCCTGATTAACACACATTTTCTACTACCACAGTGTATGAACATTTAGCTTTCTCCGGCCACATTTAGCTTCTTCAAAGATACAACTGTTTATAAAAAAAAGGTTCAGATAGCATTAGAGAGAGAGAGGATCCATAACCCAGAGCTTCAAGTAATTTTGAATCTGAAAAATAGAGGTTTTTTTATTAGCCAACTGAAATACAGCATTTAACTAGGCATGCAAGGGAGTGACTTACAATTACATGAAAGTTTCCTTGCCTTATCACAGGCTGAAATTCATAAAGAGATCTGTAGATATAGTCATTTATGCAAGACAGACTCTACCAGTAATACACACTGGATTGCTGAATACCTACTGCACTTACTGTGACAGTTGGTCTGGGACAATGTATTTTTATGTCCAGTTGTAATTGAAGTTGGCCAGTTGAACCTATTGAAATGCATGCTATGGTCCTATAGCACTTCCAGTTTTAGAAAAATAAGCACAGTATTATGAATATTCAGAGAGTAGTTAAATGTAGGCATGAACACAACAGTTTAACAAAGAATATAATGCTATGTAGGTTCATTTGTGTTTCTTCTACTGCACTTATAAAACTACCAGCATTTATTGTCATAAATCGAAGTATGTAATGTAACTGGATATGTGCACATTGTACTATAAACTCAGTAAGCCCACTCTTAGAATCGAGACTATCGATACATTAGCCATTTGATGACTAACAGCTGATATGATTTCATAATGTCAGGACTGCAGCTTTTCCTGCAATCAAATCCTGTACATTATTTTTATGAAAATACCTTGAGGAAGGGGTCTATACATCTGTACCCTAACACTTAATACTATTTCAAACTACACTGTATTGCCTGTTTGCAAGTCCAATGGTTTATGGTCATTTCACTGAAATGTTGGTACATTTCTTCCTTCATCAGAGCAAGGTTGCCTTCACGTATCTACCACTGCAGAGAGTCATTACAATGTACATTTCTGTTAAATTACTGTAACAGCTAGTAATATTGATGCCTGTCACCCAGAGCTAATCAGCTAAAATTGGCTGAGTTATAAAAGGAAAATGTTCCTAAAAAGGAAAGAAGAAAAAAGAATAAACCAGCAATACACTACATACAGAACATAACCACAGACACTGAAAAAACCTCATGAAATCAAGAGAAGAGGGTGGTATAACTCCTTAATCCCTGACACCAATCTTCTGAGGACTTGATAACATTAACAAGCTACTATACTCCCTCATGTCAAGTACAATTGTACATGTACGTGTTTAAGAATGCATGGAATCCACTTCCATTTGAAGTGGCTTCGCTACCTCTGCGACAAGAATATGCATTAAGACTATGCAGTGGCGGATTCAGAAGGGGGCGCACCAGGCGTGCTCCTCCTCTTTATTTTTGGTTAAAACAAACGAAATAAAAAGAAAAATGGGAGGAGGGGCATGAACCCCCTTTAATTTGGTAGGGATGCACCCCCCCCCCCTTTACAGAATTTCTGGATCTGCCCTTGATGGAAAGATCGGTCTGTATCTGGTCGTTGGGGAAATGTTCTGCGGAGACTGCGTCTGGCTTCACGGGAAGAGAGCGAGAACGTCAAAAAATGAAAGACTCCTCCGGACAGACGGATATTTCTGTTTAGATCCGCCCCTGGCCCTGCAATAAGTATGCTAAATTGTTAACCAGTCTTTGGTATATGATCTAGTACTAGTAGGGCTAGGCCCTACAGCGCTACAGTTATAGGTTTTAGCAGAGGGCAGGTGTCACAAGGCATGCAGGATCTTTATTGCAGAATAGGCAATGGTTAATAAACTCTCCGGTACCACGTATCTTGTTAAATTTACAGTAGATACAATGCAGCCCACTCTACTGCTGTCTCCAGTCTATTGAGATTCGATGCGTGTTGACAAAAGTAACATTTCAAATTTAGAGTAGGCGTAGACACCTATCCAATTATCAAACCGGTCGAAGAGAAAATAAAATATTCAGCATTAAATCTTCTTATCGACAGCTGAACGAACACCTTCTCCCCATCATTGCTTACAACACATGGGTTGTCACGTTAACAAAACGTAAATTCACAATACATGAATGATGAGAAAGTAATTTGTTGTCTACTTACGTCAATGGAAGGTGGACAGCGTTTATAAGTTACCACAGTCCGGCAGTAACACTCTAAACAGTGCTTACTTCAGCTTCATCTTGCACTAAATTGCACTAAGACTCTCGCAACGAAACACAACCCCTTTTTATAGTATTCCACAGATCCAGTTTTACTTACCGTCAAGGAGCACTGCTGCTGTTGCAACGTCCCTCGCAATGTTCTTGTGAATGAAACAGGCGTAAGCTTACACTATTGCATGTCCTGTTGCAATATCCTACACTCATACAGCAGGGATAGTGATACACGAGCACTGAGCATTCTTCCCACTCAGGTTTCCTCTTCCGCACATAATATACATGTACTCAGTACACTGTACGTCCATAGGGTTGTCCAGTGGACCTGTAGGATCTATAAATAGACATTACATAATTTGACTTTACGAGTCGTGTTGCAACAACAGACCAATCGCTGGGCTGCATTTGGCCCCCAACCCCTGGGAACGCCTCGCTCACCCTGAAAATTAAATAGCAATTTGCATGACAAATGAGATGACGTTTTTCTGATGTCACAGTAGATGACGCGACGCGGGCCTCGAAACCTGGAAAAGGGGGAGGGGAGCTATGTAGAGCTCTACGTGAACTGACATCAAAGTACAAAGAGTTCTGGTTGAGATCTAGACTAGCGTCAGGTTTCTAATATCATTTCTTGGTGAGATGATGAGAAATCTCATATAAAATTTGAAAGAGCATGTAACTCTAGGAATTCAACGTTTATCTGATTTGAATGTATTTTCCGTTAAAAAGTCACATTGCATATAATCTTGCATATACAAAATAATACACAAAATGAACAGAAGGATCCTACTCAGCTATGTTTGTCATAACACAGTTGTTTTCCAAAAGGGTCCCAGAAATTAACAATGTTGTGATACACAAAATGACAATTACATGTGTTACATGATAGTGTAAAAAATCAATAAATCTTAAATCAAACCAACCCCCCCCCAAAAAAAAAAACAACAAAAATCTGAGATTAAGATAAAAACAAAATGGAAACAAACCTCTGACACCTACCAGTTGAATCAAATAAACTGCAACCCCCATTACCCCGCCATTATGACTCACCCCCAATTGATTGAAATTGGTTTTGAAATGGCTAAGATATCGAAAACAGAGTGATCCTAATAAACTAGGTGGGACCCACATTTCATTACGATTAGATGAGGTTTCTAATATCATTTCTTGGTGAGATGATGAGAAACCAGATATAAAATGTGCATGAAAGAGCATGCAACTCAGTGTGTATTTGATTGAAATTGGTTTTGAAATGGCTGAGATATTGAAAACAGAGCGATCCTGATAAAAGGTGGGACCAACATTTCATTACGATCGCTTTGTTCTACTTTGTTTTTTTGGATGTCTCGGCCACTCCATAAAATTTCATCAAATAAAATTTGAATTCTTTTTAGAATGGTATGCTATGTACTATTTCATAAGTGGTTTCTTCGTATCTTGCAAAGAGTTGAAACCCAATCATCATCTCAATCATTACTATACCTTAAACTCTAACCCATTGTCAACCAGTTATGCTTAAGCTGTCATTGCTGGTGTATTGCGTGAGATTATCAATGGACCGTAGATTTCTACTATACTCTAACCCAGTGTCAACCAGTTATGCTTAAGCTGTCATTGCTGGTGTATTGCGTGAGATTATCAATGGACCCCACCCCAGCACAACCAGACAGTTTGCATTCATTTATGTGTTTGGAGTGCCGGTTAGAAAACTCCACAATATTGCACACACTCTCCAAAATACCATATAAAGAAAGAGTTTAAGAGAACAGAGCAAAATTATCCGTGACTTAGTTCTGAAATGTGTTTACATTTATATATCAATTTGTAAGCTATAAGTCAGCTATGTAACAGAATGAATCTACATAATCAAACCTTGAAAACAGAGTTTTTTACCTATAATTTACACAAGAATCCTCTCTCAACATAATAATAATAGTAGTAGTAGTAATGATGTTAATAATAATAATAATTATAACAATTATGATAAGTAGGACATCATACGGTACTTGTAATGCGCCATCAAGCTATGTTGCCTATTGTGAGGCGCATGTGGGGCATAATGATTATGAAAGTGGGAAGAAAACGGGAGCGATAGAAATATTGGGATATATATATATAATATATATATATATATATATTCATTTATTAACTATTCATTTATTTATTTATTCATTTACTTATTTATTTATTTATTTATTTATTTATTTATTTATTTATTTATTTATTTATTTATTTATTCATTCATTCATTTATTTATTCATTCATTCATTTATCATATATAAGCAATGCAACGGCGTAAATCCGTACTGAGGAGTGGGGGGGATGGTCACCATCACCACGCTTACAAGCCCATAACCGGACCGGACCGGCGCAGCCTTGGGGGGGGGGGGGGGGGGGGAGAGAGAGAGAAGCTTCTCCCCCCCCCCCCCCCACACGCACACTTTACAGGGATCGGATGTCCCACTCTTTTGCATGAAATATAAAGTGGGAGGAAAGTGGCAGCAAAAATATGAAGACTTTTTGTTCTTGTTGTTGCTTTTTTTTTGCTTCTCAGATGACTTGCGGCGGAAAATCAGACCTTAAAAGTATGAAGACATTTTTTGTTTTTGAAATATCTGTGAGAGAGAGCGGAGCGACCGGGTTAACGGGGGGAGGGTGTGTATGGGGGGGGGGGGGTTCCTCTCCCACACGAGGAAGATTTTGCATTTTCAGACCTGAAATTCAGCGATCTGCTGCACACTTTTGGTGAAATTTTTGTTTGTTTTTTCTTTAAAAAACCAATAGAAAATGAAATATTCACAATATATTATTGAATGACTAAATCGTGGTATTTCAGCTCTTGCTCCGCCTGTGCGACATCACTGCGAAGGCCTACTAAATAGTGGGGCCTATCACCGGCGTAGACAGGATTTGATCTTGGGGGAGCGGTTATGAGATCGTGAGGGAGCGAAGCAAGCGAGGGGGGGGGGGGGAGGGTATGGTAGGGGGGTTTCTCCCTCCCACGGTGAAATCTTTTTACATTGAAAATTTTGACATTTTACAGTCCCAAAACTGCCGTTTGTAGCTATATTCTTCGCTTTGGAAATTAAGGGGGGGGGGCACACCGTGCGCAACTGCTGTCAATCACTGGCAGCAGCATCAGGAGAATGGCATAGCGATTAAATGCGAGCGAGCGGAGCGAGCGAGCTTGAAAATTTTGACATAATGCTTTTACATGCTAAAAACTGCCGTTTGTAGCTATACTTCTTCTCTTTGGAAATCAAGGGGGGCCGCACCGGGCGCAACTGTTGTCAATCACTGGCAGCAACATCAGGAGAATGGTATAGCGATTAAATGCGAGCGAGCGAAGCGAGCGAGCTTGAAAATTTTGACATTTTACAGTCCAAAAACTGTCCTTTGTGGCTGTATTTTTTTGCTTTGGAAATTAAGGGGGGCGCACAGGGTGCAACTGCTGGCAATTACTGGCAGCAACATCAGGAGAATGGCATAACAATTAAATGCGAGCGAGTGAAGCGAGCGAGCTTGAAAATTTTGACATTTTACAGTCCCAAAACTGCCGCTTTTGGCTGTATTTTTTCGCTTTGGAAATTAAGGGGGGTGCACCGGGTGCAACTACTGGCAGTTACTGGCAGCAACATCAGGGGAATGGCATAACGATTGAATACAAGCGGGCGAAGCGAGTGAGCTTGAAAATTTTGACTTTTTACAGTCCCAAAACTGTCGTTTGTGGCTATATTTTTCGCTTTGGAAATTAAAGGGGGGCGCACCGGGCACAACTGCTGGCAATTACTGGCAGCATGCAACATCAGGAGAATGGCATAACGATTAAATGAAAGGGAGCGAGTTTGAAAATTTTGGCATTTTACAGTCCCCAAACTGTCGTTTGTGGCTGTATTTTTTCGCTTTGGAAATCAAGGGGGGGGGGGGGGGGGGACACACCGGGCGCAACTGCCGGCAATTACTGGCAGTAACATCAGGAGAATGGCATAACGATTAAATGCGAGCGAGCGAAGCGATTGAGCTTGAAAATATTGATATTTTACAGTCCCAAAAACTGTCCTTTGTGGCTGTATTTTTTCGCTTTGGAAATTAAGGGGGCGCACCGGGCGAAAACTACTGGCAATTACTAGCAGCAACATCAGGAGAATGGCATTTGAAAATTTTGACATTTTACAGTCGCCCAAACTGTCGTTTGTGGCTGGTATTTTTTCGCTTTGGAAATTAAGGAGGCGCACCGGGCGAAAACTACTGGCAATTACTAGCAGCAACATCAGGAGAATGGCATAATGATTAAATGCGAGCGAGCGAAGGGAGCGAGCTTGAAAATTTTGACGTTTTACAGTCCCCAAACTGCCGTTTGTAGCTATATTTTTCGCTTTGGAAATTAAGGGGGGCGCATCGGGCGAAAACTGCTGGCAATTAGCTGCAACATCAGGAGAATGGCATAATGATTAAATGCGAGCGAGCGAAGCGAGCGAGCTTCAAAATTTTGACCTTTTACAGTCCAAAACTGCCGTTTGTAGTTTGTAGCTATATTTTTCGCTTTAGAAATTAAGGGGCCGGGGCGCACCGGGCGCAACTGCTGCCATTCACAGGCAGCAGCATCAGGAGAATGGCATAGCGATTAAATGCGAGCGAGCGGAGCGAGCGAGCTTTAAAATTTTGACATTTTACACTCAAAACACTGCCGTTTGTAGCTATATTTTTCGCTTTTGTTTGTCCCACTTTTACGGGGGGAACCATCCCCCCCCCCATCGACGCCTCTGCATATGAGGGTGCTTTTGTTAAGTGAAAGATCTGCTGCACACTCTTTGATAAATTAGGGAAATATACGTCAATCTCAAAAGTGTACAAAGTCTATCGAAAGGGATCCTGTATAGCGGAGCTTTTGCATGTTTATGATTGCAATACAACGATCTGGTGCATAGTTCTGGCGATATTTGGACAATTTTCCATTAAGAAAGTTCGAGATTTGTCCTCATCTCGGGAATTGCTTGGGGATAAATGATTTGTCTGCCTAAACACTTCCGTAGGGGCGGGGCAAATGCCCCTTTGCCCCCCCCCCCAGATAGATTCGACGCCCCTGATCTTCCCTGGGTATGCTCATAGATGTATCCTGACTGAGTCACCAGTCACTGTCGTTTCTCAGGAATGATTCAGGAAATGGAGGGGGTTCAATTATGGCGATATAGTTTTTGTTATTGTTTGTTTGTTTGTTTGTTTGTTTTCGTACATATCTTGCAGATGGTCCCCAGTTACTCGCGTCATAGCATGTTTACATTATAGGCCTATACTATTTGACGTTGTCAACGTCTGAGCCATACCTTACAGTGTATGTCGATGTTACTTTCTTCGCGAGCGAGCGAAGCGAGCGAGCGCTTGAGAAAATTATGTATACATTTTCCTACAAGATAGAATACTGTTCAGCTCTGTTACCTGTCTGAAGGCCGGCGTACAAATGTCATGCAATATGCCAAAATTGATACAATCACATTTCTGCTTCCTCCATTTTTTCCCCAAAATTCAGGGGGGGGGGGGGATGATTGTACAGGCCATCCCCCCTCCTCCATTTCAGGGGGGGATATATCCCCCCATCCCCCGGGTTTTACGCCCATGAATCCAACAAATATCCAACCACAGAAAGATGTGATGTAGCGGTGAATTGAATTGAAAACTACTCGGGATCGATATGTGCGTTGTTTGATGTAGAGGCATCACCCAGTCCAGGGCTATGTACAAGCAGACACCAGAGAAACATAAACTCCTGAAACTGGATTTGTAGTTAAGAGTAGCTTTATTAAATTCTTGAGTTTAAAGTTTTAACTCAGATATATAAATAGATAGATAGATAAGTAAATAAATAAAAGTGAAAGTTTTATCATAAAGAATTCGTACAGAAACAAAAGGTGATCTGCGATCTGTCACGAATCACTTAAAAAAAAATAAAACCTAACCACACTCACATACTTGAGTACATACTCACTAACACTCACACACAAGCACACACATGAGATTAAACCATGTTTTCGTAGATGGCGCCATTTCGAAAACACCGCAACCGCACCGTTGGTTTGCATAAGAGACTTTCTTTGCGCCACAATTAAAAATTCGATCAAAATAGAAAATTCCTATAATAACAACATTCTGATTTGCTTTTAAGGCAAAGTGTAAAAATCGACCTCTCGACGGGTTGAAAGCGAGAAATTTCAGAACAAAAGAATGATGAAGAAGGTAACAAATTCAAATCATTCAAGTGGTTATACAAAACAGCAGGAATGAACGTGATTATCATACACATGAGATATGATAACAGCAAGATACAAGTAGGATCAAGAGTGAGAGAGAACGAAAAGAGAGGGAAGAGCTAAGGTACTCCACCTGTATTATCCGCTCTTGCTCTTTATACTACAGAGGACGAACTTAGATGCAGAGTAAAATGAATTATGGAAATAAGCCTAAAATGCGAAGCATTATCACATTTCTGAATGTTACAATGTGATAGAAGCTTTTAGATCAAACGTCATTCAACAATCATAACAATGAAAACGTACTTTACATTATTCCTAATCATGTAATCACCATTTTCCAAGTCATGTTAATGGTATACTTCGCAAATAAATGTCTGACGTTCAGCCTTGTACCATCAACACCTGATATAGCAGCATTGATCCCACAAGGGTGTTGTATAAGGCACATGTTAACATGTATGAAAGATAGATTGATAAATATAATTACTGGGTAACAAGACGCCGACAGTCGTACCATGTCAATGTGGTTATTTTGTGATTCATAATTATCTATGAAGTAAATCACGATTTAATTACATAACCTTATGCCATGTACTATGATATATATATGAGGAGTTTGTTTGCAAAAACCGATAAGTCCATATTTGTCAAATGGAGATATTTGCGATTAAACGTCAAGAAAAATAAAGAGAATAATAAGAAAATTTTTGCTTCTTTTGACCATAACTTCAAAAATATACCTTTATATGTAGTGACCAATGTATCATTTAAAAGGTATTATTTCGTACTTTATGACAGAGACCGTACTTCAAAATCTTCAAAAATGGACTTATCGGTTTTTGCAAACAAACTCTTCATATATTAATTATCACAAAAAGGCTCAACAAAAAAGAATGTGAAGTAGCATTTTTCTTGGAATGCAGAAAATATCAAAAGACGATTTGGGACTATTGAATAGCGACGAATATCATCACAAGTGTACTTGTATGTTTGTATATGACAAACACAAAAGAAACGGGAGTGTTGAGTCACAAGCACAATTCGTGTGTATTAGACATACTATTGAATTCTCTAGATTTATATTTCCGAGTCTAATTGAGCAAATGTTGTGCATAAACATACCCTCCCCTCTAGTAAAAGGCAAAATACTCTGTCGTTCATATAGGACAAGATCCATTACAACTCATGTACGTAAAAATCCCGCTTCATTCATTCATTTCAAAGAGCAGGATGCATATCCCTGTGCTTACAAGTGGTCCCGCCTCACATCCCACTGGACCCCATGTATAGAAGACCACGCGCGCGATAAATGCAGCTGAATATAGGCAATCCAGCCATCGCTATGTCAAATATAATCATATCATGTGTTGTCATCGAACTGATCAATTCAATATTTGAATCTGTAGACCTATTTCAATGCAATGCTTTTTCCTTACTTCTCAATCACAGTTCGCGGTAATTTAAGCTCTTTATCATACTGTACCTGCCAATTTAAAGATAATTATCATGGTTTGTTACATTACTTCAAGGATCTTTCAGATGAAGTTCTTATCATGTTTTCTATATTTTTCTATATTTCTTTCTACAGAGTTTCTTTGTCAAGCACAACAAAAAATATAAAAAAGAACAAGATAAAAGGCTAATTTCTGGTGCCCCCTCCGGACAATCGAAATAAAAGGTTACTGTCGAGCGTTGTCATATAGTTATATATATCAATATAATATATAAATTAATCATGTTGGTTTTATTCCTGATTTTTTTTTCGTAAAATACAATGAGAAATTGCTATAAAACAATAATGCAGATAAAATTCAAATAAACGTAGGAATTATCAGTTTCATAACAAGACTGCACTTGATCAGTTTTGCTGATAAGATAACATAAGAAGAAGCGACATTACATCGTATATAATTATTATGTAAACGAGGGAGAAAGAAAAACCCCAATAAAAGTACAGCTTAGATGGAGCGTAATCATACATTTACAATACTTTGTATATTCTGTACATACCATCATGTACATTTACATCACAATATACCATTATTCTGTACCATCAATACATGCCACTGTGGTCTGTACATTTTAAGCACAGCATATCTAGGAACAGACAACCTTTTGCGTAAGGACTGTGAAGAGTAGCACAAACCCTTGTCATTGGCATATCAGTTTATGAGATGTTTCTATGAAGTAATAATCGTACGTTCGGCTTACAGAGACCTGCAGTTGATACACATTACATCTACATGCATCTCAGTTCACCTAGCCTCAAAGAACGTATATTCCCAAAATTTTACATGCAATGAATGACGGTGATTAGTATTTCACTAGCCTGAAGAACAAAATATTATCGGCTTGACTTTATTAGACTATGTTGTGATATGCAATGTGCCCGGAGCAGAATAAGAATGCGGAATGGTTCTTTATGTAATAAGAAATGACACAAAAATAAAAATAACATCGGAAAATACTCGCTGTGTAACATAGTTGTGAATTGTGACTATTTGAAAGACAAGTACCATCCCATATGATACAAATTAGGCAGTACCTGTCAGCAAGTGCCAAGAAACCGACAAACCTTTTGATATGAGCATTCATTTGGGCACGTGTAGCACAGGTGAAGCCCATGACCATTATAATATGTGAACTTCAGTGATCTATTATTCAAGTCACAATTTGCCGTTAAAATAATCTTTTCCCCAATAACTTGATGCTCAAAACCCCAAATCACGATTTCCATGTTTATTTTGCCTCAAATATGTATAGTCTGTCTGAAGTGCAGAAAGCTATCTCACCGCTCTCAAACTCTTGTAGATAGTACCAATTTCGTTTCATTGGTTTTTGTATTTTGAAGTCAGTGATGATACTACTCAGGTGCCCCAAATCTCTCGTATAGCGATCGATACTGACGAGATCCTCCTTGAACCTCACCCAGGCTACAATGACTGAATCATCTCGACAAATAGCCAGGAGGGGAAACATACTCTTCTTCTTCAAGACATTCTCCTTCTTCCCGTTATCATCAAGGCATACGACAGTTGAGGAATCTGTCAGTAACAGCTTCCCAGTGGTGCATGGAAAGGAGAAAAATTGCTGAGGTGAATATCCATCACATGTTATTTCCCGGACTGCCTTGCCACCCTGTGGGATAAACACCTGGATATTTTTCAGCTTCATATAACCCACGTAGATATTATCATCTCTACCCAAAGTGAGACCACCCGGCCCTCCTTCATCGAAACTCATCGTCTCGAACGTGACGTCAAGGTTCCCCCACTGAGGAGTGTACAGCACCATCTTATTATTTTTATCACGTACAACACTTCGACCATCAGACAGGAATCCTATGTTAGCCACACGGACATCCTTCAGCACGATCTGCTGTAACTCGCCATCAGGGGAGTAAAGATGGATTCCTCCTTTCTCCGATCCCACCGCCATCTTACCGTCCGGTGCACTTGTGATACAGTTCATGCTGCTTTTGACTCCGAGCTGTACGTCTGCTTTGACATCCCACGTATAATCTTTCAACTCTCCTAGACAAAGTTCATCGACCTTCACGCATCTACGGAATGAAATCTTCTGAGCTCGTTCTGTCACACCTCTCGGTGATTGGTCGTCAGGATCATCTCGTCCAAGAAAGCTCTTCAAGTTCTCACACAACGTGTCGTGTGCAATCAAGGCGTCTTTCTCTAGTGGTACCTTCGTACCGTTAGTGACAAGCTCTTCCATACCGTTCATGTGACTTATTGTTTGCCGACTCTCTTCATCCATGACTTTTAATTCTTTGTCGATTTTTTCAGACCATCGTTTCACTTGACATTTCAGCACTTCTCTCCTGTCTGACAACACTTGCATGTACTCCTCAAACGTCTTGTCGATGTCATCATTAAGATTTTTCAGCATAATTGTTACTTCATTTCGTTGTGTCTCTATGACCTTGATATGGTTTTCAATTGTTGCTTTCTTTGATTTCACTCTTTCTTTCAACTCCCTGATATTTCTTATTATTTTGTCTTCATGGATGGTTGCTTCTTCCAGCTTGTGTCCGTCTTGCAGATGTTCTATCACCCCGCACGTACTGCAAACGTAGACCCGACATCCGGTGCAGAAGCAGTCTTCATCATAATTAGGGTGTTTCGCACACTGTCGTCGCCTCTTACATGGAACATCTTCCGAGCACTTCTCGTCTATGGGTATCATTGAGTGGGTGGCGAATGACTCTCTGCCAGAGTGTGTTTCCTCACAGGATTTACACATGTACTTCCCACAGTCCTGACAAAAGGACACGGCTGGCGGCTTTTCGTCCATCTCACAAACTGTGCATTGCGGATTCTTGTTTTTCACTTCCTCCACGAGAGAACTCATTGGTACGTTTGTTTGTAACTTATCCACATCTCCACTGGGTAGAGGCGTTCTTTTTCTGCACACAGGGCATGTTATAGTTTGCTGTTTTGGCTGGATGTGTAAGATACTTTCCAGGCAGTCTTTGCAGAAGGTGTGAGAACATTTCAGTAATTTCGGTTGGTCAAAAAGTGACAGACAAATTGAACACTCCAGATTCTTGCTGCTGATTTGATGAAACGTTGCCATGGTGATTGTCTATTGAAGGAGAAGCACAGAACGGTAAATATATCAGCCAATGTGAACAGAATTAATTGCAAGGTTTAATAGAAACGGGAGGAGGATCGATGCCAGACATGCTCTGACATTCTTTGCATTCTGTTAAATTCAATGAAGCAATGAGGCACAAGTTAGCATACGTGCGTGATTACCGTTTATCACTTTATCTATGATTTATTTTACGATAAAAGCTTTATTTTCAGGCGCAATGATGTTGATTTAAGGCAATTCATTTAAGTGGAGGAGATCACAACTTGTAATAGGATGCTTCAACTTAGAATCAATGTCATACACTATAAAGACCCTGTATAGGATCAAATTTCGTAGAAACAGTTATAATCGTAGAAATCAAAGCGAAATGAAAAAGAAATGCGAACTTTGTTCAAGAGTTCGAATTCGGTTAAACATGAGTCTCGCAAAACCCAAATCAGAAGATATAAACTTGCTGTTAATATATATGTATTTAATATATAAATATGTATTCAAAGTAATCATATACTTTTGTTATATAATATTGTTTGTATTTGTATTCGCTTCGTGACATTTCTTTTTCTTTGCACAAATCCTTACCACTATATTTTGGAATGATCTTGTACTTTTTGGATGCTAATATAAACAAAAATGAAATATATACGAATCTATGTACAAAGTTTAAATAGATAAATATATAGAATAACAGATAGATAAATAAATGCACATATATATATATATATATATATATATATATGAAGAGAGAGAGAGAGAGTGCGAGATGGGGTCCCGACCGCGCACACAACCAGTTTACCTCCTTCATTACTTATTCAGTGCTTGGCAATAAACCATGTTTCATGCTTCATCTTCTCGCTTTTTGATGTATATATATATATATATATATATATGTATATATATATATATATATATATATATATATACATACATATATATGTGTATATATATCTCATATATATTATATTAGGTTCGACATTGTTCTTTTTTTTTATGTTGCCCGTTCGGGCCAGCAAAATCATCCAATTGATTTTTTTGTCGGCCCTACTATGAAATTTTATGTTCCGAAAAAACAAGGAAAGACAGTGAAAGTAATTATTGATCATAAGTACACTGTATTTGAAAGTTAGCAGGTATAATGATAGCTTCAATAATACATAACGTTATAGAATTGAGGCATGAATGAGATTTTTTTTTTTTTTTTTTTTTTGCAATCGCATCACATATTCATGTTCAGCATAATGATATGGGTAGACTTATTTCTATCTTTATAGGTAGAACAATCTTGGTCATGAAATCTGGCAGTGAAAAAAAATGCTTGGCAAAATCTGGCCGTTAAGACATAGAATTGGTAGCGGTGATATTTGGCAACTATTGTCGGGGTATCTAGCTGAAATGCACGCAGTTACAAAGGTGTGAGTCTTAAGTTTGTACCCTTATTTGGGAAAGAAAAGCACATAAAGTGATCGAAATATCGCAACACAAGAGCGGGATGATTCGAGCATCTAAGGGATGTCTCCTTGAATCCTTACCCTATAGCTGTATTTTTCGTGTAGTAACAGGATTTTCAAAACGTCGATAACATTGTCAGTATATTATGCTATATTTCTGATACAATCGCAACATAACACTATATGACTCATGATACCTTTGTGACACTCGGCGATGAGAGAGGGACATGTTCTACATGCCTGATAGGCTCCTTTTCACGTCATTGTTGACATCTTCGGTAAATTGTTAAAAGTACGAATTCAAGAACAGGAACTAATGCCACGATAATGATAATGATTATGATATTGATTATCTTAAAAATGATGAAGACAGAAGTGATAATAGAAGTAGATGGAATATACACCTAGGCTTGCACACATCTACAAATAGAAAAAAGCAAATTTGTAAATTATGTGTAGATGTAAGATTATATCATAGATATGATATGCATGTATATATGTGTATGTAATAAATTAGATATATAACATATTTTGGTGACGAATATTACCAGGCATACGTTTTCAAGTAGGAGATGAAAATGTGAAAATTAGGCCCAATTTGTTCCTCCCCCGACCCCCGGCCCACCCAAGTCTCCCATGAACAAACTCCAAACTATAAATAGAGCCACCAATATATTTACTCATAGCACCAACTTGTTTTTTAAGCCTTGGTTCTAGAAAACAACGTTTCTTAAAGATTCCTTGATTTGGCTTTCTGCAATAACTAACTTGGCCCTTTTTCTCAGATGAGTTAATAAATCAAAATAAACGATGGAGAGTCGATTTTTTTTTTTTTTTACCATTGCGGTGATTCTTTGTATTACAACCCAAATGTTGTAATAGGGCACAGGTAACATGTGAAGTATATGTTAAGATATGTCAAATATTAATGAAGGAGAGCTGTGTTGAAAAGAAGTGAAAATAAAGTTGAATTTGACTTTGATTATAGCATTGAGTTATAAGAATAACACAATGTTTTCCATGAAAGGTTCAGCAAATAAAACCAGCTATAAAAATGTTGATTAATAATGGTGATGCCAATAATAATAACGATAATAGCAATGTTGACAACAATGCAGACAATTCATATTCATCAGCATTAATGTTGTTGATATTACGAGCTGGAAAATTCCTTGGCTTGGAAGTGAGTTTGATTGATTGAAGGTAAAGGGTAGTATATACTACACATCATGACACATAAAATTTTGAACGACAGGAAGTATCCATAAATGTTTAGTTGCTATATACGAAAAATCATGGGTTGGGTGGAGCTGACGGGGTAAAGGGGTTGACCATGATGGCCGGGGTTCAAATCCGCTCTCACTATGCATGGTCCAAAGGAAGAACGCGGAGGGTTTCATCTTTGATAGTATTTGTTGTTGTTTTCTTTTGGGGAGGGGCAAAACGCAAAAGGAATGGTTTTCTATAGTAATCACGATAATAACTCGAGTTCTACGAGTAGCTTGCCATCACTGAAAAGTCACCGAGACATACGTTACAGCACTGAAGATGAATAAGAAGAAACATATATGACAAAAGTAGAAAACTATAGTCACGATAATGACCAGTATAATATTGGGAGTACTGGTATTATCCAGTGAAACTAAAATTTGGGGTTGAAAATTGAAAAGACACCCGAGGAAATTTCGCGACAATTAGGCCTACCACATCCCAAAGAAACCTACGGACACACACACACACACACACACACACAAACAAACACACAATAGAGAGTAACGGTTAAGCGTAATTTGTAAACTTGTACATTAAAAAGGTTTGCAAAATAAGCTGCAATAATACAGGCCCAAGTTAGATACAACGCCAACGGTGTGTATCAATGTCCCCATGCTTACCATGAAAGGATATACTTCCGGGGTCAATATCACTGATAAATGCCGATAGATTCATGCGGAGTATTCACAAACTGTCGCCAGTTGTTCTTGTAGGATGGTATACTTACGGACGCAGTCAGATTGGAAGGCCCTATGTAGTATATCGTATCACGAAGCACTACCAAATGGTCAGACGTTCAAATAGCTATTGGGAGATATCTCTTTTCACAGTCATCTTTTACAGAAGTGGGTATTCCCCACAAGGTGGAACACTGCTGTCTCCTAGTTAAGTCCAAGCTAACTATGTTACTAGTATATCGCCCTCTACAGATATTTTTTCTTCTGCCATAAGTGATAACTGAAAAAAAAAAATCCAGAAAAATATCGTACATAGAAATCGTCATCTATAAAGAAAAGTGTGTTGTTGTTTAATTACAGTGACATTTTCACTATGAATAATGTGCATTGGAAGCAGGTTTTCTCACACGCTTGCGACGAATTGAGTTTACCCGGGACTGCTTTGACTAGCATTCTTTTTTTTTTCGAAATTGTATTTCGGGAAAATTTGAGGCTGAAATAATATTATGAAATGAAACTACCTTGATAAACTAACACACAAACGAGAACGTGAGGTGAATCACACGAATGTTCGAAACTAATGACAGACTGATAGGGAAACGCAAAGGCCATAACTGGGGTCACTACACTGCCAAGACTTAGTCAGGCACTGTCGTCGAACAACCCATATGGCAAAACAAAAGATATTCACCCACCTTCGTACGTAAGCTATAGGTGTTTACTGCACTTGAACTGTTTTGGAAATGCACGATATCACATACACATGAGCGCGCGCACACACACACTGAATTCTGACTCTTAAATGTATGTCTCTCTTTCATAATTTTTCATGCTTTATCACATTTTAGTCTTTTGCTGTTTCACCTTGGTTTATTACATTTCCAATTATCTATTGTTCATTATTATCTTTGTCATTATATTGTTGTTCAACTTCATGCTGTACCGTGTCTTCTTTGACTTTTGAGTAATTGTAAGCTAGACACAGAACTCACATTTTTGGTCAGTACAACTACTGATTTTCAATAAAACTACATACATTATTACATTGTGTATTGATACAGGTGAAGAAGAGTTTACTAAAGATCGGACAACATCACAGAAGTCATAATGATCATTACTTGGTTTACTTCAAATAGCAAATTGGTGACATGATATACCGATTCCTTTATTTGGATGACCCACAAAACTGTTGTTAAATGATAATACAAAATTACATCTTGATCAACTTTATTAAAGTCATTAACATCCGCTTAATATTGCAAAAATGCGCAATATCTTGAAAGTACAGCATTTCACCGAATCCTGCAGTAAAGTAGAATAATTATCATATTTCAATTAAGCGATTTCAATTCAACATTTTTTTTATATCAACCTGTCATCCTTACCACAATATCTGATGTTATTACCCAAAACAAAATAATCACATGCATGTATGCTGACTGCATTGGAGAAAAACACATAATTATCTCTACTTAATCATCCTAACAAATAATTATAACCCTTTACCGCCCTAACTACAACTACCCATTTAACTCCGTTCCCATGCACGTGAAATATCTCTACACACACCGAACCTACCCCCTATTCACCTCTATCCACTCACCAAGCAAATTGCACTTCCCTCAGAAAAAAAGACAAAACAACAACAACAACAACAACAAAGCGAAACGGAACAACTCATTGGTTTTGAGCGGAAATGATATTACAACCTCTGCTTTTTGGCTTCCCTCCATTTTCAACATTACACAGTAAATTACATGTACCAGTAACCGTTTTTTCATTCTTCCTGAATTCATGGTGTTTATAGGATATTTCGACGTATAGTGAGAATACATGTATTTATTTTCATTTTCATATTAGTGTTCTTTTCTAGTGATAAGTTTGCACATTGTCACTCTTTGTTCAAGATGAAAAAAACGAAAAGAAGAAAGAAAAAGGCAACGAAAGCCACATGCACATACACACACACTCGACAAAGGACACACACACATACATACACCCACACACTCAACAAAACACAAGCACCCATACAAAAACTCCACAAACGAAAAACGTGCATATACGCACGCACTCTGACATTATCGTCGCTGGGGCGACAAGACCTCGTATCTGAAATTTTCGTGAAAATGACTTTTTTGACTAATGGTCAGATAATCAGTTTAAGCGATGTCCCGCCCGAATCCTGGCTGTCTTACCCCAAAAATGAAGCCACCATTGTCAAAGGAAAGGCTTTCCCATTTGACACAGTGCTTTGGCAGCCATGTTTTTTGCTCTCCTGAACATATGACATTTTGTATATAATACGAGCTCCCTCCAGTCCATATCCTCCATTAACCTAACTAAATAATTATTATACAAACACAAACACAAACACACACACACACACACACACACAGACACACACACACACACACACACAAACACACACACCAACACACACACACACACACACACACACACACACACACCGACCGAGACATGGAAATTGAATTTCAAATTCAAATTCAAATTTATTTTTCACTTCCATCAAATAAACAAATAAATTATATACATTGTATATGCACAGGATATTTGTAATAATTGTAGAATGACTGTGATAAACAAAGTACATATAAAAAATGCACAATTATATCTTTTTTAATATATACATAAAGCATGTAATACAAGTTAATACAAGATGGAGATGGAAATAAAGGGTCCCACTAAGAAAAAGCTTGTACAATATGGGACCCTCAGAAAATACACACAACAGCAATATAAAACAGAATTAAACGAACCAGTGTCAACTGACAGGAAGTCAAAATAGTTGAGAAGGAAAAAAGAAAGAAAAAAGAAGAATAAAAAGAAACTACAGCAAAGGAAACAAAGTTTTCAAAATATATCAGTAATCTAGTGAACATTTGCCAATAAATAACTATAAAGAAGCATGAGAAGGGAAGAAGAAATAGAATCTATAGTCAATCAGTGATTGCGAACATCCAATAGCGAACTTAAGTCTCAAGAATCTATTACGTAGAAGAACCATGCAGAGTAGTGTGAATAAAGCAAAATCTCAAGTTATCTTAGCTTACAAGTATGCTCCTGTTATTCAAACATGCACTGGATACAACGCGAAACCCTCAACGTTTTTTATTCTTGCAAAAAAAGGATAGAGAAAAATAGAGAGTGCAAACAAGACGACGGCAAATGATAGTGTTTAATGTAACGTCGTAGATGGATGATCAGACTTATTGGTTTTATATAATGCGGAGGAAGTCATCATAACGAAACAATGCAATTTCGGTCATGCAACAACGAACAATACATATTAAATTGTAAATTTATGCACTGTAAATCTTAATCATGTCGCTATTGATTTTTACTCTAATTACATATAAAATCTCTTTTTAACATGAAACAGTTGATGGATACTGTAATGATCTAAATTTAATTAAGTCTGTACCAGAATATCCATGATAATTATGAATATACAAAGTAAAGCAAACTCTATACCACCAGCACTAGTAACGTCTTGTAAACACCAAAGTATAAACGATATTGTATGTAATTCTTTGATAAGATAATCAAATTGATTTTAAGTTTAAACCTTTGAAGTCAACTTACAAACTTACATTTTTGTTTTGCTGCTACTATTGAGAAAATGAGTGAAAACTATCTTACAGTCCTACCATGGTAATCTCCTTATGATAAGTCGCATCACATTTATTATTCATTGTATGCTACGAAAAATGAACTTCAGATCTTCAGATCTCTTTTGCTGCTGTTTATACACTGCTTCTCATTATAATTCGATCACAATGTTTGACAAGCAAAATTTTGAATGACATCGTGCATGACCTCAAACAACTACTTTATAATAGTTAATACATCAGTGAAATTTGAGGAAATTCAAACAATTCATTCAAAAGTTATATTTTTTGGCTTTTTCTCGATATGAAGACTACAACTATTCTAACTGTCACCGTAAGAGAATGGTACAATAGAAATATTTACAAATAATATATAAATATATATATATATATATATATATATATATATATATATATATTTTTTTTTTTTTTGGGGGGGGGGGGAAAGGAGGTTGTTTTTATAGCATAACAAAGCACACTAACTTACCTCCTTCAGAAGGCAGGGGGTTATAACCACTGAGCCAAGTCAGTACAAAGACAAGGGAATTTTTTCTGAAAAACAATGTAATTTTGTAGAATATGATCTTGTTATAACATAAAGATTGGGCCTACCCGCTTCAGTGCAAGCACTACTCTTCCGTAGGGCCCTGCAATAAAAATGTATATGTGTGTGTGTGTGTGTGTGTGTGTGTGTGTGTGTGTGTGCGTGTGTGTTTCTCTCGTTGAGACACCTTTCTTGGAACTGATTTGATTTGCTCAAGCATTTCACTCATTAATATAAGTAGAGTGTAAAACCTAAAATAACACATGAAACACTCAAACCGTCAAAATGGAATCCGATTCCACTGATGTTGATGTGTTTTAACACCCTCTGTTGTAACACGCCATCATGGGAGCATATATGTTTTCTTCCTGTAGACGATCCCACCGCTATCTTACCGTCTGGTGCACAAGTCATACAAGTCATGTTGTTAGGGGGAGCTCTGTCATGTGCTTTGACATCGTATACCCACTTGCCATCTTTCTCATCTTAGAGAGAGAGAGAAAAAAGTTCATTGAACTTGGAGTATAAAAATCTGGGTTCGTTCTCTCAGTGATTGATTGTTAGGTCAGATTGATTGTCAAAAAGCTCTTCAAGTTCTCGCACAGCTGCTGAGTCGTGTGCAAACATGACTCTCGATTTAGCTTACTTTCTTCCACTATGATTTATGATTCCGCCTCGAAATTTCCACACCATTCTTGGACTTGATGTTTCAGAGCCTGTCTTCTAGCTAACAATAGTTGCACATGTTCCTCGTACGCCTTGTCTATATCATCATTGAGCCTTCTCATCATGTTTGCTATTTCATTGCGTTGTGTCTCTATGACCTCAAGGTGGTTTTCTACGGTTTCCTTCTTTGATTTTACTCTTTCTCTTAACTCACTGATATTTTTCGTTAGTTTCTCCTCATGAATGGATGCCCTTTCCAGTTGATGACCAGCTTGCGAGTGCTGTACCATGCCACACGTACCGCAAATGTACTCCCGGCAATGGTTACAGAAATACTCTTCATCAGTGCTTGGGTGTATCTTACACTTTCGTCGCCTCGTTATGGGAACTTTTCCCGAGAGCACCTCGCTCATGGCTACCACTGAGTGGGCAGAGAACGGTGTCCAGATAGAGTGTGTTTTCTCACAAGATGTGCACATATTTTGCCCACAGTCCTGACAGTAGGACACAGCTGGCGGCTTTTCTTGTATGTTACAGAGTGTGCAGGTTGGACTCTTGGTTCTCATTTCTTCCAGGAGAGAACACTTCGATACGTTTGTTGGTAACATACACACGTCTCCATTTGGTAGGGGCGTTCCATTTCTGCATACAGGGCATATAAGAGTCTCTTGGCTGGGCTGAGTTTGAAAGACACGTTCCAGACAGTCTTTGCAGAAGGTGTGTGAACATGCCAATAATTTAGGTTGCTTGAAAAGTGTCAGACAGATAGAACACTCCAAATTCTGGCTGCTGATTTGATGAAACGTTGCCATGGTGATTGCCTATGAAAGGAGAAACAAAGCGGTTAATATATCAGCAGAATTAGTACCATGAATATTCATCAGACAGAAACGGGAGGGCGATATAAGGCTTGCTCTTACATTCTTTGCATTTTGTAAAATTCAGTGAAGCAATGAGGCACAACTTTAGCATTTGTGTTATTGAATACCGTTTCTCATTTTAACGAATAATGCTTATTTAGTGCAGTTCATTTAAATGTAACAGATCACACCTTGTTATCTTGTGAGCCTGTCATAAGATGCTGCGAATTAAAATAGACGCCACATTATTTACCTCCAAAGACTTGTAGTAGGCCTAAAAAAGTCAAACAAGAAAGATATGCGTCACTATCCAGCACTCTAGAATGATCACTGCGAATCGCCACTTTGCACCTTCCATTTTGTTTTGCGTGTGACTCCTAGGCTATAGCTCAGATTTTTGGTCGTTTTGTCACAAGGAAATGATTTTCATCTCACCACTTTGTAATCAAATCTTTAGACATTGATTTATTTTCAAGGTGGACAGTGATTGATATCTTTATTCAGATATAACAATATAAAACAGGCAACACCAGTTTTTCTGTTCAGGACACTATTAACTATATGGGGATAAACATGTTCCACAGAATTAGCAAAATCATAGCAATACCAAATTAACAAGGGAGAATTCCAAGCATATTTATTGATCATGCATTTGTAAACTACACTCCGTGTCAGGCACTGCGTGTGTATGACTATCGTCTTTGCTTACCAAGTATACTGCACTTCCGGGTTCAATATTGCTGATTTACGTGTGGCTCCGAAGTACATTTAGGCATGACACCATAACCTGTATAATCTGTTCAGCCTGTTGGAAGGTGAGAGTACAAATTGGATTCCAGGTGATCTTACTATGTAGATTGAAACAGAGTACTGAGAGTAAAATATAATAAACAACAAAGATGCATTACGCAGCTCTCACAAAATGGCGATTCTCGCAGCTAGGGTATGACCTTTTCACTGTGACCCTTTAGAGTTATTGAAGCGGGGTTTCCCCATTTTTCGAATACAGTGTATCTACCTGAAAAATTACAGCGCTCATTGTAATATTGCCTCTATTAGTAAATCCTTTTTCTTTTCCGATATTGAATGGGGGAGAATTTACCGCAACGATGTAAACAAATGTAGGGTAAAAGACTCCATGAGAGATAATCTGAGGAAAATGAGACATTCATTTTATTTCATTTTTTTTTTTGGAAAATAAACTCTATTTAACTGTTGACATGTCATGTAACACAGCGTACACTCTATGTAAAAATAGCTTTAACTTTGCACCTTTACGAGGGAAATTTTGCACCGTTCAGATAGTGTCACACTGGATGTGCCTCTAAAAGTGTAACTGGGCACCTTTCTGTTCTAAAAGGTACAAAGTTGCCTCCCGTAAAGGTGTGCTTATTGCTGCAGTGGTAAACGGTAAAAGGGCAAAGTCGAACCTATATATCTTTGAGTGTACATGCACTCTATTCAAAATGTCTCTACAAATTATATTGGATTTCGATTTTCATTCGATTAATGCTATACTAGTCTGATTTAGACACGATTTTTTTTTCTTCCGCCACTTTCCATGATGAATATTCTATATCGGAAGACCTGTTTTAAGTTTTATTTCCATGAAATGTCATGAACATGAGTCAGAGAAAAAAAGGCTTCTTCTGGGAAATAAAAACAATTGACACTATTCATGGACCAAACGAAGGGGAAGCACCATGGAAGAACATTCAGAATACCTATCGAATATTAGATGATTAAAACTAGGACCAATGGCATAGATATCATTAATAGGACAATATGGATGGTAGCGATTCCTCTCCTGATAAAGGAGATTTCGAATGGCTGTTTTTGTTTGAAGTATACTATACACGAATGGTTCACAGAATTACATCTGTAAATGTGGTAAACTAGACATGCTAGAAGCAAAAGTAGAACTTACAAAAAAGAAGAAGAAAGAACCAGTGATTATAACAAAGGAAAACGAAGGACGCTGCAATGCACAAAGTTATGTAACAAGTAAAGACAAAATATAATGAACATGCATATATTACTAGTGTATTATATACCAGACAAACTGGAACTACATTGAACCACGGTACAAAATGCGTTGGCTAATATTGTGGGGCTAAAACGTTCAGCAAAGTCAGCAGAAATCTGACAAATGTGTTTATTTGTACGACAGGCCTACTAATTTCGTAAAACGATACCAGGGTTCTTTTTGTTCCATGCATACAAGCACAAACATATTTAGCATTAAAATATCAGATATTAGGACCTACCGGCGTGTTTAGAGAGACACAGGTAACATACATGTGTGTGATATCGCTTATTTGGCTCAACAAATGCTCAGGGAGATGACACCTCCCAGCTTGTATGCTGTACTTCCACTTCCAATATTGCTGATGGAATATTATTTATTTCAATAAAGGTGACCAAATCTTGTTGCATGTTGAGCCTCTCGGACGGTGCATATCAAAATTCGAATGAATAAATTATGGTCTTACCAATGTGAGCCCAACGGAGTGCTGTGAATTGAGGAGACACCAACATATACAGGCATAAGCACTCATAATATGGCCTGCATGGTTATTGTTTGTCTTGTGCGTAATCAGAGCAAAGGTTCTAAGGACCAAAGGTTGTTGTATATATGGGTAAGTGCACGTAGACATAGGAGTGTACATATCATTCATTTCTCTCTTTTTATACTCCTCGGTGGAAAACAAAAATGCTGTTCTACCAGACGTGATAACCCATCATAGAATCATTATGGTAGACCCGATTCTACAATTCATTTTTCGAAAGAAAGTGAAAACAATGATGATTGCTATATGATGCCTATGATAATATTGAATATAATTTGATCAACGACAATCTAACACTTAAATTGAGTTGTAAAATCACAATTTTTATTGGAGTACCTCAAACTTCGACGAATTTAAATAAACATAGTGAGTTGTTAGATGAAGAGAAGAGAAGAAACCTTTATTAAGGTTTTTTAACCTTTATTAATAAGTTGAAATTTCAATATTTTGACCTGTGCGAACAACATTGAACATAAACTAATATACACGTAATCATATATACTCACTTTGATATGATGAATGCCATCAGACGTTTGTCAGAGGCTTTATGCTGGCGTTTTTGATTACTAGTAAACTTCGCCAACGATGATTAATCACAAGTTTGACTATGTTGTTCAAGGCGCCACCGACCCCTTCCACGGCTCCCGAGTACCTTCAGTGGCAATTTCTTGTATCGTTGTTTATGCGATGATTTCTTTCGTTAGGGTTTCTGTTTTAGCATTGTCGTTTCAGGTTCGTGTAAACGTGTAAACACAGAGAAAGTTTGTGTTCACCGAGTTTTCATAATAATCATGCTAGAATGATATAACCCACTCACCTTGTTTCTAAAGGATAATTCAGCCATTTGATGTATCTTATGACGCAATGATTCACTTTATGATAATATATCCACTTTTCCCTTCTAAGTATGTACTTGTTTACGAACATATTTCTTCATATATTATGTATGTGATTTCCAGTGATTCTATGTAATGTTGAATTTCTCTTTATATCTCTTTCATGCATGACTTTTGTAACGTGTTCATTCTACTTAACATTCGCCTTTGTACATGATGGGGAGGGATGAGGTAAGTCTTTGAAGATTACATGTGTTGTGATTGTGTTAAAGCTACATATGAGTTATTTGAGGAAAAATAAAATAACGAAGTTCTTGATACAGAGAGGTTAAAAAACAACATGAAAATATATACTTCTTTTTAACATCAGTGGAGGTTAGATAACATAACTATGGTCACCTCCCTGTTTACATTCAGAAAAGTACTTGCATATATAAAACCTATGTTTCTCTTTGTCTTTGTCTGTCTCTCCTTCTCCCTCTCCCTTCCTCTTTCTCTCTCTCTCTCTCATGAGTTAGATGTATATGATTATATATCGTAGAATAAATATATTATAGTTCATATATATATATATATATATATATATATATATATATATATATATTGTAACCTTTATTAATTTTGTCGCAATGCCGCCCGAGTCACGACCTTCCGGAATTTATATTTCATGTTTGCATAAAAAGTTCAAACCACTGTTTCATAACATTGTCATGAAGGCAAGCATTGCACACACACACACCCCTCACACACACGCACAAATAAAAGTGCAAGAAAGCAAATAATTATTGAATGGCCAGCGATTTTATTTGCATCCAAGATGTTTTGCAAGCATACAGAGCAGTTTCGGGGGGGGGGGGGAAGTAACAGCGTGCATGTATCATAAAGGCCTACTCATAAACATGACATATTTTGAAAGAAAAATATTTTATTCAGAGGGGTGAAGGTTCAGGTGCGAGTGTCTTCACTTTGTCTCCCTCTACAAATTAGATTTGTTAAGATCGCAACTGCTGATCTGTAAATTAACAAACACGTCGGGAAAAAGGGAACCACTGGGACTCGAGTGGGACCAGTCCCAGTTCGAGTCCCACTGTATAAGGCACTGTATAAGGCACATACTGATATCAACATTTGACAGATAGAAAATTGAATTTATAATTACACATTACTTTGGTCACGACCACATACTAGTGAGTAACGGTAACCACATTAAAATGGTTATATTTTCTTGTGAATTCCTCTTTTCCAGGTAGAGTCACAAAATAAGATTGTATTGTTTACTTGTTTATTTATCCAAACCAAAGTTGATATCATTATAATATTATATTCATGGTTTGTTGAAAATGTGTGATTCAAAGTTCCTTAAGATAGTATCTCATGTAAGCGTAGTATATTGTTTTGTATTACTTTATATGGAAATAAAATCACGGGAATTGAATAATGTGAACCATATGGAATAAATCACTATAGAATCGTGTATTAATGATTGTGTTAGTAACTACAATAGCAGTTCAGATTATTCGGATGTCTTTGTTTTAATTACGATATTCGTCAGTCTAGTCCATACCCTATATCGGAGTATCAAGACAAAACAAGATTTTGTTTAACTGAGTACAAAAGTTTAACAAAGACTTTAGAATTGCAACTGATTGACAAATTGTCTTACATCGACGTAAACAAGCACTGAATTGATCAGTGTTTTAGTAGTAGCCATGATAAAAAAATCATGGGCGTACATACTCGAGCAAGATTCGAACCTAGGACCGGTGATCACCGGACAGGCGTCATCTTCACTAGACCACCGAGCTATAGAATTGGTTCGGTATTTAAACTTCATTTCGTTTGTATCACCTCTTGTGTGAAAACATACAAAAACTTAAATCTCTCTTACTGTAATACCTAATCACTGGCCTACAGTTTACTGCAGGAATTACATTTAATTTCCTAAAATCTAGCAAAATCTAACATAAAGCGTTAGCTACGATAATCATGATAGTGTAAGTTGAAGGACTCGATTGTGACTTCCTTCCCGGCCTATTACTCAGGCGCTGCGGTCTTCATACACGTTAACTGAAGAACGAACTCTCATCGGAGTGATTAATTTCATAAAACACAGTTATTCATTCATTCCTTCATTCATTCATTCATTCATCCGTCAATTCATTCATTCATTCATTTATTCATTTATTGTTGCCATCTCGAACAGAACTTGTAAATACTTTTTTTTTCACATAAAATATAAGTACATAGGCCCTATTTTTGTCAACATTACAAAATATTAGAAATGAAATTTATGGATATACAATGATAGGTGAAAAAGGAAAAGCACAAATAACATTCTCATGTTGAGAAAATGAAGGAGATGGGGAGGAATGCTGAAGAAGCAATGTTTGTAGGTTGCATTACCCACAGTCGAACACAAAGTAATTTACGCCTTGTAAAAAAATGTTTTGCCGCGGAGTGATGTACAAAGTATACCGAAAAAAAACTTAACAAATGGAAGTTTTTGCTTTGAATGGAATAAACTGCAGTGATTAATTTTCTCTTTGAAACAAAATTCGAATTATTTTGTACACGTTCGCTAGCTTATTGTGGAAACTACATTAGTACAGCGGAGAGCGGATTTTACATGCACGTCCCATTAAAGTTGGTATTCGATGTACAGTCCTAGGCATTTCAAGCTTTTCACCTGATTGATTTCGTTATCTTTGATACTCAAATCCAATCTGTTGTATTTTTCAACGTGTGTCTATTATCAATGAGCATACTCACAGTTTAATCATAATTAACTCTTAGTCTTTTCTTACACACCCTATACCATCTAGATAAATAATTCGTTATTAAAAGTTGTTCGGTGCTATTTGCACTGTTTGTACAAACAGTAAAAACTGTATGCTGTAATGATATCATGACATTTTACTCTATCATAACACTTTTAGGGGCTCCATGAAAAAAAAAAACAACAACACTCAAGCACTGTAATAAATGCTGTCATATGCTCAAAAACATTGTGAACACTAAAGGATGATAATGGGCATGTTATAGCTCAATTGTATGTGTGCACACTGTAAACCAACAACTATTTCGTTTCGTGTACTAGAGAGAGAGAGAGAGGGAGAGAGAGGACTCAGACGAAGGTGCCATATCTGTAGAGAAAATTGAAAAACCAATGTCATGTGGTACATGATTACATTCTTTTCTGAATGGCACAATGTAATTAAATTATTCATGTATAGCAAAGTTTGCATCACTTGCAATGTAGACATCAATCGATACAATACATATGAACTATGTGAAAGAACTAATGTTATCGTCATTATATTGATATGGCGTTGAGTCATATGTATAGCAATTTGCACATGCAATCCAATATCAATCTTTGAAATAAGGTCATGCATAAGTACATATACAATGAGTCACATTACACTGGAGTTAAATCAGGTCAATTTGGTTGTACACATGTACTATAAATCATGTGAAGTAAAATAAATCACAGTGGTACTACCATTGGTTCGTTCCTGATCGTATACCAGAACGTGCAGAAGCATTTCGGGTAAACTTCATGCCTTGATGGTGATTATACCAATGTATAAAGCAATCGTTTGCCAGTCTATAGGCAATATCTACCCTAGGAGTATCAAGATAAAACTAGACTTTTTTTTTTTCAACAAACAAGCAATTTATCAAAATTAATGCCAAAATGGAAAAAAATGGGGGTGAACGCGTGTAACGCAGGATGTACTAACATAAAGGTCAAATTATGAATGCTCATTGAAACTTTGCTGTTTTTCAATTGAATGTTAATTTTGATGAGAGAAGATAATAACAGCTGCAAAATTCTATTGAAAATTGTGGTTTATACCATTTCTAGACTTAGTGGTGAACGCGTGTAACATGGACAGACCACCTTGTCGCATTTTGGTCTGTCCATAGATCTACTCGTTTGTAATTTCGAGAAATCTAGGAACCTGATATGAATATAATCATGTTCATCCTGATAAGCGTGGCACATAAAAAGCCCATGTCCGCATAATTAAAACATTCATTGATATTGTACACAATTCAGTTACAATATCCTATTAAAGATCTATTCCGTAACTTGCTACTGTAGCATAAAATCCTTGATCACGACAATTGCGTTTCAATATTTTACCCCATCAAATATGTAGAGTCTATCTGGAGTGCAGAAAGCTATCTCACCACTCTCAAACTCTTGTAGATAGTACCAATTTCTCTCTGCTTTTTGTATCTTGAAATCAGTGATGATATTGTGCACGTGCTCCAAATCTCTCGTGTATCGATCGATATTGACAAGACCCTCCTTGTGATTCACCCAAGCTGCAATGACCGAATCATCTCGACAAACAGCTGGGTAAAGAAATATTCTATTCTCCTTCTCCTCCTTCTCCTTCTCCTCTTCCTCCTCCTCCTCCTCCTCCTCCTGAACGTTCATCTCCCCCTTCTTCATCTTCTCCCTCTCCTCCTCCTCCTCCTCCTCCTCTTCCTCATCCTTCTCCTCTTCTTCCTCCTCCTTGTCCACCTCTTTCACCTTATTTTTCTTCCTCTTCTTCGTTTCTTCCTCCTTTTCTTCCTGCTCCTCCATCTCTTGCTTCCTCTTCTCCTCCTCTTTCTCCTCCTCCTTTATCTCGTTCTTCTTCTTCTCCTCCTCCTTCTCCTCCTTCTCTAGGTCCTTTTTTTCGTCCTCCATGTTTCTCTCTCCCTTTTTCTCCTCTTCCTCCTCTTCCTCTTCCTCCTCCTCCTGATTCCTCTCCAAACGGGCATTGTCAATCCCCTTTTCATTGAGGCAGACAACAGCTGATGAATCTGTCACCATCAGATTCCCCGTGATGTGAAAGGAGAATAATTGGCAAGGTGAATATTCATCATAAGGTTCACTGACAGCCTCACCACCCCTTGGAGTAAATACTTCGATCTTTTTTGGCTTTACATATCCCACATAGATATTGTCATCTCTGTCCACGGTAATACCACCATAACCGCCTTCATCATAGCTCATCGTCTCGAAAATGACGTCATGCTTCTCCCACTGTGGAGTGTAGAGTGAAATATTGTTTTTATATTACGTACAACAGTTCGACCATCAGACAGGAATCCAATTTCAAGGATATTGACATCCTTCACCACGGTCTGCTGTAACTCGCCATCAGGGGAGTAGAGATGGATTCCGCCCAAGTGCGAACCCACCGCCATCTTACCGTCTGGTGCACGGGTGATACAGTTCATGCTGTCTTTGCTAGGGAGCTCTGCGACTGCTTTGATATTCCAAATTATCAGCTCCCCCAGACAAAGTTCATTTACCTCCACGTATCTACGGAATGAAATTGTCTGAGCTCGTTCTGTCACACCTCTCGGTGACTTGTTGTCAGGATCATTCTGTCCCAGAAAGCTCTTCAAGTTCTCACACAGTGTGTCGTGTGCAAACAAGGCGTCTTTCTCTAGTGGTACCTTCATACCGTTGGTTACCAGCTCTTCCATAGCGTTCATTTGACGAATTGTTTGACGACTCTCCTCCTCCATTACTTGTAGTTCCTTTTCGAATTCTTCTGACCATTGTTGCAGTTGGTATTTCAGGGCCTCCCTTCTGGCTGACAATAGTTTCATGTATTCCTCGTACGTCTTGTCGATGTCATCATTGAGCTTTCTCAGCATAATTGTAATTTCATTGCGTTGTGTCTCTATAAACTCAATATGGTTTTCTACGGTTGTTTTCTTTGATTTTGTGATTTCCCTCAACTCCTCGATATTTTTCAATAATTTCTCTTCGTGGATAGCTACCTTTTCCAGTTGATGATCAGCTTGTAAGTGCTCTAGCATCCCACACGCAATGCAAATGTACTCCCGACAGTGAGTACAGAAGCACTCTTCATCAGCGCTAGGGTGTGTCTTACACTTCCGTCGCCTCCTGAGCGAAATCTTTCCCGAGAGCACGTCAACCATGGGAACCACTGAGTGGCTGGAGAACGGTTTCCAAGCAGAGTGGCCTTTCTCACACGATTTGCACATATATTTCCCACAGTCCTGACAGTAGGACACAGCTGGCGTCTTTTCGCCTAACTCACAAACTGTGCAGATTGGGCTCCTGGTTTTCACTTCGTTCACAAGAGAGTTCAGAGGTACGTTTGTTTGTAAGTTACTCACATCTCCACTGGGTAGCGGCGTTCCTTTTCTGCATACAGGGCATATTATATTCTGTTGGTTTGGCTGAGTTTGAAAAACGCGTTCAAGACAGTCTTTGCAAAAGGTGTGTGAACATGCCAGTAGCTTAGGTTGGTTGAAAAGTGCCAGGCAGATATGACACTCCAGATTCTGGCTGATGACTTGATGAAACGTTGTCATGGTGGTTGTCCGTCTATTAAACAGCAACAGGAACACATAGAGGTAAACATTGTTATCAACAAATCATAAAATGAAAATTCACATACAGAGAATGCAAAATCAACACGATATAAAAGGAATATTACATGAAAGGTACGAATTCCTTTGACATGTTACAAATATACTATAAAGGGTAATATTAATGGTTTCAATATGAGCGATGAGTCAATCACGTTTTCATTATCCTAGAAATGAAATTTTGCTGAATTCTCTCTCTCTAAAAAAAAAACAAAACAAAACAAAACAAAACAAAACAAAAAAAAAACCTTTAAATCTTCCCGAACGTTATTGCTGCATTCACTCAATCAACATGCATGCTTGGGGAAAATACACTTTATTTCATTTATGTGGAACACATTAAAACCTTTAGGTGTGAATTTTCTTTGATTTTCGTCCTGCCTCTCTGTCATTTACAGATTTCCGGGCAGCGACACTACCACCAGGCTGTCCCTGCATCTACGTTGCCGGCAGTGACACGATGAACTTGGCACAAATACCCAAGCTCCGAGATTCCGACATTTTTATGATGTTAAGTAGTTCCAAGTTCATCGTGTGAATGTTGGCAACCTGGGATAGCCTGGTGGTAGTGTCGCTGAACGGAAAGCAGTAAATGACATTTTCAAGTCCCGTAGTTCCATATTTTCGACATGTTTGTTAAATTATAGATCAGCAGTTGCGATCCTAAAAATCATTTTCATTTGTAGAGGGACACAAAGCGAAGAAAATGCACACCTCAACCTTCATCCCTCTACTTAATAACCTCTTGCTTTCATTAATGTCTTAATTGTCCGTCTTGTCTACCTTTCATAACAGCAATATCCCCACCTCCCCAAATAGAACTCACCAATGCGGAAATCCTACGGGACCTGGTTTCTCGACATACCATACCAGGCTTGTAGGGAAAATATAATAAGATTTTTGTCGAAAATTTTGGATCTCTAGCTGAAAATTGCACTCATCAAGCACTTTAAAAAATCGTACCAAGCCAACTTTCGCTCAGGGAGGCTCGTGCAATTTTTTTTTTCTATTCGCCTTCCTAAATTGGAAATGGAAATAAAAATGAAAATGAAATGAATACTTGTCCTAAGTTACACTAACCTCATAAAAAACCCCTCTATGTACGTAAGTCGTTTTGCAGTCGCAATGCTCGTACTCAACTCTAAGCAAGGTTCCCACTTAGCCGAGTTGGAGTCTCGAGTTGTGCCGAGCTTGAACTCGCCTGAAATTTGTTAAGCAGGGTTCCCACTTAAGTGGTGAGTTATGGCGAGTGTCCGAAAAGGAGGTACTCGCGATAACTCGCGTAAAACTCTTCGTGAAACTCGGGATAACTCGCGACAATTTAACAGGGCTTGGCACACCTCAGCAAAACTCTGCTTGAAGTCCTCAATCTTTTAACATGTTCAAATATTTTACTCCAACTCGTGCTGAACTCATAAACTATGCATATAATTATGATTGATTGAAATGATTGCATGATGGCGCCGTTTCTGTCATTTCGACGGAACAAAATTTTATCAGTCGTGAGTATCACGATTCACGTCTCACTCCTTCCGGATAGGTGCAGTCACTTCGGCGGCAATGGCAAGGTTCAAGGACGAATCAATTCAGAGAATGTGTCATTATTTGTCATTATGCGCCTCAGTATAGGCCACAAAATCCATGACGCATTACAAATGCTGTACTTATTATTATTATGTTTAATGAACAATTTGCTGCTGTAAGATCTGTTTCGTGCATTTGGCAGGTGGCAGAAGCCTTCAATTCTTCTTGGGGATTCAATACTTCATGATCATGGCGTTGGATGCTAAGTCGCACGGCATAGTCTTCAAGCGCTGGACCTAGAGGCTGATGTGGTGTTTGGCGGCAGGGGGCTAAAAGCGCGTCAGTTGGAGCGTCTACCCATGTAGCTCCATGGTCTACCTATGTAGTCGTTTACACTGGTGCCGACACCAGTTCTCACACCAAGAGGTAATAATACCAGATTAGTGATTCAATACTAGCACCGGTGCGAGAGCCCCCCCCCCCCTCCCAACCACGTGATGGTATAGCCCTGCACTTTGACTATTGGTGTCGTGTGAAGGGTTTCCAGGGGTGCGACAGCCAAGAAAAGAATGGACAAGAAGGGCTTTAAGCACGCGAAATCCACCTGAAGGAAGATAAGAGATTTCGCTCTTGATCACGAGCGAATCCATTATGATCACTTATTAGTTTTTTTTTTTTTTTTTTCGCCCTCACCGAGTCAATTTATCGGACAAGGTTAGAGCTCTTTTTTTTTTTCTATTCTTTAACAGTCTCGATGACGTCCTTGTCGGCATCATTGCAGCAGGGAGGTGGGTTGAAGGACGTTGAGTGGTATACGTTCCCATGTTCTATGCTGCAGGTGTTAATGATCCTGCCAGATTGTTTTGTCATGCATTCCCTTCAAGTCCTAGGGCTCTAGTCCCTACATGGCACCCTAGATGTTATATTGTACTTTTTAGTTGTTTGACTGCATATTTTTGGACATCTACTAAAATTTCATTAGAATGTTAGGACACTGGGAATTACGTTATTGTATTATCGTACATTTCATATTGTAACATTGTATGGGCAACTTCAAAAAGTCACATTGATTATATATTACTTCTACAAAAGAAAGCTATACGTATATGCACCAACACAGGTTATCGAGACCATTCAGATCCTTTATTCGCAGAATTAAAAGCACTCAAGGTAAATGACATTATTTTTTTTTTTGCAAAATTCACTCTTTATGTTTCGCTAACATAATGGTCAGTTGCCATCTTCTTTCTTCCCACTATTTCAATTAAACAAGGACATACATTTTTATCCCACGAGACAATCTGATGAATATCATTTATAATCCTAAAACAGTGCTGGCTCTGAAATCTATCAGACACACCGGACTCGATGTTTAAAACTCTCTTCCTTCTGAAATCCGAAGTTTAAAGTCCTTGTATTATTTTAGGAAAGCTGTAAAAACATTGTTACTCTTTCGAAATCATGCAGTAATTTCGCTGTCATTGTTCGTGTATGATGAATGAAATTCCTTTGTAGAAATATCGCCGCATTTTTATCTATTATGTAATCTATTATGCAATCATGTAACCAACCATGAACTGTCACTGTTCACCTGCACCTCGGTGAGAAATATTTTGTCATGCCTTACTGATCAATGATCCAGGTGAACTAACTTTGTGTACGCCTTTAGTGAAAACAGACAAACCTCTCCTTTCCCTTTCTCCTTTCTACCATCCTATCTCTATACGCAAGTCATCACTCTTCTCTGTTTTTCCCATGTGTATTATGTACGAAGGCTGCATGCATATCAAGCCACGCTTAATTAAGCTGTAGCCCTATACTGTATTATTCATTGTACGGTTGTATTGCTGATACGTTTCTGCTGTACATTGTGTAAAGGCAATGAAGAAAAAATATTTTGTTAGCCACTGATGTTTATGTATATGTATGGATCCAACAATGTATGTACATATACACGTTCATGTTCAATGATGATAAAGGAATCAATAAATCAAATCAAATCAAATCAAATCAAATCTCTTAAGACAGTCATTACAATATGTGCTTTCTGTTTTTGTGTTTGGTGGCGTTTGGTTAACTCAATGGTGACACGATTTAGTGGTTTAATCAGTGCCTTAAACCAGTTGCATAAATTTATGAATTTTACCTGCGGACAAAAGTTGAAAAAATGATTATGAAAATGTAACCCCAACGATTTGTTTTTACAGACCTTGGTCGCAAGTTGACGGATGCAAACGAGGGCATTAACAACTCAACGATATGCAGGGTAGTGGCGGCGGGCATTGTTCGTTTTGGAGAAAACTGTTCATTTATTTATCATTACCTTTTTTTTTTCCCCTCTGCGCAAATCTGTTTCAATATATTACCAGTATTATAACTTTGACCGGTTGCTTTACGGCTGAGGTCATTACATCTTGATTATGCACCAGTACATTATTTTGATGCCCTTGTAGTGCTTCCTCTGATCTTTGGCTGGCACCCTGAATGCAGAAAGGCATTGATTATCGCGTCTTAATTATGCACCAGTTTATATTCCCCCTGGTTCCTCGTCCGTGGTGTGTGAGAGGGGTAGGCGTGTAAGTTTGAACTTCACAGATTCCTCGTCCATGGCGTGTGGAGAGGATGGAGAGTGGATGCAGTGAGAAGGTGCAGAACTTAGTCGTTGGTGCGGATGCATGAATGAGTTCATGATAAAAAGATAACCCGGGTTCTTAAAAGAGGTTATGCTGAAGCCGTCGTCTGCAGTTCAGTTGTATTTACCCATTACTTTTTTAGTGATGGAGTGGTCATTATGATGGTGATGTGAAGGAATTTTATGTACATATTATGATTATGCATGGAGATTCTTTATATACACTTGTGCGTGGAATGTATGTTGAAATCCCATTAAACCACAACCACCGGCTTTTTCAGATTCGATGTTAATGTTCTTGAGTAAGTTCTGAGTATAAATAAGATGATAAGGAAGTGAGATAACCGCTGTTTATAAGTAATTCGCCAGACTTGGATAACTGCCTGTTAGTACGGTGTGTTACAGTTCTTCCTTCAATTCAATTCAATTCATTTATTTTCATTCTCATTTTTTCCTCAAACAAAACATAACACAAAGTAAACCAGGAATTACATTATAGGCATATATACAGTGGAATGTGCGAAAGATAAACGATAGTTTAATAACAAAAACAGAGATATATACATATCGGCAAATACTAAGTTATGTTTAGAGGGGGAAAAAAGAGAACTGAGAAGTCTACTGAGAACCATGCTTGTATATTGTGAACCACTTAAGAATTTCTTTGAAAATAGTTACTGTAATTACAAATATTTAACACGGAAATAATTAAGACAGGATGGAACAAACAGAAGAAACACAACATGACATGAACAAACTGAGGAGGAACTGAACTATGTTGAAAGGAATGAGGCAAAATCAAAATTAAAGGAAGAAAGGAAAGAAACAAGGAGAATGCCTACACGTTGAACAAGAGAAACGGAAGAGGGGATTGAGAAGGGGCTTTGGACAGCTGGTGGCTGCACGCATCTGTGCAAGAATTCTACAAATACGATGTCGTATTTCATTGCGTAATAATGAATGCAATGACCGATGATGGACCATGTGGGTGCTGTAACCTATTGACCGATTCGGGTTCGTTGAGGACTGATAATACAGGAATAAGGGAACTGAAAAGTGATGGTATTACGATCACTGATCCAATTGCAAAAGCTGAAGCATTGAACCAACAGTTCAAAAGTGTTTTCACCAAGGAAACTCCCATACCGAATGACTTACTACCGGAAACCTCAGACTTTGAAGAAATGGAGGATATTTTGTTTACATCAAAGGGTGTAGAGAAGTTGCTTTGTGGTTTGAAGACATACAAGGCCCCTGGACCGGATGGTATAACTCCACGAGTCTTGAAGCAGCTGGCAAAAATTCGGGTGCACGTCACGAGACCGACACCCACGAGTCATACAGCCCACAAGTTATACAGCTCACAAGTCATACAGCCCACGAGTCATACAGCTCACAAGTCATACAGCCCACCAGTTATACAGCCCACGAGTTCGACACTGAGTAGATAAAGCCCACGAGTTCAACATCAAGTAAAATAAGCCCAGGAGTTATACGGCTCACGAGACCGACACTACGCACAAAAGGCTCATGAGACCGACAGTAAGCAAACAAAGCCCACGAGACCGACACTACATTTAAAAGGTCCACGAGACCGACGCTACGCATACAAGGCTCACGAGACCGACATGAAGCAAAAGAGGTTCACCAGACCGACACTAAGCAAAGAAGGCCCACGAGACCGACATGATGAACAGCGCCACCTATAGACCAATAAATTGTATAGGGTGTCCTGATAATAGCATAGGAAGATATGAGAGATGGAAAAGAAGAGTTGTCATCTCCGGCAGGGTGTTACCCCATCAGTTGCCCCCCCCCCCCCCCCGAAATGATCAGGATCTTTGATTGTGTTTGCATTGGTGTGTGTTTGTGAAGAAAAATGAACAAAGTAAAGTAAAAGTGTGTAACAGATCTTTCCACAATAAACCTGCGAGGGTGTTGATTTACTATCGATTAAAAAAAAATAACGTAATCGTCTATTAAGGTAGCGTTAGGGATTCGGAAAAAAAATAGATGCATCCATGAAAACCGCTATTGTATTTCACGATAAAATGTACTGTTCGGAGGAGAATAACACAAGCCACAAAATTGAGGTGAATCCCTGCGATATAAAACGTTTTAATGCGTAAAGAACTACATTATAGTTATAGAGAAAATTACCAATAGATCTTACTGCGAAACGTCAAAGCAGGAGGGTAGAATATCTAAAATAGAATAAGCAACTAGTGAATCGGGAAAGAGAAGAGGTAAAACTTATGTCTTGTCCATCTTCTAGCTAAAAACTGGGAAAGCCTATTAACAATAGCACGATGGCATGATCAAAGCTCTAAAATTAATCCATACATCGTTATTGTCCTCTTTTAAATTCATTTGTGTGTTTTTTTTTTGTCTCTTTATTGGGGGGGGGGATGAAGAATGCTAATTCTTCTTTTTTTTTTTGGGGGGGGGGGGGGGGGCGGGGGCATGAAGAATACAATTCAATTTTTCTACTTGATAACAATGTCGCTCCCTGACACACTTGCCGCCCCCCCAGAAGTATGTAGAAATACATATTTCATGACGTTCATAATTATGTAGATGGTCACCATCTTTCAATTGATAGGGTTACACAATTACACCCGCCAGTATGTTATTTTTCCGTTCATGGAACACCCTGTACAGGTGATTGACATGTAGATGGCGCTGTTTATCCTGTCGGTCTCGTGGGCCTTCTTTGCCTACTGTCGGTCTCGTGGGCTTTCTTTGCTTAGTGTCGGTCTCGTGAGCCTTTTTAGCTTAGTGTCTGTCTCGTGGGCCTTTTTTGCCTACTGTCGGTCTCGTGGGCTTTCTTTGCTTAGTGTCGGTCTCATGAGCCTTTATAGCTTAGTGTCGGTCTCGTGGGCTATGTTTGCTTAGTGTCGGTCTCATGAGCCTTTTGTGCGTAGTGTCGAACTCATGGGCTGTATGACTCCTGAGCCGTATAACTCGTGGGGTGTATGACTCATGGACCTAATATTGATGTCGGTCTCGTGGACCGTATGACTCGTGGGTGTCGGTCTCGTGGGATGCCCCCAAAAATTCTGGCTCCAATTCTTTGCAATATATTCCGGTTGTCATATGAATTAAGTGAAATACCAAATGATTGGCGTGAAGCAAATGTTGTACCAGTCTACAAGAAAGGTAATCGATCTACTCCTGTAAACTACCGCCCAATTTCGCTGACATGTATTTGCTGTAAACTAATGAAAAATTATGAAGCACGGGGACGAAAATAACATCATTTTCCCCCAACAATATGGCTTCCGTAAGAACATGTCATGTGAACAACAATTACTTGGTTTCACAAGCGATTTACAAAGGAACTTGGATGCAGGTCGTCAAACGGATGTTATAGTCATGGATTTTTCAAAAGCTTTTGACAAGGTTGGACATGAGCGGCTTTTACGTAAACTGGACTACTACGGTATCAGGGGGAAAAATCTGAAATGGATTCAAAGTTTTCTCAATGGAAGAAGTCAGAGGGTTGTTTTGGATGGTATTAAATCTTCTTCAGTAGCGGTAGGATCTGGAGTGCCTCAGGGATCGGTTCTTGGGCCTTGCCTCTTTCTGCTTTACATCAATGACTTACCTGATGGTCTCGCGTCAAAGGTTCGCCTTTTTGCCGATGATGCAATTTCTTACATGACCATCGACAATCAACATCATACGCAAAATCTTCAAGAGGACCTAAACAAAATTGGTGACTGGGCGAAAAAATGGATGATGGATTTGAACACAGATAAGTGCAAGGTTTTGACAATATCCAGGAAAAGAAGTAAGGTGCAACACGTGTATCATCTAAATAACGCCCCTCTTGAATCTGTTGAATCCGTGAAGTACTTAGGTGTAACCATTACTTCTGATTTGAAGTGGACCCAACACATCAATAATACTGTCAATAAAGCCAATAACGTGCTTGCATTTCTAAAACGCAATCTTCGCATAAAATCTTCTGATGTTAAAGCCACAGCTTACAAAACGTTGGTTCGACCAATTGTTGAGTATGCTTCTACAGTTTGGGACCCATTCACCAAGAACCTAATCCACCAAGTGGAAATGGTCCAGAGAAGAGCTGCGCGATTCACTTTAAATCGCTACCATAACACCTCAAGTGTCACCAAAATGCTACAAGAGCTTGATTGGACCACTCTGGAACAGCGCAGAGAAAATGACAGGCTAATTATGATGTACAAAATACACAATAATCTTACTCCTCTTTCAGCACAGGACTATATTATCAAACAGGCTACTCAGTTAACGAGAGCCTCGCAACCACACTCCTATCAGGTACCATATTCGAGAACTGAATCGCATCGCCATTCGTTCTTCCCAAGAACTGTAAGGAACTGGAATTCCCTGTCGTCAGACATTGTTTCTGCGCCATCTGTGGGATCATTTCGAAACCGTCTAACGGTTGATCACAGTGGCTAGTTGTTTTCGTCAAATTTTCTATGTGCTCGTAAATATCTGTAAATAAATTGTATTATAATGTAAATAGCACCAGTCTGCAAGAATCTTCAGGCTATTGAAGGAGGCAGACTTAACCAGAAGAAGAAGAAGAAGAAGAGGGCAGCAGACATTTTATGGCACTGGGCGCAGCCATGAGCTCAAATTGCGGTGTCTCAGCCGACCCCCCCTGCTCTCCCCCACCCCCGGGCAACATGTTAATCGCGCACTTCTGCCCCCCCACGGAAGAAAGCAGTAACTGCATAGCTGCTGAGCTGAGATAAATGCGATTTTGTGTTTTTTGCAGATTCTTTAAAAACACAGAAACATTCAAAAATAATTTTGTGGTATGATTATGCACCATACCTAGTTGTCTAACAATACCTAGGAAAAAATTATGTTTCCGTTATTTTTTAAATGTTATTTAGGAAAATGCAGTTACTGCGGTGGCTCACCCTTGATTCTGGGTAGTTTCCCCACGGAAAAAAGCAGTAACTGCAGACGGCCAGGAGTCTGCTGTTTTCACCATGGAAAAAAGCAGTAACTGCACATGTCACATGACCATAGGAGGAGAATTGTTACCACCACCAGGTTATAAAGTTCTTCTACTTTCTGGTTAGTCTAGATCTATAAGATCTAGGACCTATCGCTAGACCTAGACTAGGTCTTGTCGATTGAATGGCATTCTGTGTAAAAATAAGGTAGACACCTATGTACCCTAATTGAACTTTGGAGTGCCCGGCCTGGCCCCTGACACATGACCCTGGACTAGACAATAAAGTCAAGTCTCTTCGTCCTAAGATCCTAGTCGAACTCTGACGCTACACTTAAGCTAGACTACAGATCTATGCCCAATGTTAGTGCTAGACCTAGATCTATTACGTTAGATTAGGCCTACTGACATTTTGTCTAACACTAAACAGTTAACAATAGATTAGAATCTAGATGATATCTACTCTGTAACGTTAGATCTGGTAGACCTATTTTAAACTTTAGCCTTAGGGCCTACATCTAACATTAGACTAACGTTAGTGCATTAATACTAGTGCTCATCTCCCTTCAATATATTTTCAGCTCACCTAGATTTTCTGGTTCTGGCCAAAGCCATGGCTACCATGACTTTTCCTCTGCAATTCATGATAGATTTACAGGCATGCCTGGACCGCAGAAACTGTGTGACAGCATGGTTAGCACTGGCATGATCACTCAGACTGTACCAGACCTGCAATACTGTGCATGCAAGTGATGAGTGTGATGTGATGCAATGTTTAGCTAGTTACTGTATGCTGCAGAATTTATGCGCATGCAGCTGCTGCACGCGTATTCTGCACTCTGAGCGCGCTGAGTCTGCCAGGTTTGCTAGTCTCCAGAAAGAAGCTTTTTCTACAACTTGTCATATGATTCCCTGCGGGCAGAGTCAAGTTACTGGTGAAACAATCTTTTTATATCTACTCTCCTAAATTAATGGGAGAAACTGCTGTTTACATTGTTAAAAAAAAAAAATAGTAGAAAAAATAAATGGTATTAGGGAAAAAATATACAGGAAGGACTATACAGAGTCTGAATGATAAAGACTAAATTGTTAGTTACTGCTTTCTTCCGTGGGCTTTGTTAGTTACTGCTTTTTTCCGTGGGGAAACTTGCAAAGTTGAATCAACTGGATGCAGTTACTGCTTTTTGCAAAAGTGAAAAATTGCATTTTTGGTCACTTTCATTTTTCTTTTGGCAAAACTGACCTATTAACATTGGAGAGCATTGGGTAAACTATTCATTTTTGCAAAAAAGTAGACATTCATAAAAATGTCAGTTACTGCTTTTTTCCGTGGGGGGGGCAGACTTGTAACAAAGGTTCGCGCACTAAGCAAGCATTCGCGCACTCAGTACGAGACGCCCATTGGCTAAAGCAGTTTTTCATTCTGCGCGCGTGCTAATGTAGGGAGAGGGGTGGGGAGTGGGAAGGGGGGGGGGGGGGGGTCGGCTGAGACACCGCGTAATGGCGCTGCCCATGCCAAAACTACACATAGCGCGTCACAGAATCGGTCAATGCAGGTAATGAAAATAAATATATCGGCGGGAATTTGGCAAAAAAAAAAAACACATTTCAAATTGCGCTTAAAAGAGTAAAACAATGGAGATTTTTTTTTTTTTTAAAATTTCACAATTTACTTATAATGAATTCCAAAATCCAGGGCCGGTGTATATAAACGCATTCTGATCTAATAAGGTTCTCAGGAGGGGTAAGTGAAAGTCATTAGACCGCCTACTGGGATAATTATGAAAAGATTGATTTCGTAGAAACAAGGAATTAAAAATACTGGACAGCAAACTGGTGTTGTTGTTGAACATGTACTGACCCACTTGAAAGAAAAATAAATCTTGATTTTTACAATTTTATATTTAGTGAATAGTGAATCTGAATGAGAACGTGGCGGGACCCCACAAATAATTAATTAATTAATTAATTAATTAATTAATTAATTAATCCATTCATTCATTCATTCATTCTTTATTGGTCTATGTCGTGCATAGAAATTAAGCTTCCATTGACATCAAATTGTACCAAAATAACAACGAAGTTTTTTTTTTTTTTTTGGTAATAACAAAAATTTATAATAAAGTTTGATGGGCGATACCCAATGCTAAAATTCCGTGATTAAGATAAGGTTGTATTAAAGAAAAATACAACGTTAACAAAGAAGACGATGGAATGTGACAGTTTCTGTCAATATTACATGAAATTATTTTATTCATATTAATGATACGAGGCCTCCACGAAAGTTTATCATCTACTGTGATACCAAGAAATTTTATGTAAGATACAAGTTCTAATCGAATGTCATCAAAATGTTATCTGTGCTTAACGTTTCTATGGAATTGCAAAAAACAAAACAAAACATGTATTTAGTTTTCTGAAAATTGAGTGATAATTTGTTAGGTCTTATCCACTGAGACATTTTTTTTTTTTCAATTCAGAGTTGACGGTGTCTACGAGAGTAAATAGGATTTGATGGGAAAAGAAAACATTTGAATAATCAGCAAAAAAAAAGTATAAGTGAGAGTATGTCAGATGGTCTGCATAGGTCATTGATATAAACAAAAAGTAAAGGTCCTAATAAGCTACCTGAGGGACACCACACTTAATAAATTCGAGACTTGAGTTTTTCTCGTTCAGAGATACACATTGTTTTCGGTTTCGCAGGTAACTCCTGAACCACTCTAAGGCCTTCCCACGTATGCCATAATGAGACAATTTGTGAAGTAAAATTTAATGAATAATTGTATCGAAGGCTTTGGTGAAGTACAGGATGATACCAACAAGATGTGAATAATTATCTATGGTATGCGCGGCGTTATCAATAAACTTTAAACGAGCGTGAATGGTGCTGTTTCCGACGAAACCCGAACTGAGAATTTGTGAAAATGTTATGAAAATTAAGAAATTAACAAAATTAATTATTCTTGTGACTATTACCTTGTCCAAAATTTGAAATAAGGATGAAAGTAAATAAATGGGTCTATAATTACTTTTATAAAGATCATCTCCTTTTTTTGATAAAGAGACAACCTTGAAGATTTTCATATGATCAGGAAAAACGCCATATGATATAGACTTATCATAAATATGTGCAAGTAGATCCGCTATTGAAGATATACCTTATATCATCATAACCCGCACTATGTTTATTATTCATACCAGTAACGATATCTATTATTTCATATTTCGTAATGGGATCTAAAACAATAGAACTAAGAATAGATTTACCTTAAAAAGTAAAAAAAAAATGTGTTTTAGACTGCGATACTTCTTTCGCCATATTCTCTGTAATCATTGTAAAATAAGAATTAAGAATATTAACCATGTCGCCAGAATCTTCAAATTCAATCATCAAATCGGATATTTGTAATGCTTGATTTCTTTTATTTCATATATTTTCTTTATATCATGTTTGTATTTGTCTATCTAAATAGCATATTTCCTCTTTTCAGATGGTATAACTTTAGTTAAAACATTTGTATACGATGTGTATTTCTTTTTTGACTCTTCGTTGTTGTTTTTTTTTCATGTTGAATTTGTAATATAACCTGTTAGCTGAACAAAGAGGGAATTTTTAAATCCATGAAGCTTAGGGGATATTTTATAATTATCTGACTTATCTTTAAAGTTTGGAATATATTCATCTGAATATCTATTATCTCTAAAAATTATCAAATGACACGTTTACATCATCGTTGTCACAAACACTACACCAATCAGCCCTTTCTAAGCTGGCACCAAGGCTAGCTAAATTTTCTGGTTTGGCTCAACGTCTGGTCTAAGGAACATAAAACTTGATAACGTAATACTTAAGATTAAAACAAGCCATAATTGGGAAGTGATCAGTCATGTCGGATAGAATTATAGAAGAATCTAAAAATTGAAATGAATTGCCAAAAAATATTATCAAGGAGGACGGCGGAACGATTTGTAACGCGTGTGGGTTTCGAGATTAATGGATAAAAAAAAGAAGGTGACAAAAATATTTCAAGAAACTCTTGTGACGTATTATGATCAGTTTTTTAAAATCAAATCAGTACTAAAGTCACCCATTATGAAAATGTTTTTAATTAACACAAAGAGAAATTTTTGATAAATTTACAATACAATTCAAAAAATCTTCAGGATTAGAACTAGGGGGTTTAAAAACAAACAATACCGATAATAACGTTTTTACTTTGTGGAATGGATATTTCCACAAACAAAGACTCTATGATATCATTCATTGAATTCAATTCATCGCAAACTGTGAACTCGAATTCGTGAGATAAATACAACGCTATCCCACCTCCCGTCCTATTCAATCTATTATTAGCAATGAAATTAAAACCATTTAATACATACGGTAAATTGATATCAGCCAACAACCATGTGTCAGCTAAACATATTAATGAAATTTGTTGCTTATTTTGATTATGCAATGATATCTGTAATTCATCGAAATGCTTCTTAATAAGTCTAATATTTAAATGCAACATGGAAAATATACATTCTGAAAAAAAAAAACTTTTCAAAACACATTGATCAAATGTAACATACTTAGAAAAAATTGGGCCTAATAATATTTAAAATCAAAATCATTATATAAGTCTTTTGAAGACGAATTAACATTATTAGCAATAAAGTTATCAAAAGAAGCAGATGAGTGTAAATTATTCCGACTTAATTCTGTAGGGGAGAGTCTAAACAAATCGAAGAGTTCATCATCATCAAGGGAATCAAATGCAACGATGAGTCGATTGACCATGGAGAGAAACAAAAACTAATTGAAGGCATATCAACAGGGTTGCGAAAGAAATATATATTTTGGCATAAGCATGATAGGTGAAGCACTTGTTCTCAACTGAGGGAACAAAATACATGCACGTACACACAGATATGATTGACGGGAACTTCTGATAAGCCATTTCATCGAGGACAACACACTGGAAATATAACGAGATAGAAACGAAGTTGAGAGGAGAAAAAGGAAGTCGCTTCTTAAAAAGAGCACAGACAACGCGAAACTGAGCAAGATGATGCGAACATAAAACATCCTGCATGTGCGTTTGTCTACATAATATGGCTAATGGGTTTGACATTAATTTGTTTTGATTAGCACCGCTATTAACCTGTCTTCAAGTCTATAGACGGTAAGAAACTTTTTTTCCTTCAATTTTGTGAGGAGATCCTGCAGATCCTGAAGAAAGTCCAGTGTGAATTCATTGCATATCCCTGATACCAATAACACGGAGACAAATGTTTCTTCTAATGGAAATATATAATAAGACTTTTACAGACCAAGCAAAAAGTAGCTCAAAAAACAACAACAAAACACACACACACACACACACACAAATACACAAAAAAGAAAAAAAAAACAATTGTAATGACATGGGAAGTGGTGTGAAATGGAAGAAATTCCTCCTCTGTGCATGGAGCCATGACATAAGCGTTGCGTGTGTGTGTGTGTGTGTGTGTGTTTACGTAAACATGAACAGTTTAAAGTGAATTCATAAAATGCAAAACACAATTATCAAAACCCCATGAAAAAACCCCAAAACAAATCACAATCTCTGAAAAAAAAATCACAGAACTAAAATGATATTAGGTAGTTATACAGTTTATTTGATACTACAATTACATTGAAAAATTATGTAGAATCGTGGGGTTAATTGTGCAATAAAGCCAAGAAGAAAATGGCGTCAGCATACACTTAACAAACAATGACGAATCAATTTTAAGCAAATGTTGTGATCCATTATATTTGTTAAACTACGAAGAGTTGATGAAACGTCGCCATGATATTTTTTTTTTATTCTGTATAATGGAATTACAGAAACAAAACAAAACAAAACAAAATCAAACATAGCACTGGTATATCAAACAGCATCAGTGGACATGGTGGAAGTACAGCACAAATTGATATTAGCCAATTAGAAGTGAGAATCGAAGGTTAGCATGTTTATCTTATGCTTACCAAGTAGTCTACGTATATGTCCGGCGTTTGTCTGGCATTTACATGAAGACACCGACAACCATGAGCCTCTAGGAGAATGCGAACGGAAATATGATATAGGTCTGACCAATTAAAGTTCCAAACGGTGAGTCGAAGATAAAGTATACACCAAAGATGTGCGCATTATAGGCCTCTTGCAACTACTGAAGCCAATAGTTTTTCTTTTGGAGTTCCGCTAGACCAAATGTTGCTATAACACGAACATGACCAAAGGTTTATCAAATATGTTGAAAAACGCACGTAGGCACATGTTTTTGGGTTATTATTTTCATGTTAATTATCTCAACATGACTAAACTTATCTTACCTGGAACCACATGACTCCTTCGTCAAAAACCAAAGGCATGATATAACTAGATATATTTCTTTGATTTGTTAAATGGGAATACGATCCCGATTCTATTGTTAAAGTTTCTTCATCCCTCTATCATAACTAACTCGTGATAAGATTAAGTGTCAGTTATCTCTTTCATGTGCTTCATAAAACCTGTCCTATGAACTCTGCCAGTCCCCAACCCTAAGGAGCTTCACAAACAAACTGGTTTAGGCCTATAAAAAAAGGCTTTCAATTGGTTCTATGACAAACTTTCTCATATTATATGGAAATAGACAAATAAGTTGGACGGTGTGTAAAACACAGGGCAGCCACATAACCACAGAACCAACCTTCCGCTTTCCTCACACACAAAAACGCCCGCAAGCGCGCGCGCGCGCCCACACACACACACATATTAAACAATAAATCAGAAATTTACTCATTTGTGTGAATTCAAGAAAACAAAACAGAAAATTGATCTGAATAATTAACAACGCAGCCGTATTACTTTTCAATCTACTGCACGGCAACTTTTGATAAGTATGAAGAGTATGACTATTATCTGTAAGTTAATAAAAATTACAAACCCACGTTTGCAGACTGGAATAGCTAATATAATGACATTGAATCACTGCTTTGAACATAGCTGAAAGCTAAAGTATTGTTTGGTGGACATTTTGAGTAAAACTATATAATTCTGTGAAAACCAAATAGATATAATTTTTATATTGATAATCATTTTGAACTTATACTAAGTAGTGATGATGAAAGTTTTATCATAAAATCAATACATCATTCAGTAATAAACAATTCAAGTTAGGAAATAAAAAATGATATACATGCGGTATACATTCAAACCAAACTTATGCCAAAAATATTGTGATCGAATATTTTTATTAATATTTTTTAAACTGTTTACATAATTTTAATTACTTTTCTTTTTGGTTCCACTAACCCCTTTTATTGTATTCTAAACTCAGTTTTATTTTTGGTGTTTCATAACAGCAATTATCCAGTTTTTCTTTTTAATAATACACTTTGTCTACGCTGAATTTAGTATACATTTTTTGTCAGACTCCATGATCTAGTATCTGTTTTGTATCTGTATGTGTATCTGTATTGTTTTGTGTATATGTCTAATATTTGTATGTGATTTTTTATGAAGTTTATTGTAATTCAGTGTTTTATCATATATATGTACACAGGGCTCCCCTGGAAAGCAGTTGAGAAACTGAGGGGACTACCCTGTTTAAATATGACGGAATAAATAATATTAAAAAAAAGATATATGAAATCGAAATGTTTTAAACTACGAGCAAGCCTATGAAAACAAGGAAAATGGCAGCATAAGGAATTATGCATTGTTTTTGTTTTTTTTCGTGAGCCTACCTACGCATTTTCTACACGTCGCACTACTCAACTCTTCACGGTGGAAAAGGCCCTGCATGTCAATTAATGTACAACATACAATGTCTTGTAGAAGCAATGACATTTTTTCTGCTTTCTTTGTTCTTGCTTGTCATCGTGTTGCGTAGGTTAATGCACACTCTCCGGGATTCTGGAATCTGCTCTGTTTGTTGTTTTTTCTCCCTACATTGCATCACATACAGAATTTGATGGGAGTGTGTGTGTGTGTGTGTGTGTTCGTGTGTGTTTGCGTGTGTGTGTCTTTTAATATTTCCCTGGAGTCAGAAGGGACCTGAGCTTTCGATCCTTGCAGAATCTTCGTCAGAGGCAAAATGACAAATAGGTAGGGAAAGCTATCACATATACAAATTCTTAAACCGTTAATATTTCCCCAATATCTATGCAATATCCATTAAATAATTCTTCAAATTTATTGTATACATGTATTGCCAGATAGAGATTCTTTAGGGAAAGGTTTAAGTCATGGGATCAAAAGTCAAAGGTCAAATGTGAAGAGAAAATGCTAACATTTCACTTTTTTCCGTATCTCGGAAAAGGTATCTTCATGAAGCTTAGTATATGCAAATACTACTACCTGACAATGATTCTCTTTGGAAAATCTGGGATCATGGCGTCAAAGGTCAAGGGTCAAAGATCAGATAGAAATGCTAAAATTGTACTATCTAATGCTGAATTTACACTCTGTACTCCATACATTTGAAATTACTCAATGCATAAACTCACTCAATCCGTAACCCTTTACTGCACAATGATTCTGTAGGAAAAGATTTGGCAATACGGTCAAAGGTCAAGTGAAAGTCTTGAAATTTCAAAATTAATTTCAGAATATTATTAACACCCATATTTTGAAAATACAGGTAGCTCAAAATATTGTAATGAAAATCTATGTGAAATCTGTCTATCTATGGTCAAATCTCAAGGGGAAATGCTCAAATCCCCAAATATGTGCTCTCTTAACCCGTTTAAATCTGTGAAAGCATATCTGCGGCTTCTCCCCAGCACAAATGTCTGGCAATAGTCAGTCATTTGGGAGTGGATTTATGAAGGTTACTTTTTAATGTACGCAAGCCTAGCCCTAGCAGGAAGATATTGGGTATGTTAGGGCATCTTGCGGCTAAGTCCCACCACTTACAATAGACAGCAACGGTCAATAGGTTATTTGCTTTTTGTCCCCGCCGAACGAGTTCGAGCAGGGGACTATGAAACGGGCTCCGTACGTGTGTGTGTCCGTGTGTCCGTCCGTCCGTCCGTGCGTCCGTGTGTCCGTCCGTGTGTGCGTCCGTGTGTGATCAAAATCTTCAATTTGCTACTTCTCTGTCATTTATGAGCCAATTTTGATTCTGTTTGCTTTATATGATAGCACTACATGGGAGCTCTGAAACTTCTACACAGAATTTCAGTCGTGACCTTTGACCTTGACCTTTGACCTATATTGTACATTTTGCTACAAAATGCTACTCCTTCGCCATTTCTAACCCGATTTCGATTCCGTTTGTTTATGTGATGGCACTAGGTGAGGGCTTCAAAACTTCTACACAGAATTTTGACCTTTGACTTCTTTGACCTTTGACCTTGATTTTTGACCTGTATTGTACATTTTGCTACAAAATGCTACTCCTTCGCCATTTCTTACCCGTTTTCGATTCCGTTTGCTTTATGTGATGGCACTAGGTGAGGGCTTCAAAACTTCTACACAGAATTTTGACCTTTGACTTCTTTGACCTTTGACCTTGATTTTTGACCTGTTTTGTACATTTTGCTACAAAATGCTACTCCTTCGCCATTTCTTACCCGATTTCGATACTGTTTGCTTTATGTGATGGCACTAGGTGAGGGCTTCAAAACTTCTACACAGAATTTTGACCTTTGACTTCTTTGACCTTTGACCTTAATTTTTGACCTACATTTTTTGTACATTTTGCTACAAAATGCTACTCCTTCGCCATTTCTTACCCGATTTTGATTCCGTTTGCTTTATGTGATGGCACTAGGTGAGCGCTTCAAAACTTCTACACAGAATTTTGACCTTTGACTTCTTTGACCTTTGACCTTGATTTTTGACCTACAAATTTGTATATTGTACATTTTGCTAAAAAATGCTACTTCCGGCGGGGACATATATTACGCACCGCGTAATTTCTACTTTTCCTTGTTGAATACTGTGAAGAGCAAGTTTCAGTGCGTGCTTGCGGGAGCCCCCTTTTTTATTCTCCGGTAATATAGGCCAGTCCTGTTCGGAAAAATTGCCTTTTCATGGGCTCTGCTTATCGTCAGCGTTTCATTCTTTTACCCTAGGAAGAGAATGAGTAAGTTCCCATGGATTTCACCAAGTTAGTTTTTCAGCTACGCTAGCCTGGCTCGAAAATTTTGGGGTCTTAGGGGCGTCTTGCAGCTAACCCCTTCGAATGAGAAAATCTGGCAACGGCATTTCTTTGACTCTTGGACTACACCAGATAATATCTCAAATACTTTTTTGAGTTTTTTTTTTTTCTTCAGCTGGGCTAGCCTACATACTTTTAGGACCCCTTTTCATGACCCTTCAAGGGACATTCACGCCAATGACTAGCCAAACTTCCATTTCTACACATATTATGTACTAAATTGCTACGTAGGTATATGCATCACAGTTGGTTATACCTTCAGCTAGGTTGACCCCCTAGCAAATAACAACATTATGCTGTTTTGCCAAAATATCCGCCTCTTTCATGTAAATGCTAATGAATATACCCTGCGCGAAAATAAAGCGAAAGAGGATTTGTATAGTTGCTGTGGTGTAACCACGCAAGTTGGTTGAATAAAAATGAAAAGGAGTTGTTATGTTTTGGAGAGGACTTATACAGACAGTCACACATGTCTACCTTGGACTCCGGATGACTGCCAGCATGGACTGAACAATGACTTTAGTCGTGCACACAGTAAAAATCCGCCAAGATAGATAAACATTAACTACATGATTTTTGTGTGCCAAACTGAAATTCGCAGTTCATAGGCCCTATTATGATCTTTCCATATCACCATGGTGACATTCATCTTGGGAAATACTAAGAACCAAATTTCCACAAGTTTGAAAGCATGAAAATGGAGCTACGGTTATCATTTGAATTTAGAATTCAATGACTTTTTTTTTGATCTCATGAATAAAGGAGAAAATGATAAAAATCAGCAAAGATAAACTCCATGTTCGTATGCTAGTATTCACTCGTAACTGGGAATCTCAAAAAAGGAGTGAAGCAGTATAACACAGGAATGAACACTCAATTGTTCATAAGCCGTAGTCATGGTAGCAGGAAGTAGGTGACGTGACTACCTTTGGTTTTATACGAACTACATGTGTATCCCTGCCATGATCATCCACTAATCGCTAGTTTTACGGCAAGGAATTTCTTTAATCTGCATTTCTGTGAGACTGAACTTCAAAGAAACGCTTGTCGTGATAGAGAACGAGCTCAACTGAAGATGATGGCATTATGCACTTATTTGCCCGCTCCCTGTGCATGCTTATTAACGTCAAATTAAGACCTTTATAACAAAGTCTCATTAAAACTCTAAAGTTTTCAAAGACAAGAAGTAACAGGATTTTCAAAAACATCTTCAGAATTTCAATCATCTCTTATCATTATTTGAATAAACATGATGTACTTAATTATTCATTCATTCGTTCATGTTTCATTTTAATTTCCAAACAATTATACATAGGTAATACAAACGTAATTATTCTTGTAACATATAATGTGACATTATCACTAGAAATACATCTTGTTTCATTAAGGACTTGATGGAAATAAAAATTGAGGGGCTGCTAAAAAGCGAACTTGTGTACTAGTAGTGCAGTCCCCTCACTCACTCACGTTACATTACTACAATACATTTATACACAGCTTACAAAACTACAGTATATTTGTACCGAACAAGCTAATCACTGCCAGTATACACTTTTCATGACATCGATGGTATCATGAGGCATACGCATGTACACACACACACACACACACATACACACACACACATACACACACACACACACACACACACGTACACGCACACTCATACATACACACGCGCAGAAGAGAGTAGGGAAAGTTCAAGTTCAAGTTGATTTATTTCATTCCCAACAAACAAAATAATTGGAAGTGCAATGAAACATTCGTCTACACAGATGTCAGAAAATCAGTACCACAATGCGATGAACAGAAATAACATTGTAAAAAAGATACAGGTAAATTATCAACAGAGATACAAAGAAATAACTGTTATTTCACTGTGGTAAATGCATAAACAATACTGCTGGAAATGGAGGGGACTGCTAAAAAGCAGAGCTCGTATAATGCAGTCCCCTGCATTAGGAGACTGCAAAGAGAGGGAGGGAGGGGGAGAATTTGATAGCGCGAAGGGTAGGTCAGTATTATTCTCGATGCAAGGCAAAGAAAAAAAAAGAATAACAACAACAACAACATTTCCAAGTCAGGTAAACTGATCATGAGGTACATATCAACTAATAAAATATTTCTTTAAATCAATAGAAAATGATTTCAAACTAGTAGAATCTTTTATTGTTTTTTTTTAGGGAATTCCATAATTTTGGGCCACTGTAAACATTTCCATCACTTATCTAGTACTTTCGCATATGTTAGGAAATTAAGGGCATTATAAGGTATATCTTTTTATCATCCTAGTAATTATTGAACGATATATCTTTAATCATCACAACAGATTGTTCAAGCGTCTACAATATGGGCAGGATGAGTTAATGACGGTACTGAAAGCTTTCACTTTCGAACATGGGCTTCACAATACCGAAGTTGACTGGTTTTCCCCTTGGTAGCGAATGTAGAATATTTAATTTTGGATGATTAAACATTGTTGTAGTAATCTTGAAAATGATGAGGGTTTTCCTTTTACGTAATACATCATTGTGATGAAATAAATGCACCTTCATTATGAGTATCAATACTCACTTTACAAAAACGACAAATATACCATCTGGGTGCGCTTATTATATAGTGATTGTTTCTTTGAAAAATTTACAATGTGACTTGTCACTGATATGCATGTGTTGTACTCTCAATTTCCAAAGTTTGCGCTTTTGACTGTATCACGTTCGTTATCTTTCTTTAGAACCCACCATGAGAATAATAAGAACATTGAATGGCAAAATGCAACAATGATCACTTCACCATCGAGGCTGCATCAGTCCAGTGTGTGGAATGCCATCTATTAAAAGCAACACTATCACAAGATGCATAAATCTTTTGGCCTCTCGTACTCTCGTTCTGTTTTTATTCTCATTGTCATTGCAATTGAAAATATTCAATCAGAATCTTACAAAACAAATTGGAACTTTCAGTTGGTTCTCTAATGTTATATGAGAAATAATAATCTGTTGACAAGATGCAGCTACCAATTGCATACAAATCAACATATTTTCATATTTACATTTCTTTATTTCATTTGATATCTATGCTACTGCTGATATTCAGACTATAGTCTGGCATCTACCCTGCATATCAGTAATCATTTCTTATGAATGGTGGCATAGATGGTAAGATGTTGTAGGATCGCATGTTACGTACATTATCATCTAGCTACCCGTAGAGAAATCGGCATCATTTGGTATGAGACATTGCAGAGAACATGGAAAAGTCCTACAGAAACGTGTTACAATGCAAACCAAATTAAAAAAGAACAAATGTTAAGTGGTCCGCTTAGATTTTTTTTCCATATCTTCTTCTTTTACAAAATTCGACGTTGTAATGTTTGCAAAATATTATCTTAGGGCTATAATGGCTTAACAGCTGATAATCTACAGTACGAGCTAGGGGTTTTACATTAAAACATACATATCAATTACATCTGCAGATCAGTTGGAAATTGTTTGAGCTTAAAGGGATGGTGCAGTCAACGGCGTAAATCCATACTGAGGAGTGGGGGGGGGGGGGGGATGATCGGCGATAGTCACCATCACCACGATTACAAGCCCATAACCGAACCGGCGCAGCCTTGAGGGGGACGGGGGTGAGAGAAGCTTGGTAACCCCCCCCCCCCACACACACACACACACACTTTACAGGGATCGGATGTCTCACTCTTTTGCATGAAATATAAAGTGGGAGGAGAGTGATATATTTCTGACAAACTGTTACAAGCGAGCTTGAAAATTTTGACATTTTACAGTCCCAAAACTGCAGTTTGTGACTGTATTTTGTCCGCTTTAAAAATTAAGGGGGGAGGGCACCGGGTGAAACTGCCGGCAATTACTGACAGCAACATCAAGAGAATGGCATAACAATTAAATGCGAGCGAGCGAAGCGAGCGAGCTTGAAAATTTTGACATTTTCCAGTAAAAAAAAAAAACTGCCGTTTTGGGCTGTATTTTTTCGCTTTGGAAATTAAGGGGGCGCACAGGGCGCAACTGCTGGCAGTTCGTATATGGGCAGCAACATCAGGAGAATGGCATAACGATTAAATGCGAGCGAGCGAAGCGAGTGAGCTTGAAAATTTTGACATTTTACAGTCCCCCTAACTGTCGTTTGTGGCTGTATTTTTCGCTTTGGAAATTAAGGGGGAGCACCGTGCGAAAACTGCTGGCAATTACTGGCAGCAACATCAGGAGAATGGCATACTGATTAAATACGAGTGTGCGAAGCGAGCGAGCTTGAAAATTTTGACATCTTACAGTCCCCAAAACTGCCATTTGTAGTTATATTTTTCGCTTTGGAAATTAAAGGGGACGCACCGGGCACAACTGCTGTCAATCACTGGCAGCAACATCAGGAGAATGCCATAGCGATTAAATTTAAATTTGAATTAAAAGCCTTAAAATTTTGAAATTTTGCAATCCCAGAAAATGTCGTTTGTAGCTGCATTTTTTCGCTTTGGAAATTAAGGGGAGGCACACCGGGCGAAAACTGCTGGCAGTTACTGGCAGCAACATCAGGAGAATGGCATAATGATTGAGCGAGTGAGCGGAGCGAGCGAGCTTCAAAATTTTGACTTATTACAGTCCCCAAACTGCCGTTTGTAGCTTTATTTTTAGCTTTGGAAATTAAGGGGGGCACCGGGTGAAACTGCTGGCAATTACTGACAGCAACATCAAGAGAATGGCACAACAATAAAATGCGAGCGAGTGAAGCGAGCGAGCTTGAAAATTTTGGCATTTTTCAGTAAAAAAACTGCCGTTTTGGGCTGTATTTTTTCGCTTTGGAAATTAAGGGGGCGCACAGGGCGCAACTGCTGGCAGTTCGTACTGGCAGCAACATCAGGAGAATGGCATAACGATTAAATGCGAGCGAGCGAAGCGAGTGAGCTTGAAAATTTTGACATTTTACAGTCCCCCTAACTGTCGTTTGTGGCTGTATTTTTTCGCTTTGGAAATTAAGGGGGAGCACCGGGCGAAAACTGCTGGCAATTACTGGCAGCAACATCAGGAGAATGGCCGCTAATGATTAAATGCGAGCGAGCGAAGCGAGCGAGCTTCAAAATTTTGACTTATTACAGTCCCAAAACTGCCGTTTGTAGCTATATTTTTCGCTTTGGAAATTAAGGGGGGAGCACCGGGCGAAAACTGCTGGCAATAACTGGCAGCAACATCAGGAGAATGGCATAATGATTAAATGCGAGTGAGTGAAGCGAGCTTCAAAATTTTGACATCTTACAGTCCCAAAACTGCCGTTTGTAGCTATGTTTTTCGCTGTGGAGATTAAGGGGGGAGCACCGGGCGAAAACTGCTGGCAATTACTGGCAGCAACATCATGAGAATGGCATAATAATTAAATGCGAGTGTGCGAAGCGAGCGAGCTTGAAAATTTTGACATCTTATAATCCCCAAAACTGCCATTTGTAGCTATATTTTTCGCTTTGGAAATTAAAGGGGACGCACCGGGCACAACTGCTGTCAATCACTGGCAGCAACATCAGGAGAATGCCATAGCGATTAAATGCGAGCGAGCGGAGCAAGCGAGCCTTAAAATTGTGACATTTTGCAGTCCCAGAAAATGTTGTTTGTAGCTGTATTTTTTCGCTTTGGAAATTAAGGGGAGGCACACCGGGCGAAAACTGCTGGCAGTTACTGGCAGCAACATCAGGAGAATGGCATAATGATTAAATCCGAGCGAGCGGAGCGAGCGAGCTTCAAAATTTCGACTTATTACAGTCCCGAAACTGCCGTTTGTAGCTTTATTTTTAGCTTTGGAAATTAAGGGGGAGCACCGGGCGAAAACTGCTGGCAATTTATGGCAGCAACATCATGAGAATGGCATAATGATTAAATGCGAGTGTGCGAAGAGAGCGAGCTTGAAAAATTTTGACATCTTACAGTCCCCAAAACTGCCATTTGTAGCTATATTTTTTGCTTTGGAGATTAGGGGGGGGGGGGGGCGCACCGGGCGCAACTGCTGTCAATCACTGGTAGCAACATCAGGGGAATGGCTTAGCGCTTAAATGCGAGCGAGCGGAGCGAGCGAGCTTTAAAATTTTGAAATTTTACACCCCAAAAACTGCCGTTTTTAGCTATATTTTTACGATTTGGTTTGTTCCACTTTTATGGGGAACCATCCCCCCCCCCCCATCGACGCCTCTGCATATGAGGGAGCTTTTGTTAAGTGAAAGATATGCTGCACACTCTTTGACAAATTAGGGAAATATACGTCAATCTCAACAGTGTACGAAAGGGATCCAGTATAGCGGAGCTTTTGCATGTTTATGATTGCAATTCAACGATTTGGTGCATAGTTCTGGCGGTATTTGGACAATAATTCCATTAAGAAAGTTCGAAATTTGTCTTCATCTCGGAAATTGCTTGGAGGATAAACGATTTGCCTGCCTAAACACTTTCGTAGGGGCGGGGCAAATGCCCTTCCCCCCCCCCCCGAGATATTTTCGACGCCCCTGATCTTCCCTGGGTATACCCATAGATGTATCTTGACTGAATTATCAATCACTGTCGTTCCTCATGAATGATTCAGGAAATGGAGGGGGTTCAATTATGGCAATATAGTTTTGTTATTGTTTGTTTGTTTGTTTTCGTACATATTTTGCAGATGGTCCCAAGTTACTCTCGTCTTCGCATGTTTACATGTAGGCCTACACTATTTGACGTTGTCAACGTCTGAGCCATACCTTACAGTGTATGTCCATGTCCGCGAGCGAGCGAAGCGAGCGAGCGCTAGAGAAAATTATGCATTCGATTTCCTACAAGATAGAATACTGTTCAGCTCTGTTACTTGTCTGAAGGCCGGCGTACAAACGTCATGCAATATGCCAAAATTGATACAATCACATTTCTGCTTCCTCCATTTTTTTTTCTTCAAAATTCAGGGGGGGATGATTGTACAGGCCATCCCCCCCTCCTCCATTTCAGGGGGGGATATATCCCCCCCATCCCCCCCGGGATTTACGCCCATGGGTGCAGTATTTTTTGAGGTGAGAATTCAGCTTTTCACCTTTTGCGAGAAACCTAGAAACCACTCTATAATGTTAAAGAGCATACAATTCTAAAAGGAACTCAAGTTTATTTGACTAAAAGCGGTTTTGAAATGGCTGAGATATCCAAAAACAAAGTAAAACAAAGCAATCCTTATAAAAGGTGGGTCCCATTTGGATCGCTTTGTTTTGGGTGTCTCAGTCATTTTAAAACCAATTTTCACCAAATGAACTTTGAATTCCTCTTAGAATAAATGCTCTTTCATATTTCAAAAGAGGTTTCTCATTATCTAACGAAACCTGAATCACAACCTTAACCAAAACTACACCATCATTCCACATTGTGACCGTCAATGCTTATTCATGAAAATTACTTGAATATCTTCTCTTTTTCGAACATTGAGATAAAACGTTCCTTGTTCTTTATATCAAGGCGCTATCTTTCTCTTCATGAAGCCAACTTTAAACTTGACTGTGACAAATCTCATTTATTAAACTCTTCATGCATGTATTTCACCGCATCGGCATTTAAAGGACCTGTTTACCTTTGGGAGCAGTGATTTAAAAAATGTTCGAGATATCACAGTTGATGCATATGTGTAGGCCTGTAGTATCACAAAACATGCTACCATATGATTTTCTTTTTTGCAATGAAGTCTAAAATATAAGAAAATGTCAGTATTTTTCTCAGTAAACCGTAAGTGTAGACGGTTTAGTCTGAGAACATTGTATTCACATCTAGTGTATTAAACAATACTTAACATCGATTATACGGATTCAAATTTTTACAATGGTTGTTTCTATCCGTAACTCATATTCTAGAACTATTTCAAAACACTAATTCTGTTTTTGTTTCTCCTGCGAATGGTTATAAGAAATTAATATAGTAAATTATAACTAAACAAATACAACAATGAATTCCTGAGCAGTTTCAAAATGATCTTTTGCCATGAAGCAAGTGTACCGATGAAGTACAGAGTTTTCAAGCGTCCCAATAGTCGCCTTATATTCCAGACCGAATAGTGAACATTGGGTCAAGGGCAATTAGCCCCTGGACAATAATTACCCCGGACCATTCCCCTGGCCCTAATCCTAATCCTGAACCTAATTTTAACCCTAACCCAAACTCTTAACCTAAACCTAACCATAACCCTAGTCTTTACTTTGACCTTACCACTAACCAGTATTTAGCCGGAGGGGGGGGGGGGGGGGGGGGGGAGAGTAATTGCCCTCGGGGGTAATTGCCCAGATACGGTGAAAATGAATCACAGCAGCCCAATACTGTTTACTATTACCAGCAATGCTAGAATTCATACTCTTTCAAATCTCATTTTCATATAGATATGTTGTGGTAGGCTGCACTTTGTCCATGTTTACATATCGATCTTCGACGATTTCACCATCATATGCTTCAATAACAAGATACCCACTTTCATCCACCTCAGGCTCTTGTCTTTGCTTGCTTGAATATATTGATACAGAATATAGAGGATCTTTCAGGCCTATCGCAAGAGGATCACGTGTATTATTCCTCTCGATAGTCGAGTACTCGTGCTTACGTGACGGTTCTCTGATTGGTGCAGATTGGTCTGAAGTTGAAAGAATATCTTCGTAAACTGAACCATGAAAGTTCCCACATCTCACTGCGTTATCTGCCGCTGTGGAATCGATGGACAGAACTCTGCTGGTCGTTTCTTCAAAGGAAGAGACACTATTGTTGACACAAACCTTTGCTCTTCCAACGCTCCACGGAGGTCCGTTATTAGTAGCACCGAGTAGACTTACGTTGGAAACCGGGTAACCATTTTCGTCAATGTCTTTTTCAGTTTCAGAGGTGTTCCCAGATTGAAGAAATTCGACGTTTGCTTTCTTTTTCTTCACAGTTCCTGACATGTCCATGTAATGCTCTATCTTGGTATTGGCTGTTGCGTTTTGATACTGCACAATGTCTTCATCAGAAATAAAGTTCATCTGACTCGAGTTACCTAGATCGTTGATCATTCCTGCATCAAGAGATTGATTCTGTCAAGAAGAAATAGTGAGTAAAAATTACATGAGGATGCATCGGTTTGTTTGCCGACATTACAATCTATTCTAGAAACTTAACATGGGTTACAAAATGTTTGCAAGTTATACTTGTTGAAATTAAAATCACCTTCCTCAAGTAGACATACATCTTTGTAACTTCATTTTTCATGAAAGAGGAAGTATTTCTATCAAAGTTTTATTCTAAAATGTTCTAACACTGTTGATGTGTAAAGGAAGACAGGTACACGTACACACACATCATAATGACAACTTACCGGGAAAATTTAAAAAGAACAGTTTTGTAATACTCATAACATTATTTGCAAGATTCATTTTCCGTATGTATTTCCAAAGTATGACAGGTTAAGTATTTTTTTTTCTTTAGTTTGATATAGTATGTCAAAGAAAGTAGCTGCGGAACTGTGAAAACTGCTGCGCTTGTTGTTTGACTATTAAAAAGAGGTCACTTGGGACATGAAAAGGTCCATGTGCGGTATCAAAACGTACTTGAAGTTTGTATCTGTTATATCCCTGCTTGAACTGACAAGACTGAAACCCTGAAAAGCAGGTAACCAATTCATCAGTTACATCCAATTATTTACTGTAAAAGAATCCTTGGATAAAGTAGTATGACGCAGCTCATATTTCTTCTTTGCAATTCATGACATGTCATGAAATACCCTGTTTTGCCTTTGGCTGTCGTGTCTTGACATGTGACAACAAACGGGCAATTACTCGGAAACCAACCACTAAAACAATGACGATATATTTCGGGCAGCTTTGCTTTCAAAGCGATATAGTACAAAAACATAACTGGTACAGTATTTATTGTTGTTTATATAGTAAATGCAAAATCTTCCTTACGTCACCATACATTTAAATTGAATTATTTGGTATCTGTAAAGAGAAAAAGAAACATTTTATTTGAATGCTGATAATCTCGATAAAGGAGAAATTCGCCTTTAAAAAGGCAACTTTATTTCGAGAGTAACAATCAATTGGGATTACCTCTGCTGAGTTCTGGCAGATGTGATAAAAGCCATCGTGGTTAGCTGTAGCTTGTCCAGTTTGGATTCTCGGATGATCCGGCAAAGGGCGATGCACTGTACAAACGTCGTTATTAACTGAGTGTATTATGTGAGTAGTCGATCTACTCGAGTTTTCTGTCCTCCTACATGATCTACAGACGAAGGAGGATATGATACCATAAATAAACTGTTCTTCTCAGGTTTTTAGAGAATATATGTCGCAAATCAAACACAAAAATACGAATTTACAGCTATGTCATAAAATGTTCATAAATATTATCAACAAAATCCTCATAATGAAAACTATTTGAAATGATTTCTTTTCATAGTTTACCTTCCAATATCAATACATTTGAATGTAAATCTTTTTAAACAAAATGTATCATTTTTATAGGCATGTTAAGCACGAATGCCATACATCCAAATATCATCTTGAAGGCACAAGGTAAAAATATGACTTGTGGGATCGTTACATTAAATACACATGTACATGCAGCTGATGAGGTGAGCTCACAGATCGCCACAAAAATATGTCTGTAGCATATCCCACCCCACACACTCACATCATTTATTTCACTATTAAAGCATAACTAACCTTTTCTTGTGTTGTTTGCACCAAGCCGCGGATGAAATAAAAAGCAATATGAAAACGACACACAGAAGTGTCGCCATTGTGTATGTTTTCACGTCTGTCCCAGGACCTGAAACTGAATATTAAGTCAATATTATTAACCTTTCACTTGATTTTGAAGATCAGTTATGCACTGGATCAATCAGGAAACAGAAAAAAAATGTTCGAATCATTACTTTTTTTAGTTCAGTCTTTTTCTTATAATTGCAACTGATTTACAAAATTAATTTCCCTTCATCGACCTAAACTAATGCCAATATTCACGGCATTGAAGCGCAGCCATGACAAAAGTCATGTGTCATAGGTACTTCTGTGGGATTCGAACCTCCAGCCTCCTGATTGGTAAACAGGGGCCATATCAAATAGACTAGAGAGCCATCAGCAGCATGACGCAAGATACACCAATTTTGACAAATATGCAATACACAACCGCAGATATACGGAATTAGAACCATCACTGGCTATCGAGTGAAAGGTCACTTTTTGTCTAGTGGTAATGATGCATGTTTATATAGCAGTTAGAAGGTGTCAAGGAATTTGTCAATGTGTTGCAATGCGAAATCTATTATTACCAACATTAATTGCATTTTCAATGTTTTTGATTACCATTGACTGATACAAAGAAAATGGAAGAAGAACAACATTGACCTGAAAGTGTTGTCATCAACTCACCTGCAGTAGATGTAGTAACAATCCTTTTCGATGCAAATTCTTTGGTGACATGAATTCCACCTAATAAGAATAACAACAACAAAAGACATCATGGGCATAGGTAGAGCGCATGCTAAACAATGCTAAAGAAAACTAATTGTCATCCGTTTTTCAATTGGAGTCCATATTTTTCAAACCGCTGCATACCAAACATGGAATGACAACTTGCGTACAGTTTCACACTGATGACGGCAGTTAACACCATGTGCGCAATTCATCTCCTCTGTTTTCTTAAAAATACACACTCACACACACACACACACACACACACACACACACCCACACACGCACGCACTGCAGACAAACATACACAAATACGTCGATACTGAGCTTGCACGATTAATACTTACTTGAAGCATTGCTTGTATTTGGAGTTGTCGTTGTGTAGTTTGTAACATCTTGAAATTCATCCTCTGAAATCAAACAATAATGCGTCAACAATGTGACTTGCAAATTTTCTAGTTGTGTACGGAAATATGAAGCAATAGTGTCAAACGCAGGTAAGGCTGACATCTTTTTTAAAGCATACTGGGTGTCCGTCAGGGCTTCTGAAAGCTGCTAAAAACAGCACATCATGCAGCTATTCTAGCTTAGATATTTTCTTGGTTTAGGAGAGAAAACACAGTGACCACACAATACCACTATCGACTATTCGCGGATATTCATCGCAGAGAGCAGTGCATTTGACCCGGTGAAGTGGTCCCGCCTTACAGCCAACTAGAACCCATGAAGACCAGCCTGAATAAGGGCTATTCAGCCATCTTCTCATATGGAAAAGGAACAGTCAAAACAAAAACAACAACAAAAACATCTGTAAAGGGAGATGACAGAAACGGGAATTGTTATTTAGAAGAGCTATAATAGATGACAATACCATACAGTCCCTTTTATACATGTTAAACTATTGGTGTCAGATGTCTCTACTGTGGCCCATGCTTCATTTTCTTTTCTTTTTCACTCTTATATTGATTTAAGGGAACTTGCTTGTGACGAGGTTGTAGTATACTGTTAAATGGATTTGGAACCTTACGGCACGAAACCTAGAATAAGTTATAATCATGGACTCTTTGGAAAAAAATGAAAGGAGGGATCCAGAGCTTTTAGACATGATAGCTCATTAAAACTGGATATTGCTTTCCAACTATAAAAGCAACCTCTACTTTTACTACATTATGAAAAGGAGAGTTGAAATAAAGTATTGACTGAAGTGCACTCATTAATGGTCGTTTATATAGAATATGAACGAATCATACATCGAAAGTAAATACTATGAAGGCATTAGATATAGGGTAAGAAAAAAAGGGGTACGGTCAATGTTTGTTTTCTTTCGATTTCTTAAAGAAATCAAGCGTTTTCTGGATTTATCCTTGAGGTTTTGGTTTCATACTTTATCAATGAAAACGGAGAAGATGAATCTAAAATGCAATTTCCAAGTATAGAAAAGACGGTATTATCGTGCCGATCATGTGTTAAAAGCTACCTAGTCATCAAGATAAACGTGTGTGTTTTGTCTTTCTTTCAGAATATATTGAAACTGAAAACAAAAACTTTGACTTTTCGTACCCTTGTTTTTAGGCCTTTAGTGGAAAATCGACCACTGTACTATTCCGGATATTGGATATCTACGGCCATATTTTTATTCTTTAATCAATATCTTTTTTTTTTTGGGGGGGGGGGGGGGGGCAAGACATACCACTTGTTTCATTTTCGACTTCCAGGCAAGACGGAACTGACGCGTTCCAAACCGGGAAGTAAGTCGACCATCCAGGTAGTCCCACACACTGCAGTGTTCTGCTGCCGATGAGGATGAAACCCTGGCAACAGGTAAGAGTTATCTCAGACCCAAAGCTCGTTATATTGGAATCCCAATAACCGTTAGGCACAGGGCCGGGATGATCACAAAACCCGAGAAAATCTATCAATATAGAAGTAAGGTGAATGAATGGGAAACATTGTATCGCCAAAAAAAGAAAAAAAAAGAAGAGGAATAAAAAAAAAATTGATTGCCGTCAACACATTAACTCTTGCACCGTTCGTTGTGGGGCTTAAATGATTTATGCTACAACATAATGTAGACAAACAATATAAATCGCCCTAATACACAAAAGGGGGTATTGTACTCTGGCGTTTTCAGGTCTTGATAGAATTGCCAGGTATGGACAGCGGTATAGCTTCAATGATTCGTGAATCAATACCAGAACTTATTTTTAAAGAATGTGATGATTGCATGATGTCGTTGGTCTTGGCATGACGAAGATTTGACTGGAATCATCAATCAGTTTGTCGTTTCTTTGTCTTTCCCTTATGTCACATCACTAAACTCTTTACTATAATACACACTGTTAAATGAATAATACACGAATTGCCGGATCCAAATTGTGACTCGTTTTGACACGTCCATTCCTGACGATACCTTTCGTCCGATATAGAAGTGTCATATATTTCTGATGTAAAACACATGCCCTCTCCTTAACGTACAAAAACAATTTCATGATTTTTTGGCTTTCCTTTTACAGGTAGACATACACATTTCGTTAGAATGAACGCCTGATTCATTCTGAAGATAAGACAGGTATTGTTGTCCATCGACTTTGAAGCATCCAATATATCCAGGTTCTGCGTAGATTTAGACGGTTGTGGTTACAAGGATATAACTTTCTCCATTTGTTTGGTAAGTCATATTTCACCAAGTATTTTTTTGTTGTTGATAAAGTTAGATATGTCATACAACTGTTATAGAAATCTCGGTATTACGATTATGTTAAATAATCATGATAATACATGTTATAACACCTAATAATATGATATATATATATATATATTAATATGTATAATTATATATATATATATATATATATAGTTCAAAATGAAAAAAAAAGTTATGCTTTAATCTAGTCATTTGTGTCATTACTTCTCTATATCTGTCTGTATTATATAATAGATGTATAACTACGTATATAATCAAAAAGTAAATTTCTATAAAGGGGAATGAAATATTCAAGGATAGATTTGTGTGACAGAAAAGAACGGACAGTATGCAATGCAAGACAAAGATGACCTAACAGTGGCAAGAAGGGCACAACCATGACATAAAAAAACTAAAGATATAGATAAAAGGAATAGATTGTGCTTATCAAAAGAAGGAATTTGAAGTCAATTGCAATGTAATTGCTATGACGGAATTCCGATATAATCCGAAAGCCTGGCATACTTTAATTGTACCCGTGCACCTCATCCTGTTCCCCACACTAGGCTTTTGTTGGGACCTACACTCAACAAGCTTTGCTTTTTAGTAGGTTCCATCGTATTTCTCTTTGCATCCTTTACTTTGATTGAAAATGACACATCGACCGCTATGTATTATGTTTGTATTCCTATTTCTTCATGTATGTATCCCAGCTAGACATTCTGTATTATTATATTTTGTTATATGTCATATATTTTCCATCGAGAAATACGAAAATAAAATTCAAATTGAAATTGAAATTGAAATACTGTATAGCTCTTCCAGTGAATCATATTTTAATCTCTGAATGATACTCTTGCTTTTAAAACTTCATTTATTCATCGTTGCATCTAACTGAATATTGAGGTATAAATTAAACTCTTGGTTTGTTACTCATGTGATTTGAAATAGAGAAATATAAACTCCATGGTAGTAAAAAAAGGTTAATAATTGATTATCCACACACTGGAATGCAAAATAGAAACAGAAGTCATATGCAATCTAACGGCTTCAAATCGATCTAAAATTAACAATGTCTTTCTAATACATAGGCCTAATTTGAGACCCGCTGAAGCATTTTATTTTTTATATAATACATTATGCATAGTCAATATCTGACTTCTCCCTCTTCACTTTGTCTAAAACTAATCCTACAAAATGAAAAAAAAAGAGGAAAGTGAACAAATTGAAACAAATATGAATTTCGATCTATACATGCAGACAAAAATGTCCACACGGAAATAACAAGAGGGGAAATTATCACACTTATAAACATTTTATACCTTGAAATTCGGATGGAATTTGGTTATCAAAAATATCAATCTTTAGATAAATTCATCTTTCTAACGGTATATAAACATTCCTTCCGCTGTTGGAGTGTCATCGTTAAGGTGATGAGTGAAAATGTACATAACTATCACACTCCCATACGAATAAGAAATTCACATACTCATAAGTTATTCAAAGAGTTTCCTCAAAGCATATTCAATCTCACCTCGGCATTTGAGTCTGACAGTCAACATCCTGGGACAATCGGTTCTATGTGACAGACACTCCTCTAGACGTATATAACCTGTGCATTGATGGTGAAGTCATAATTTAGGCAAACTGTGCAAAAGTTTGATCAACTCATTGTGTCCCCCAACTTTCAGCACAAGAAGAGCGGCATATGAAGAAAACGATTGATAACGAAAACAACATAGGACATACCAACTTTGACTCTGAAATGCATGGCCAAAATGCAGATTATGCGGAACGTGGAATTTCCCGTTTCTTAATGTTCATTCATTCATTCATTCATTCATTCATTCATTCATTTATTTCATTTCATTTCCTACAAAAGTATGAAATAAAGCATGACAAATTCGTTCGAAATTTACGACTATCTGTTATGTAATGATTGTAAACATTTATTCTTTTAAAGGAAAAATGCGTAATGCTGTAGTTACCATCAAGACATGAAATCCATTGACTTCTGTTCCACGTTGTGATACTTGGAGGTATCTGAGACGAATAATCCTCTGCCGCTGGGAAGCCGAGTTCTCCACAGACAAGTTCAGCAGCTTTGTCGTTAAATCCATCATAGCAGACATATCTGTCTGGACTGAGGACCAGTATGCCTTCCAGGGGAGAGGGTCCGCCAATCAGCTTTACCGATGATGACGCTTTAAATGAATAATGAAATCCAGAAGGTGAGTGAGCCTTTTGATGATTTATACAACTGTGAAATTGAACCATCAGAATAGAAGGTAGCATTTTTTTTTTGTGCATTTCATCAGAATTGCAGTGTCCACTGAGTTCAGAGTCGAAAGAATGAGCCAAAATCAGTTATTAATCAACATTATGTCATTTGCTTGAATCGTTATCACATTAATAGAATTATGTTCTTCCGACAATTTATACAAAATTTTACAAAATGATAATAGTAACAACAATTATAATAAAGGCAATGATAATAATGATGATAACAATAATAATATAAGTAATAACAATAATTACAATAATCGTAATCATAATTATTACCACAATAATAATAACAACAGTAGTCATCACAATACCTAGCTCTTTCATAGCGTATTCCAGACTAGCAAGGGGCGATCACACATCGCCGGTTTAGATGGCGGTTCATGGCGGTTCTCAAACCGCCGTGAACCGTGTCCCAACGATGGCGGAAAGCACTTAAATGCGATTTTAAACGTTCTCAAGACGTTTTGAACACGGCGCTAACGCGGATTGGCGCGATAGTAACACGGATCTCCTCGAAAGGTGGAGGAGTCCATACCAAGCCCTTGTAGTTGGATGCAATTTAGAGCCCTTTCACTCGTCTTCAATGGGTTTAACAACAAGGAGGTATTACTTTGTTAGGTACACACAATTCAAAAGAAATCGCCAAACGTTGTAACACCTTGTGTATTTACAGATTGACATATGTGATGCAATAAGCAATTGTCTTCAAGTTTCAACATTTATCTGCTTTTTTTCTCTCTCTTTTAACTTTTAAAATATCTGTATTAACTGTCATTAAAAAGACATACATGTCAAAGCAAAATCCAACATAGTTTACAAATTTCCTGTTCATTTGCAGGTTTATATATGTGACAGTGCACCTCAAAACAAACAAAAAGTCGCCAGACATGAATTTTTAGTTTAGACCATTTTCTGAAAGAGCAGACTTTAAGCTTTAAAATGATATATAACTCAAATCAAATGGACTCTCCTAACCTATCTAAATATTGGAAAGAAAGCACAAACTTGGGAAAAGTGTGAACTGAGAAAAGAGGCTCTGAAGTAGAGTTTTGTACAGTGTCTATTCAAGCGCTTAATCTTTACCAAACCGTGCTGGCTGTGCGATGAATGGGACAAAAAAACAGAAAGTAAACCACCAGAGTAACAACAATGAAGGGATTATCAGATTAAACTGAAATTGAGCATTCCTCATTAACACATTCTGTCCATAATTAATGCCAACTTTTAAAGCAGTAGCACTATCCTTTCAAAAGTTATTAGAGTTGAAAGTGAAGAGTGTGGACAAGGTTTTTCAGAAATGAAAAAGGGATTCTAAAGACACACCTAATCACACTATTCTACCCAATATGTTCGAGATAAACTGCTGAAAAAACAAACTGTCCTGCCCGTTTTATGATACCAAATTTTAGCATAATGTAAAAGAAGACCCGCTCTTTCAGAAAATATGAAGAAGTCAAGTTCGGCTAGGTTGACCCGTTTCACTTATTTTCAGTCCTCACGCAAAATCAGTGTGTGCGACTTTATGTTCGTTTTGAGGTGCACGGTCACATATATCAAGTGATGTACAAGTACTTGCTTGTTTCAACATCTCTTTTTTTCCTTTCTTAATTAAGTTTCACATACATCTCTAACAGCAGTCAATAAAAAGACATACATATCAAAGAAGAATATAGTGACTATATCTACGTAGTTCCCTGTTTATCTACAGGTTCATGTAACATAATAATGGTGTTTTTTTTTTCAAGTTTCAACTCTCTTAAGTTTCAACATATCTGTATCAACATGCACTCTTACAAAAAGGCATGCATAATCACGAAAGCAGAACCCAACATATCTATTTTTTAAAATTCATGTTCCATTTTCCACATTCCATACAAGTTTTATATTCCATTTGGTTTTGAAAAAGAAATGTTTTTAACACAATGGTCAGTTTGAAACGAAATTGCACAAAATCATGTATAAGGACGTATAATTGACGTGTAATATTAACATAAGTCTTCTGTGTATAACTTACAGGTTAACGTAAATGGCCATCTTTTAAGCTATCAAGCTTTAACAAAATTATGAACACCCCTTTTAAAGTAACTGATGTACTATTCAACAAACCTACCAACTTTTTGAATATTTGATTTTCTTTGCAACTGATTGACAAATTGCCCTACATCGACGTAAATAAGCACTGAATTGATCAGTGTGTTAGTAGTAGCCATGATAAAAAAAAAAAAAAAAATCATGGGCGTACACACTCGAGCAGGACTCAAACCTGCGACGTCTTGATCACCGGACAGGCGTCATTTCCGCTAGACCACCGAGCTTTCGCCCGACAGCAAGTGTTGGTTCTAATCCTTAATATAGCATGCAGCGGGTACTGCGTAATTATTCAAATTCATGAAATTCTTCCGTCGAGACCTTTTCATTGCAACTGATTGACAAATTGCCCTACATCGACGTAAATAAGCACTGAATTGATCAGTGTTTTAGTAGCAGCCATGATAAAAAAAATCATGGGCGTACATTTTTTTAAAATCATGGCTACTACTAAAACACTGATCAATTCAGTGCTTATTTACGTCGATGTAGGGCAATTTGTCAATCAGTTGCAATGAAAAGGTCTCGACGGAAGAATTTTATGAATTTGAATTAAATTTTCTGTGTTACTCTGTGTTAAAATAAAAAAGTAATGAAACTGCAGTATTCAATATAATATTGACCTGATCTTGTATTATGGGTTCATCTTTGCTTTTTTCCCCCCATTTTTTTTTTTATTGCTCCGCTACAAAGTGTCGCTGGAGGCATTATTCTCTTTTAAGTTCAACATTTGCTTTTGCATGAAAATTCATGGCCGTGTTAACACGGTATTATCACGGATCTTGCGGTGCAAACACGGAGGAGCCGTTTTTTACGCGGTGGACGGCGTTTTGAACACGGTCCATTTCAAACCGCCAAGACCGCCACGAAAAATTAAATATGTTTCGTTTTTCTAGCGGTTTTACGCGGTTCTCGGGGTTTATGGCGGATGAGTGACGGATGACCAGGGTTTGCGAATGTGGGACCGTTCTGAAGCAAATAATTTTCACATATATATATATATATATATATATAATGTACTCTTGAATGAATCCCACAAGAATTGGAACAATCATCCCCCGCATTCCTAATGATTCCCACTGATCAGTTACTAGCTATCCCCTTTAAGGGTGCAAAATGCGCTTTACACACTGTCATTACCAAGGCCACTATTACATTATTTACAACCAGCACTGACAGTGCTCACTCTTCACTCCCTGATACCAGCCAGTCGCTATTTTACAGTCGCGGACATGCTGACCAACCGTAGACGTATATCAAACTCTAGGTGATCAACCAATATTAACACTATTTTGGACCAGTTCAAGGGATGCAACAGTGTTGATGTGTATAGGTTGGAACCCCTGGCCAATGCGAATTCTTGATATATATTTTTATCTCATCATATATGCCAAGAGATTGCGCTAGTATACTATTGAATGAAAAGACATAACAGAATGTCTATGAATACTCAACGTCTTAAAACTTTTTAATTTAAAGTGCTTCAATGAACTCCAGTCACTGAAGGTAGAATAAGTTCAATGTAATACTTCACACTGTTGTTTTCAACAAGCAAACATATTTAATGAAGGATATATTCATTGTCAAATTGTCAAAGACAATAAATAATCTCATTTCCCGCTTAAAAACGACCGTCGCTAAGTCCGGCGACTGATGCAATGACGGTAGCGAATACTAATTTATTTTGTTCGAAGGGCGAGTGTAGAAACGAAGGCATCTTTAAAAACTCTGGTATAAGTAGGTTATTCATTGTATTAATATAATTGTATCAACATCCATAATGCATTGACTGCTATACAGGTGTTAATCTAGTTGTTTTCACATAAAAGTTCGTAAAAATCGCACTTGAGAAAAAGTCTTTGCTAACCATTCGGTTTAATCTCTATCTCCTTCTCTACTGACAACAAATTCTTATATCACTTTGCGTTTGCATCAAAATAATTGTTGACATTAACAGCTGTTATACCGTGCCTTTATGATAAAGAGCGGAAATGCTTGGTCATGACACACGAATATGCCATGTTTTGTTTGTTTGAGGATTCTGATGGGTGATATAACGTTAAAAATGAAGTCCATGATAACATGATTGTTAAAATGTCGAGAAAGAGAAACCCCGTTATACGTGCGGAAATGATATAAAGCTATCATTGTGCGAGATCTTCTAAATTGTAAAGAATAACGTGATGATCATATTGATATAATGACAATTAAATGATTTTGATAAATGATAATGGTAATTATCATTGGCACTTACCTTCGTAACATTTTACGGTCATGGTAAACTTCAGTGGGTAGGTATATATACCATATCCAAATCTTCGTCTGGTGGGCCATTGACAAATGAGGGGAAGATTGGTTGTGATCCTTAATCAATATCAGGGACGTTTTGTTGGTAATTTCATCACGTATATAATAAGTAATAACTTTGTTGTTGATAGACTCAATTTCTGTGAGAATTCGACGTCCCCGAGGCGCCTGTACAACCCAACTATCTCCTTTAGAGACGCATCTTTCATCACACCATATCTCCTTTACCAGTGGTCCTCCCGAACAGTTCAGAGTTAAATCTGCGGGACGTAGAGAGCAGAAAGGGGTACATTGAAAATGAATGGTTCATTTTTTTTATATATTCCATGTAGGATAAGTACGAGCATTGACCCTCAACGCACACAAAGTATCAATGTAATGGTCTATACAGCTGCGCTGATTCATTCTCTTTTGTCTAAGAACAAAATAGAAGATCAACTCCATTGCTTCGACTGTGGTGACATGATCACATAACCTTAGACTTTGAACACTGAATATATAGCATTCTAACCCTAGCATTTTTTTTTCAAGTATCATATAAACTCCACGTTTTCGAATCTTCTTTCAGGTAGCTATTTCTTCCTTCCCATACCCCATTCGATCCAAAATAGAAATGAAGGGGAACAACTGTCAGAAACCCTTGCGTATATTTAATTTCATGTTTAAATTTTTCAGATTCACGCTAAAGAAGTTGACATCTGTACCGCAAATAAATCAGTCTCATTCCAGTTTACCTAATATGTTATTTGTAGGCCTAATGGCACATTGATGAAAATGGTAGAGACTAATCCTTCGATCTATGGCAGTATCTATATTATTATGTATAAAATAAGACTGTTTGCCTCCTTTTTCCAAAAATGCAAATATCCTAAAGTAAATGAGTTGATTAGTGATAAAAATGTAATAGATAGATATAAAGGATACTTACAAGTCGTATTACTTTCCAGAGTAAGGGAAGTGAGGAACAATGTAGGAAAGATGAAGAGCCCAAGTGACCATGCCACCAGGTATGCCATTTTCCCCTGATCGCAAAGTCATAAGCCGTGGAAAATGTTGATTTATTCTTGTTCAGCGTAATATAATGTTGTTGCGAAAAGGTAAAGACAAGTTTGATTGTATGGAGTCGTCGCTAAGGCGAAGTCTGCAACACACTGTGAGAAAGAGCACAGGCGAGTTTCTTCTTGCCCGGTAGAGAAATTGGCATTGTTAGCAGGATTGCGCTTAATGATGTCGTGGGGAAAGTGAAAAGTGTGGACGTGACGAAACTGCGCAACTACAGTACTCGACCACTCCCTGCAAAGTGGCAATTAAACTGCTCACTCAGTTGCAATTGCGGCGTCTCACTTCAATTCCCCAGGCTTTCAAGAAAGCAAAACCATATGATTATTGAAAGGAAACTAAGCGTAGTCATCAAGCTGTCCCTCGCTGTTTCAATCACTAATATATAATATTTTTAATTTTGAGTCTGGTGATATAGCCATGCTCTGTCGAGTACGGTATCAATCATTTTGTCTTTCTCCTTGAGGAACTTTATGCATTAATAATCGCGCTAGATTCTACTGTTTAAAATACATTTTAAAGTGAAGCCTGGCAAGGAAGGGTGATTTGATTTTTTTTGACACTTAAAGATATTTTGTAATTATTGCTCAGTGAATGATTTAATGACCAGCAAGTCACCTCTTCTATCAGAACTAGCCATTATGTGTTAATGTTTGTAATAATTGCCATTGTTGATTTGTGTGTGTGTGTGTGTGTGTGTGTGAGTACTACAAATGACAAATCGAGGTCTGGGGATTGTCTTCATTTATTTATGCACGTGCGTATTATGTGACATGATATCTTAAAAAAGCTAAAAAGTCATTGGAACATGCAATAAAAGGATTACATTAACAGCCCTGAAATTGCACATTACACATAACATTTGGATGTTTCCAGCGTAGTAGAGTATGCAATGGAAAATTTATTCTGTATCAATATTTCATCGGGGAAATAGCTTTTCGAGAGGTTTTCATATGGAGATTAATGGGTCGTTAGAGGCTTTCTAATAGCCTTACTATAACAAATTGAACCCGAGAACGAGAAAGCCACTTACATCTATCTGTAGCTCAAGCACATAAGCTTAATTTGTTCATGTAGTAGATAGGTACGGCATACATCGGGTAATTCGAATCACCAACAGGACCATTATTTTTTTTTGGTGTGTGTGTGCGTGTGTGTGTATTTGTCTAGCTATTTCCTTTGATTTTCAGAAAATTAAAACAATATGTCAGTTGACAGATAGCCATTGATTCTTGGTAGGTTTGGAGAACTTGTCTACAGCTTTAACATGTTTAAACTGTATGAAGAGAGCATCTGTTGTGTCATATTTCCTATAGTTTCGTACAGGACTCTCTGCAGACCGACACTGAGAACTAGATGTACTGTCTAAATCAATGCCATTGTCATTAACTTGTAAGCTGAAAGAACGTGCTTTAAGTCCTCCTTCTCCTCCTTCACCATAATATCTGAAATGTTCATTCAAATATCCGGCTGAACTCTGGATATCTTGTTATTGTCAGTGATTTATTCATCGAACGAGGGATATAACGTTGATATCAAATTTGAAGAGAAGAAGATTAGCTTTAGAAAAGAGATCCTAGTTCTACATGTAAACGTTTTAAACAGACTTATCTCGGCCAACTGCTACAGGCCACATGATAAAGATATCGTGGCGGTGTTAAACAGCGAACACTATGATATTATTGCATTTTATACAACGTCCAAGTAGATCCTTGTAATTTGATTGGAGGATTGTTGGTGACGTGATATTCAATAAGTACTCCATTCAACGCACCGTGCAATTTTTGGTTCTATTTTTGCGTGCAACTTGGTTCGATTTTTTTCGTTCTATTCCACGGTTCGAGATTGTACGGTACTGCATGTACTTTGTGTTGCATATTGAGGATCGCATGCAGCTAGCACAGGTGTACGTGTGCGGTACATGCATGCGCGTATGTAGGCCTACGTAGTGCTAGTTTACGACGCGTCGTGTATGAGCGCTAGTCACATATAGCTGTGACCTGTATCTACACTGATTGCACAAGCCAGAAAGAGAATCGCAGTGGATCAACATGTAAGTATGGCTATATTTTTCATACATATATAGACTTCTAGGCCTACTTAGACCTACCCAACAATCCTCCAACCAAAAGGATCTACTTGGACGTTGTATAAAACAAATAGTGTATGGTCTTTACTCTTGCAATGGAACGAGATTTCGCACTCTGTGAAAGATGAGGCGCACTATTCAACTCGGCTTCGCCTCGTTGAATAGAGCGCCTCTATCTTTCACCTCGTGCGAAATCTCGTACCATTGCACTCGTGACCATTCACTATTTTTATAGAAATTGATGTTACCATCCAACCCTTCGAACTTGTATAAGTTCCCCCATTTTGAGAAGGGCAGGGGCTTTGGGTGTATACGATACATGTATTTTTAATTTTTAATTTTTAAATCCGCAAAGACCTTTTCCCATAATGGCATAATCAATATTAGATGACTTCACCACAATCGACGAGTGTACACTGTGTGACATGGCGCCATCTCGCGTTCGTAAAATGTACATTTACACACGCCAAAATTTTAGCAGTGGTCGAAAATGATCCCATAATGCACTTGTATGAAATCCTCTTTTTTTAAACCGTATTACCTTTATGATGGCAATGATATTACTAATAATTATTATAATTTCGATAATGTCTTCAGAAGATGCTGTTACAGTTTTGAAAAGTATTTCAGAACGAGATCATTTCCATGCAATGAACCTTTCCTATATGATTACTTACTTCACGTCTTTGATTGGTAATGCGGAGTCATAAAAGTGCAGTGTATGCAGCTTTATGTGTGAGTGACAGTGAAATCACTAGTGTAGTGTTTGTGGTGAAAGCTGATGTTCTGATACTGCTGCACTGCTGATCTCATTGTTGTCGTTAAAAAGTGTTTATTAGGTAATAGCTTTGAACATTTTATCCAAGGACTTAAATGGGTTGGTTTTTCGGTTGTGACAGGGTTCTAGGTTTAATTTAATGCAAGGATTCAGTTAGGTTTATGTTTGTGGGTAGGATTTATGTTTGGCGTAGCATGCAGTCATTTCATTTGGGGCAATAGTCGCACGAGAAAATGTCATGGAACCCTTTTTTTTCTACTTACCTAATTATTCTTTTTACTAATTTACTAATTTCATAACACAAACTCGCATAGAGTATTCTACTCGGCTGGGTTCTTATTGGTAAGGAAAACCGATAGTATCTTATCATTAGCCAGTCTGGACACAGGATGAAAAATAAGGGGAAGATAATGGACCTTTTGAAGAAAAAGCGTTTTTGCATTTAGGCCACTTTGAAAGAAAACAGGAATTTCATCTGAATTTTAAAAAACAAACTTAAACTTTGAAGTTAGACTGCCTGGACTGCATTGATGTCAGTTTTATAAACATGGTGAATGTGAAGAACTACCATATCATTAAAAATTGAGACACTATTGCAAGTGTAATAAGCTGTTCATTATTTTACAGTGCATTAGTCAGTGAATGAGCTCGTACTGTTTAATAGAACGACATACACACACACACACACACACACACACACACACACGCACACACACACTAACGCAGACACATACACTCCAGGGCTCTATTGCCCAGTTAAAGTTGTCAAGCCACCTACTTTGTTGGTATCTTTATTGCCCAATTGGGCAACTACAATTCAAAATGGATTGCAATGTTTGTCAACATTTAAGATTCAATGATTTTTAAAAAAATACATGTATTTTTATAATTGTACATGCATTAATGTATGTATGTTCATGTATATTTGTATAATATTATGTGCATATTATAAATAATACATGTAATACAAATATAGGATACGTGTAAAAAACGTGTATAAGATCATTAAAGCAAAATAAGTAATATTTCTATAATGTGTAACAATACCTGTTTACGGGACAGCACAGGTTAATAGCCAAAAGAGGGCGCACAGACGGCAGCCTTATATAAAAAAAAAAGAAGTAATTTTCTCTCGCTCGTTGAAAGGAGAGCTCGATGGCTTGATTCAAGGAGTCCATTCCCACGAAATAATTTTATCTAATAATTTCCTTACTTTTCAAATAAGGCTGAAAAGCACATAGGACCGATTTCTGACAGAGTAATATCCCCACTGGAAAGAACACATGGTGACTGAATACATTCACACTGTGTCAGCTTGTGTTCTTTTTTGATGACCGATATCTTCTATACGTTATAATCAGAGCTTGTATGACCTTTCTCTCTTACTCTTTTTAATTCTATCACTACTCTATTGCACATAATATTCAACCCACGTATGTTTGCACAACATTGTTGCATTTATATAGGGCACGACAATGCCTTTTTATTTTCACCAGGACCACACTGAAATCAAGCATTAACAAAGTTCCTTCACTTTCTCTGTGACAACTCCAAAGGTATATAACCAGGCAACCGAATACATTCTTCCATAGACCTGTGTATATTGCTTCTTGAACGCTGCATAAAATTCATCTTGTATTATGATTGATTGATTCTTAGATATCGAATAGGTACAGTATTTCGCTCTCGATAAACTCTCAATCCTGCTTAATATGCAACATATTTTCAAATACATTCACCTCATTTCATTTATAATATTGTACACATGTCTGGAATGTTATTTACACATCTTTGAAGAACATCCTACAAGCCATGCAAAACTGTTCAAGAAGTTAGGGATATACATTTGCTTTTAATACTTTTCATTCATTTCCTCACAATGCTTTACTTAAACAATGTCAAGTTGACCACTATGGTAACCAAATGAGTCAATTTTCGCATACAATCTGATTTCATGCATTAATGCTTTATCAGTCTTATAAAATACAACGATTTTATGTTAGTGCAGTAATATACATAAATACATTGAAAGTTATAGAAGGGACCTGTCGGGCTTAACAAAACTTTTTATCTGAGCTTGTTCAAAACAAAATATAAGCTATGCATCATCATGGTTTTCATGAAGAGAAAACCAAGGATATAGATAATGACATTTGTCGAATTTCTCAAGCATATGAATTCCGTGTGCGACTTTTTTCTCTTTGCCCACTGAAATGATACGAACCTGTATAAACGATCAGTGTAAACTGGTTCCAAATCATCGGGTCTACGTACTGTATTGAAAGTAGTACACCGTTGGATTTACGCACACACCGAGTATGTACCGAGTGTTCCCCCAAAACTACAACGGGACCCTCTGCAATGATAACTTGAAAAATAAGGAATCGTCCCAAATGAAATTTCAGGGTACGAAACCATAACTCATTACCCACATCTTACAGAAAACCCCATTCGATTTGCTTCAGTGGTCAAAGAGAAATGAGGAATTTTGTAGAGCATGTCAGGAATCTCTTCTCTCTAAGTTCTGTCTATTGTGTTCACACACAAGAGCATCCAAGTGGTAAACTTTAAAGAAAATCAGACTCATGACATGCTTTACAACAATCTACATTCTCTGTGACCGCTTAAACCAATTGAATGGGGTTTTCTGCAAAATAGAGCTAAGATGTTATATTTTAAGACCCTGGAGTAGCACTTAGACAGTTAAATCATATTAGGTGTATCAATGCAAAAATCTGATTGTATTATTATTATTTTTTTTTGGGGGGGGGCATAGTGTAGAGCATGTACAGACTAGCTATAAGATTACTCATGCATCCACAATAGTTGCGACTTGATACATGCATTGCAAGGCTCGATGTTACATTGATTTTAATACACGAGTGATGTATTTTTACAGAGCCTCGACGTGGCAAACCAGCTGCTTTCCTCTGTGGAGTCACTCAGTATCATTTTTCGAAGACCAAAATAGTATCGAAATAAATGTTAATGAGTGACGTGTGTGTCATATAGCAACAACAAAGTACTTCGTTAGTGCCCTTTTAGGTAATCACGGTGCACTGCACTACTACACGCCATTTGCTTCGTCGTTACCAGAAAAAGGGTATCTCTGAAGATAAATACAGAAGACATGGAATTCTTTTGAGAACATTAAATGTTAAGTTGCTGCCTTTTTGTATTTGCTTCATGTTTTGTAAAGCCACGTGCAATGCTTACAAATATACTGCCTCCGAAGTTGTGAATTCTTACAACTGAATGTTTGCAATGGAAATAAATTTTGAAGAAACAGGACAGAATGTAGGTCATGTGAGTTGGTTCCACTTCAGTACATTTTATATTTCACCCTCTTTTAAGGAAAACTACGTGTTAATATAATTAATGTACAGTTCCTCATGCAACGTGCCTGTTGTGTCAGGAATGCATGATTTAGGTCTTTTGTCCACCGTTGCATACAGTTCCTCGAACATGACTGCCTTTTCTGGTGAGGGTCCCGACACTTTGTTCACCTTTGCGTACAGTTCCTCGCAATTTTCGGGCTTTGAGGCGGAACATGTTTGGTCCATCGTGTGATGGTGTCCTTTGAATCTGTCCATTTCAGGGGAAATATTACTGGAATTTTCTTCAGGATTCAGAAGAGTGTAGTCTGTGGAGTCGAAAGCGTCAGAATATTGTGGCTTTTTGCTGGTATCAGTCTCATTGCCGGCCGCTGGATGTAATTGAAAGTAGAAGACCTCGTCAGAGGGTACAGCTGATAGGGAACCCAGATTGGAATATGGAGTGTCATCTGTTTGGTGAGAGCAATCCTTGTGATTCACAACCGGACCAGTCGATGTGAAAGCTGGGTTGAGACTTCGTGCCCTGTTGTCGTTGGAGGTTGGATTGATTTGATCGTATTCGTTGTCTCCACAGATAAGCTTACCTACCGACTTGGTAAGTTCGCCAGATTTACACAAGTCTGAATATTCACTGCTCTGTTCTCTGTTTCCATCAGACTCATTGACATTTCTCTCTTGAGTGGGGTGCATTTTGCTGCTGCTTGGATCCTGTCTTCCGGTGCAAATATCGTCAAATCTTGTCAGTGAATTGTAACATGTATCATCAAACAAGAACGCCTCATCGTGAGGCCTGAAGGCACTTTTCTTCATCATGTGGCTTCTATGAAAATCTTCACAGTCCTCGTAGCTACTCTCTGTTTGATCGAATGATGTCTGTGGGTTAACGCTTTCTACACCACGTAGAATAGTCGGAGCGCTGACTGTTGCTTTGCCGTTGCTCTTTCCAGGAACAGTACAAGAGGAAGTTTGTTCTATGCCCGACGGTTGGCAATATCCCTGGTTTACCTCCGCAGCGTCTTGGTAGATATGATCTGGGTCCTGTTGCTGAGCTATGGTGGTCTCGAGTAGAGCGACAGGATGGTTTGGAAGATGGTGACCATGTGCTCCAATGTCAGTCCTTGCAGACTCTAACAGAACATGTTCCGTTGTTCTCGGATTTTCGGTTGAAGTATCTACAGGATACATCTGGACTTGCCTGTCATTTGGGTTCTCATTTGACGGATTGGAAGCTTCAGTAGGCCGACCTCTGTTACAGCATGAATGACGAAAGAAAAATATCTAAATCAATGTATATTTTCACTATTTAAAAACTACACATTATTTCCGATCAACACAGCCATAAAAATATAATATTAGAGAGTACGGCCTACATAATATTAACACACATGATTTCAATATTTTGAAGAACATTTATTATCATTATCGACATTCTTAGGACAATGGTCATATCCAAATATCATTTTGAATAGTGTGACTGCATGGTTTGGATCCGCCTACTGCGTAGTCTTGTAGCTGATACTATGAAATTTACGAGGAACAAACAGCTTAAAACAATTTGTATCTCTAAAACTTACCGCTCTTTCGCTATTTCCCCTCCCCACACACTAGTCTTGACGAAACAAACACTATACCTTTTCTTGTGTTGTTTGCACCACGCCATGGACAGAATGGAAAGCAGAATGAGAACAACACACAGAAGGGTTGCCATTGTGTATGTTGTCACGTCTGTCTCAAGACCTGAAACTGAAGTACAACTTGTTATTTCCTCTTTTCGTTAAAAGAATCACAAAACAGAAAACTTTGTGGAAATGAATTATTCTTGCGGGTATATGTAGTTGCGTTAAATCACAACCGATAGATAAATTGCCCTTCATCGACGTATTGAAAGAAACACCAACAATTCATTGTTTTCAGTAGTAGACATGACACAAATCATAGGCATGTACATTATATACTCAGGTAGGATTCGAAGCCAAGACCGCCTAATTTCTAAACAGGCATCATATCCACCAGACTACCAACCTTTCGCCTGACAGCAAATTATGATTCTACTCCCCTATGGATGCAGGTCCTCAGTATGTTTCCTTTTCCATCTAATAATTGAAAAATTGCCCTTCTTTTACCTAAATAAACACCAAATATTCAGGGCATTAAAGCGTAGCCATGATCAAATCATAGGCCATGATATGTACTTAAGTAGGATTCGAACCCAATACCTCCTGACAGGCGTCAAACCCATCAGACTATACCAAGCTACCGACAATATTTAACGCAAGAATCATTAATTCTTATAGTTATGCAGTATACGTACACCAAACACGTCTACTGCCATAAGGGATCAGAACCACATCACTGGATATCGGGCGAAAGCTCAATGGTCTGGTGGATATAACGTCTGTCTTGCAATCAGAATGACTTGCGTTAGAATTCGTTTTGAGTACATGTAGTCAATAATTTTTTATCATCCCTCCTGATAAATACACTGAATAATCGGTGTTAATTTATGTCGATAAAAGGCAAATCGTCAATCAGTTGCAAAAAAGTACGATGTAAAAAAACTATATATAGGTTTTCCCGGTCAATTTCATACTTTTGTCATTCAAGTTCCTGTTCCGAGCATTCGATTTCACGCATTCCGCGCTTGCAGCACTGAATCAGCAATCAAATTCAAAATCCGGTCATTCGAATTCACTATCCGAGCATTCAAATTCACCGTCGGAGCATTCAAATTCACTATCGGAACATTCAAATTCACTATCGGAACATTCAAATTCACTATCGGAGCATTCAAATTCACTATCAGAGCATTCAAATTTAAGAGAGGAGCATGCATTTCATCAATGAGCATTCAAATTCATGTCAACCTGGGACGGAATCTCGTCGGTCATTCAAATTCGTGAATAGGCAACCATGTTCCAAATAACTGCATTAAATTTAAAAAAATTCCTGAATTTAGTTAGTTTGGGACGCCTACAGTAGGGCATGTGTTTTTCATTTGGCTTTGAATATATTGGGATTTATGATGATTATTTCTTTTGCAGTAGAGATCCACCTGTTCATTGAAAGTTTTGAACTTGCGCTTAGCTGAAAAGAATAACTATATAGGCACATGTCCCTCGGAGTGGACATAAAATGGAGGTCCCATGTGTGAGAGAGTCACAACTCATGCACGTAAAAGATCCCACTTCATTTATTCATCGCAAAGAGCAGGGTGTTTAAGGCTTACATCCAACTGGACCCCATATGGAAGACCAGCTATTGCAGCTGAATATGGGTTATCCAGCCATCTTCTTTGATGGAAAATGAAACAAACAAACAAACAAACAAACAAACAAACAAACATTAGGCATTGTATAGGCCTACAGACGAGCATAATACGGAGGGTTGGTTGACACCTTAGAGGGAAAGAAGAACAATTTTGACTATATTGAAACTGATACATGAACATTTTTTGTTCGTTGTGTATTGCGGTCTAATTGGTTTACTTTTGCGAGACTATGTGAGATCATTATGTGTCAGTTTATCTTTAAATTGATGAATTGTCATTATGTGGTTGATGTTGGGGTGTTGTCAGCATTCAGTATCATCAAGAAATATGATTAAATTGTCGTTGTGTTGTTTGGATGCACTGCTGATTGGACATTACAATTTGAAATTTATTGAGATTAAAAACAAAGAATACATGAACAGAGAGCAATGTAAAACCTGTAAACAATCATAATTACACTATACGCAAGCCTTCATTGCTTGTGTTGGCCCTTTTTCCTTTCTTATTTCGTCGTTAAATTGATTGCACGAAGTAGAAATTGAACGCTCCAAACAAGCTCATTGGGACTATCACGTGACTATCACATGAATTTGAATGCACGAGTAGGAAAGTCGGTGCTCGCATTTTGAAATTGAATGCCCAGTCGTGAATTTGATTTCACGAAAACGAAATAGAACGCCCATAAATGAAATTGATCGCTCGGATTCTGAATTTGAATACCCGAATATTTTTGCGTGCGTGTGCTGTGTGAATTTGAATGCACATTAATGATTTTGAATGACAAAAGTATGAAATTGACCGGGAAAACCTATATATATATATATATATATATATATATATATATACTTTCAGTGCTTTCTATGTAACCACTGCCGGTACAAAGAAAATTGAAAAGTAAACAATTAGTATGACAATAAGTAATAGTGTTGTGTTGTGTTCATCAGCTCACCTGAAGTTGATGTGGCAATAATCCCTTTCGATGAAAATTCTTGGGTGAGTTGAATTTCACCTATTGACAATAACAACAAAAGACAGCAGCGGCATGGGTAGAACGCATAGCTTGAAATATTTCTTTTCCGTTTTCCATTACTAGTATTTGGCGTCCATTGGAATTCTTCATGTTTGCATACAACAAAGGGTTTCAGACTGATAACGGCAGCAAACACCTTGTCTGATTCACCTTTTCTCTTCTTAAAAAAACACACACACATGCGTCGATACTTAATTTGAATGTTTCGACACTTACTTGTATCATTGTTTGTATTTGGAGTAGTCGTTGTGTGGTTTTCAACATCTTGGAAATCCTTATCTGAAATCAAACAAACGCGTTAAGAATGGAACTAGTGCAAATGTTCTAGCTATGTACAAAAAATGAAAACATGATGTCTTTATCAGTTTTGACATCTTTTTGAAGCAAAGAGGGTGTCTGTCAAGGATCCTGAAAATTTCTAAAGCAATTGCACATCGTGCAGTCATTCCAGCTTACATATTTTCCTGATTTAGGAAAGGGAATACTGTGAGTACACATCATAATACTATGGAAACATCATTCCAATCGTAAATTGCGAATTAGGAGATTTGAAAAAAAGGGGGATGATACCAGTCCATTTCGAACATGTCAGTTACTGAGTGTCAAATGTCTCTTTTTTGTTTAGCCCAGAATCTAACTGAAACAATTGATTCCCAACATTGTCATATATTAACACATACAATATTATAAACAATTAGTTCACTTGAAGCATAATAAAGTTCACCGGTGAATACATTTTACTGAATTTGTCGTCATATATAAAGTTACCTATTTCTCGATACAAAGCAATCAATTAACACGATGATTAGTGTCAGAGAAAAAAAAAAGAACAGTTTTTTTTTTTAGCTACAGAAAAAAAGACAGATGATGGTTAATTTTTCATGCTCTATTCGAAAAGCAATAAATGCTTCATATTTTGTCCCTATTTAGTCTAACGACATCGATTTAGATGAACTTGCTCCAAACGCAGTTACAGCATACTTTCTGCGCCAATGAGTTGAATGTGCACAACTCTTTGTAATACACAAAAACCTATAAGCAAATAATGTGGCACGCAAGGGTTAAAAGGGATTTATGACCTTACGGCACTTAACTTTAAGTTAGTCGCAAACTAGATTCTTGAAAAATGCCCTTTTTCGAAAGGAGCGATGCATACCTTTATGATAATGATAACTCTTAGAACTGGATATTACTCTCCCACTAAACAATTTGTAGCTATATAACATTCCGAAAAGGAGGATTGAAATCTAACGAACACAAACGGTCCTTTAATATTTTTTATTCATTAATTCTGAAGTAGCATATCAAGTGCTGCTTATTCTGTTTCTAAGCTTTTGATTCATCTTCGCACATTTATTTCTAAGTTAAGAAAAGGCGTTCTTTGGTTTATTGATAGTGTCCTGTTTCCAAGCTTGACATCAAGATTAGTTTTTTTTTTGTTTTTTTTTTAAAGGTCTGTCAGGGGAAAAAAAAAACGATCTCTGTACTCTTTGACGATTTTTGAATTGCATCACAATGTCTGGAAAGGAAACTTACCGCTTGTTTTATTTTTGACTGCCCGGCAAGATGGGACTGACGCGTTCCAAACCGGGAAGTAAGTCGACCATCCAGATCGTCCACACTGTAGTGTCGGGTTGCCGGTAAGGATGAAACCCTGACCACAGGTGAGAGTCATCTCAGACCCAAAGCTCGTTATATTGGAATCCCAATAACCGTTAGACACGTCCCCAGGATAGTCACAAAACCCGTGGGAATCTATATGAATGGCAGGGAAAAATTAAGGCAATTTAAGGAAAGAACTGATTATAACATAAAAAGGATATACAATTATGTCCTTACTCGGCTGCTACTCCTGCCGCGTTGTTTGTGAAGCTGAAGTGATGTGTTTAAACACGCATATTATGCAATTCAATCTATGTTCTTACATTTTGTTTATAGTAGAGTATAATTTTGTCTTGGCGCAAGATATTACAAACTTAATGACAGCGGCGTAGTAGGGAAATCGGGTCTGTATAGCTAACTAAATTTACATATTGAGGTCTAAAGCAAAAAAGCTGAAAATTTTACTTGATTTCTCTTTTAGGATAGATTATATGCCCTTTGTTAGTTGGAAAGAGTAAACAATGTTGTCAGTCAAGTAAATATTACTAACATTTTACGGAAGTGATAAACCTAGGATTTTGTAACAACTTCCATCGCTGTAGAAGTAAGTTGTGACAGCATGTATGGTGTAGACAATGTTGTTCCAATCTAGAAAATATGCATAAATCGGGCAAAAGTAGACTTGTTAATAGATAATTTATATAGATTGTTTACCTAGTTGGGTGTGCATGTTCGTGAATATGTAAAGGGATACGTGTATGTGTATAATGTGTGTTTTTCTGTCTGTGCGTGTGCATGCACGATTGAACATTTTTACATTAACTCGTACTCTCATGGGATACTTCATATTAAAACATCAATGGATAAGACGTACAATCACATCACGAATAAATGGAACGATTTAAGTTAATTTTCACCATTTTGCAGTGATACTTCGTTCGCATCGAAGTAGGATCTACATGATATGAAGTGACAAACATTGATACATGCTACACAACACAACATGTGTTCAAGAAATTAAATGCTCAAAATAAGTGTAAATCACTGATTTAACTGATTGCAGACTGCATCTTTTTACATCATAAATATGCTTGACCGATTAATGCTTCTGTGCAATACTGGTTGAGGTGAGGATTCAGGTTTACAGCATATAAAATGAGATAATGAGAAACCTCTTATGAAATATGAGAGAGCATGTAATTTTAAGAAGGATTCAACGTTTATTTGATGATTGGTTTTCAAATGGTTGAGATATCCAAACAAAAGTGATAATAATAAAAGGCGACAGGCCGCGCCTTTTATCAGGATCTCTTTGTTTCACCTTGTTTTTGAATATCTCAGCCATTCCAAAACTGATTTTCATCAAATCAACTTTTGATACCCCTTAGAATTCTATGCTCTTTGACATCTCAGAGTGGTTTCTGAATATCTCGCAAAACCTAAATCCTCACCTCAACGAGAACTGTGCACCCCCTTTACTGTCCATAAGCTTAAGGTATTGAAGGATAACACCATGGCATTATAAATCAGACCTTCTGTCATAAAAAAATACATCTATCCTGATAATTCATTAGGGTAAGTCCTTATATACCTCTTTAAGTTTCATCTGATGGGGCAAGTTGTTACCAGGTTACAGTGAAACATGAAACAACTTGACCCTGTGCGTGTTTCAATAACTTAAACAAGCGTGGTCAACAACCTCTTGAAAATAAGACGTTGCTATACTCCAACCCACAGATGCCCAGGACACACTTCCTCCACCAATACTTCAATCCTTTACTCGAAATGAATGGTTTTGATGAATAAAAGAATATCGAAATCTTTTCCTTTTTACATTTTACTCAAAGAAATGAAAACCTAATGTTCACCACATTTCTGCATGGGATTTTCAGGCATGATCAAATTTCACACGCAGATATCTTCCATGTGTCTTTTGGTATTAGGTCTTAATGTGAAATGTAATACTAAGTATCTTACACATATAACAACTACACTCGGTCTCCTCTACCATCATACTCAAATAAAACCACTATTTATGTTGATTATGCTGCTACGAAGGTAAATGTTCATAAAAAGTAAAAATGGCCACAGTCATGAAAGGAATAGTCAAAATTAATTTCAGTTCAATGCTGCTAGGGCAGATTCGGGAAAATGTTATGGGACCAGGAATGAGACAATCAGGATTAGAATGGTTGTTGATGATGCAGACTTTATCATTATTTTTTTTTATAATATCTCTCTTTTTTTTTTTTGCTTTGTCTTTTCGCTAACTCACTTCTACAAAATCTTTTCTTTTGATACTCCTGGTTAAACAGATTATACACGAGCCGGCCAGACTGAAGTTGTGACTCCTTTTGACATGTCCATTCGTGACATTTTCTGTCGAGATATAACAAATTAATTGGCATATGTTCCTGATGTAAGTCACATGCTTTCTCCAAAACGTTCAACAGCATTGCCATGTTTGCTTTCGGGGCTTATTTCTACCGGTAGACTTACACTTTTCGTCAAAATGAACGTTGGATTCATTATTGTGAAGAGAAGTCTGAGCATTCAATTTCGCACATGCAGCAGTGAATCAGCAATCAAGTTCAAAATCCTGTCATTCGAATGCACAATCGAATCATTCAAATTCACCATCAGAGCAATTTAACAACAAGCAAGACGTATGCAATGTTCATGTTATCAGTTTCAATTTGTCAAAATCATTGTGCTTTTTCCGAAGGTGTCAAATGCAACCTTCCCTATTATGCTTGTCTGTGGGACTATACAGTGCGTAATATTCCTGTATATATTCCTTTTCGTAAAGCCCGAGTTCAAATTTTAGAACGAACAGATGGACCTAATCTGCAAAATAGACAATCTTCATTCAGTGCTGCGAGCATAAAATGCACGATACTGATTGCTCGGAATAGGAATTTGAATGCAAAAAGTGTGAAACTGACGGTGAAAACCTATAGTAAAATACGTATAACCATACACTTATGGCACGATAGTCAAGTTTTCGGCTATTACGATTATATGAACTCTCCTCCCCACCTCCACCCCCGAATCAAGTGGGCCTACCATTACTTTCATCTAATCTGGGCTAAAAAAAAAGTGTATCTGACTGGTCTTCATCCTCGAAAATATATGTCAGTAAATGAGTATATATTTACTCAAGCACATAGACACTTTTCAGAGAGAAAAATAAAACAACAACAACAAAGCAAACAAAGAGTAACCAATATGCAAGCAGTCAGGTGTCCGCTCGGAACTAATGCGATTCATCAGAACTGATATTTTTAGAATTTGCAAGATACTTTACACTTTTATTCGCGGATGAAATAAAGTGAACGTATCAATTAACTTTCTATCGTGTAAGAATGCTACTTTCTTATTTTTTTTTCATTTTATGCCTTCGATAGGTTATCAAGGTCTTGTCGTCATGTAATCTCAAATGACGAATAAAGTATTTATTGCGTGTGTATATCTATAATGCACACATAATCATAAAGGCACTTCATGAAAAAGATATGAACATATGCACATCTAAACTTACCTCGACACTTGAGTCTGACAGTCAAGATCCTGGGACAGTCGTTTCTATGTGATAGACACTCCTCTAGACGTATATAACCTGGGTATTGACACCATTGATATTGAAGATTGCAATTAGAAGCTGTGGGGGTTGATCACTTAATTATAGAAAGGAGTTGTTTTGAAGGTCATGTTAATGCAAAGGGGAAACGGCGAATATGCTCTTCACTTTTATTTTATCATAGAAGAAGGAGGTTGTGAAGAAAACAAATCATAAGGAACGCAATCATAATTGCATACTTGCAAACCTTGACTCACCACTATTCAACATTGCAGGAAAATCAAGGTTTTTCTGTTTCTACATTGTTGCTTCATTGAGTTTTAAATTTACTACTGTCTTCTTGTTGGTATTGTGGTTTTGTGAATAAAAATCACAACTCTTCAGTCACCGTCAAGACATGATGTCCGTTGACGTCTATTCCATGTTGTAATACTGGGAGGAATCTGAGGCGAGTACTCCTCTGCCGCTGGGAAGCCGAGCTCTCCACAGATTAATTCAGCAGCTTCGTTGTTAAATCCATCATAGCAGACATATCTGTCTGGACTGAGGACCACTATGCCTTCCAGGGGAGAGGGTCCGTCAATCAGCTTTACCGATGGTATCCCTTAAAAATCAACAAACGAAGTCCCTGAAATCTTTAAATATCTTTTAAATGTTTATGCAATAGAGTTCTACGTATTTCTGATATGAACAAAACAGTAGTTTTAACGTGATAAATCGTATTTTAACCAAGTAAAATTCGAAGAGGTACTCTTCCCACATACAAGCAGCATATTCCCATTCTTCATGTCACAATTACTTGTGTCCAGTGGGTACAAGGAACAGAAGATTAGTAGCTAATGGCGTGAAGTAAAGATTTCTTTGGTCTATTTGATATCATCTTGAATACATATTGGAACTGTCGCAGTGGTCAATGTCTTAGCTCTGCTCAGAATCATTATATAATCGGTCGATATTTCCGTCGATCGGCAATATGTAAAACACTTGTATTGTTCTTAAGCTCAATATTAAATGAAATTATGTTGTACAAAGAATTGTGGCATCACTACTTTATTCATTTGAGTATTTGAGTCATTTTTCTATCGGCCAATATGGGAATACATAAACAAATTTAAATGTCACGCCACGAAACTGTATTCAAGCCATTCCTGTTTTTTTTTTGTTGATTATTTGTTCTTTTGTTTTCAACACTATTCTATTTAAGTCAATGTTCTTCGAAATTTCGGAATATCGACACAAAGAAATCACCATATTATGTAACATATAGAAATGTTTAAATGCTATCATCATGCCGGGAGAGAATGAAGTAACAATTCCTGATTACATGTCACTCTCCTAGTAAAGGACAAACAAACAAACAGAAAAGAAATAGAAAAGCATAAAAACATTATAACAATATAACATGTCAACTTCATTCATATGGTACATTTATTATTGCATCAGTGCCTTTGATACCTACCTTCGAAACATGCTACGCACATCTTCAACTTCATCGGCAAGGTATATATGCTGCCATATCCAAAGCTTCGTCTGATGAGTCAGTGATAAATGAGGGAAAGACTGATTGTGATCCTTAATCAAAATCAGGGATGATTTGTTGGATATTTCATCGCGTATATTGAACGTCATTACATTGTTGTTGATAGATTCAATGTCCGAGAGAATTCGACGTCCAGAAGGCGCCTGTACAATCCAACTTTTACCATTGGCGACGCATCTTTCGTCACACCATATCTCTTGTACCAGTGGTCTTGCCGAACAGTTCAGAGTTAAATCTGCTGGACGAAAAACGCGGGGTGGGGTATATTGCGATTAAGTGGTTCCTTTTTTTCGATATTGCATGTAGACTAAGTGCAATTAAGAGTGACCCTGGATCTCAAAACCCATATTGTAACAGTTGCAATGCCTGTACAACTGATTCAATCTCATAGTCTTTGGAACAAATCAGACTCCATTGCAACCACTATGAAAACCATTATTACCATATAATATTGAATTAATTAATACCAAAAAACTGTCCATCTATCCCTGATATTGTCACAAGTAACTCTTCCAAATAACTGATGTATTTTTTGACAGTAAGTTGGCATGTACATCCACACGCACCCGATACGTTCAAAACGGAGAAAAAAGCAACAATGTAAATATTGATGTAAAAACAGCCAATAATCAATATCATGTCTTAAAAGTTCAGATGCACATTAAAGTGGTCACTGTGACAGCTGACATTGATAGCGCACACGCATGACCCAAGTCAGTGGAGTTTCCTATCAAACAAGATTAAAAAAAGCTTTATTTCTTATGCCCAGTTGAAAACTAGCAAGTATTACAGTGCTATTAGATTAACCGTGACTATTACCGCCAGTATGTAAATCATGTATATTATGACCGTTTGTCTTCTTTTACCCAAACACCTCCCTGGTAATATATCAATGAGTTAATAAAGTTAATGCATATGGCAGATACTCACACGTTGTGTTACTCCCCATGGTTGATGAAAAGAGGAGTAAATGAGGAAAGATGAGAACACCAAATGACCATTCCAAGTATGCCATTTTCAATGATTTGTAAAACCAATATAAACAGATCCAATAGTGGTCATAGGCCATGTATACTGTTGAAAAATTCTGATAGAATGCAAAACAATCTGCAAAGGCCGGACAATAACGTTTGAAGTTAAAATCTGCGATATTGTATTACAGACCTTAACGGGAACATGTCACGCGCTGTATACACAAAAGTAATTGTCACTGTTGAAAAATTGAGATTCCAGCTCCTGAGGATGTCGTGAGAGAAAGTGCGCATAACGAGACTGCGCAACAGCTGACCACTCCCTGAGTGTGCTTACGTGATCAAGCTGACAGTTTTATAAGACATGTGAGATACTCATTTATTTTGAATAACGATGTCTCACCAGACTTCCCAGGCTTTCAAGGAAGCGAAACAACGAGATATTAAACGGAAACAGAATGTGGTGAGTATACGCCGTCAATCATAGCTTCGATTACATACCAACTTACCTGCTTACTTTTGAGTCTGAGCCCATCATCTGCATGATCGTTCGTGAAGAATGAATATTGATGTATGTTTTCCCGCAGTATGCATGAATTTTTAATGGTGCTAGATTCTTGTTTTGAAAGTACATTAAAGACTCGACCTTTTAGCTTTATCGCTATGATAAATGCACATCGAGCATATAACAGGCAAATAATTTCTAGCAGGAACTAGCAATTACAATATGTGTTTGCTACCGTTTGTAATCTTTGTAATTCGGGAAATCATAATTATACATTCTGATTAAAAAAAAAAGACAGATGGGAAGCTATGATGCTTTGTCTGGTTTTGTCTGTAGTCCCTTTTACAAAATGCGCCCTCCTGGTGGCCGCCAGAGTCGAGGTCGCTGTTGTTGTTGTTTCCTTATTATAGGTCTGATTATCTTAATACATATATATATATATATATATATATATATATATATATATATATATATATACAATCAATGCAATCAGTATATAATCAAACCTATATAGATGTGGCCGAGCGGTTAAGGCGTTGACGGTCCATGCCAAAGACCCGGGTTCGATTCCCGGCGGAGACCAATTTTTCAACTCTTGCGCTTTTCCGAAAAGGATAAACAGTAAGAGGAATAATGGTGTCAAAGCTACGCACCGATTTCTTCTTCCTTTCTCACATGTATAAACATACATACTATGTGTATTATATATATATATATATATATATATATATATATATATATATATATATATATATAAATATACATATATACATATTTGTGCGTGTGTGTGTGTGTGTGTGTATGTGTGGAAGGGGTGTATCAGTGCGCTTGTTTGTTCTTATATTGGTTTTCGTAACCGGAAAATAACGTAACCTGGTTAAAAAAAAATCCTGAGATTCGATAATGTCGAACATAATTTCTGTTGTTGTTTTAGCTACTCTTTGCATTAGTTGCTGGAATGAGCTACTTGCAGATTCGAATGTATTTCAACTGAGATACCATGCTACAATGTGCTTTATCTTTATGATTATAGATTCAGTAACCTGCGCTAAGTATACAATACTGCTTTGCTACTACATCGTAGTCGTTACTTAATATACTTAATATTTGGATCGATTCATGTATAGTAAATCATTTACGTTCCACTTTATAACTGGTTCTTGTTGTTCATTCTTGATGCCTTCAGTTATTTCCGTTCTCTTCAGGATTTCCGGGAAACACTGACATCCGAAGCACACAGTTTACTTTGCGTGTCATACTGGCTTACCATGTGCTTTCCCAATGACACAACTGTATATTTTTGATGTACCACTGAGAGGGTGGACAAGTGGAAATATAATCATGATTCTTTGTTCATGCGATGCCCAATTCAATTTACACAGAATTATGTAGGATATCAAAGGTCTTGTGTTTTTGAATTTTTAAGGATATTTTAAAGAAAAAAATACCAGTATCTAATTCAAGACAACCTTTAACTAGGAAGGGGAGCGTGAATATACTATATAGAAAATGTTTAATCTGTTTTACACAAACATGAACACGAACACACACACACACACACACAGACACACACACACAATCACACAAACATCTTGAAAATTCACGTATTGGCTCCAGGGAGAAATGACTCCTTAAGAAGGCGGAGGTCGCTGAAAACTTTGAAAAAAATTGAGTCGAAAAAACTCATTCTTTATTGGCAAAAAAAAAAAAACGTTACCAGTCTATTTGTTGATTTATATATATATATATGTATATATATATATATATATATATATATATATATATAACCTCAAAGTTCTTCATTCTCTCCCCTCACCTACTTAAAATTATCATTCAGCGCCGCCTGTACAGTTGTGTTTCTTGCTTTTGTTTAGCCCTAACGCTAAAGCCTAACAGTCATCCAACTTATAATTGAACTGAATATTACGCACATGTGATAAAGAGATGAATTGCTTTACTCCAAATTTATTTTTCCTTTTATTTCACATCGATATTCATCTGAATGGATATGAGATATATTTTATATCATTAAAATCTTGGATAAATAACATTACAAGCTCTGGATTCAAAATCAAGACCTCGGTGTACGGCGACTGTACTCTGGACATGCGGGGTGAAGGATTACATATCACATCAATCCAATTCAGGGGAACTTAACCCCCCTTTTCCCTTGACCTTTCATATTGAATTTAAAACATTCCAGTACAAACAGTTGCAATGCATTGCTCTCACATATATTACATTATCATGTGGGGTTATTTAACCATTTGTCACACAATATAGGTCTAGAATCATTCCACCGTGTCTAAGGGGATGATATTGATACGCTCCGAAGCAAATTACCACACTTATCATACATATTAACAATGCTTTTCATTCTTCCTGATGGCGAGAATCTTCACAAGTACGAAACCAGATAATTGTTGGTATATACAATGTATTCATGTTTATTTTCTCATTATCAATTTGGAAAATGGTTCATGAACAATACTGAGACGTTTTGTATTTCAGTGGCTATAGTGGAGAACAAAGTGCATTGACTGCGGAGTAAAGAGATGGACGATCAGGGGGCTTTTCATGAAGCGTTTTGTCAGATATTTCTTCTGACAAACTGTTAAAAGCTACTGAATTCCTTGCATCTGATTGGCTGAAAGTAAATTTGTCCGACAAGTTGTCAGACAAAATGCTTCATGAAATGCCCCCAGGTGACAGTTTTAGCTGATGACATTTTTTACTGCACCGTTTTGAAGGAGTTAGACATCTTTACAAAATATTCAAAAATCATTATGCTGAACACAACTTGAATCCGTGTAATTGTGGAATTTCTGCTACTTCTAATAAATCAATTCTTGCTCGGTCCGGCTCTATTATATAATTCTGCATATTTAGAGAAAATGTTAACATACAATTTACAGAATATGTCAATGCTAATTGGTCTTTGTGAAAGTTTTTTTTTTTTAAATAAAGTGCATGTAATTATGGAGAATATCTCACATGGATACTTTGTTTAACAAGCAAACAAATTCTTAACACTATACGGTGCAAGGAAACAAATTGCATAGCAGAAGCAGTGTAGTCGGGGTCATCCCAATAGACTGACACAATTAGTCATCAACCTACGAAATCGACATTGAAAGCAAGTCCATGAGTCATACAGCTCACGAGTCATACAGCCCATGAGTTCGACACAAGCCTATGAGTTCGACACGAGGTAAAAACAGCCCACGAGTTCGACAGATACAACGCGGGGCTTGTGTCGGTCTCGTGGGCCTTGTTAGCGCTTAGTGTCGAACTAATGGGATGTATGACTCTTGATCTGTATAACTCATGGGCTGTATGACTTGCGAGTTGTACGACTCGTGGGCGTCGGTCTTGTTACGGCACATTTTGGTAAATCGGCACATTTTGGTAATTTACCAAAATGTGCAGTTACTAAACTGTGCCGTAACTATGTTGCGGCACATTTTGGTAACTGCACATTTTGGTAATTTACCAAAATGTGCCGATAGTGCACCTATACCTGACGGGATCATTACTGTTACCAAAATTTGCAGTTAAAAGTGGATTTGCCTGCACATTTTGGACAATCTGCACATTTTGGTAACTGAACTGAAAACCCATGGATGGGTCTGAGATTTATAATACTAGTACGGTCAAGGAGTAAAGGTGATATGGTCCTGCAATAATGACAGGCAAGCCGCTTACTTAGCTCACCCGAGCTGAAGGCTCGACGTGAGCTATTGCGATTGCTTTTCGTGTGGGTTCTGCTGTGTGACCTGCGTGCCAGGTGCGTGGGGCTTAGAACTCAGTGAAGGAATTCCTCTGAAGGAATGGCAGAAGTGCCACAGAATGTCATTAATTTGGTCGCATACGGGAACTGCGAAAGACCTGCGTGGGAGTTGCCTGCGAGGTGCTGCCGCTAAGGGCCTCCTACAGCTACTGGCGTTCTGCGTGTACTTCTGCGGGCAATTCCCACGACTCACCCGGAAAAATTTTGGTCATGCTGTAAACTTAGCTGCGGGTAAATCGGACTTGCGTGCGCACCTCCGGGAAAATACAGGCGAGATGCACGCGCTAGGTACTGTCAGGTGCGGACCAACTGCGGAGAGCTCCGGGTAGCAAATTTGCTTCCCGGCATGTCAAACTTCCCCAGATACGGTATGACAAGGCCTTGAGCATGTTCAAAATGTGTTCCGAGTGAGTCGCGGGGGTACACGCAGAACGCCAGTAGGAGACCCTTACCGGCAGCAACTTGCAGACAACTCCAACGCAGGTACTTCGCAGTACCCGTAAGTCACTCGTAACAGAAAACGGATCGGTTTCAAAGTTCTCACGCAGGTCAAACGGAATACACGCAAGTAGAAGGTAAGTAGCACGCGTCTAGCAAATAAGACACTAGTGCGAAACTCGAAAACTTTCTTGTCCGCCCGCAGAAATTTTCCTGCGTGCTGAAAAATCCCTACTCGCAACAGGCCCTCGTAGCTTGCCCGGAAAGGTGTGCCTCGGCCTGTAAGGCCGTGTCACATCTTTCCGGGAAAGCCATGCGCGTGCGACTTGCGAAGAACAATTTTTATTACCCGGGGGTCCCCGCAGATGACCTGCACATAACAGTACCTAGCACGTATGACTCACCCGTAGTCACCCAGAGGTGCGCACACAAATCCTTTTTTTACCCATAACCATGTTTAGGCCTTGTCACACCTTTCCGGACAAGCTACGCGGGCTTGTTGCGTCTGAGGATTTTCAGCATACCGGACAATTTCTGAGGGATTTGGGCAAGTTGTGCATGTGTACTTTGCTGGATACGTGCTACTTATGTTCTTCTTGCGGGTATTCTGTGTGACCTGCGCGCCAGGCGCGTGGGGGCTGACAACTCAGAAATTCATCTGAAGGAATGGCAGAAGTCCAACAGAAATGACAGAATGTCATTATCTTGGCCGCGCTGGCCGCACATACGGGGACTGCGAAGTACCTGCGTGGGAGTTGCTTGCGAGGTGCTGCTGAAAACTTGGCTGCGGGTAAATCGGACATGCGTGCGCAGCTTCGGGCCACTACGGGCGAGATAATTTTCGTGTGTGGTGGAAAAAACCTTACTCGCAACAAGCCCGCGTAGCTTGCCCGGAAAGGTGTGACACGGCCTTCAGGCTACCGAACTCATTCGGTGGGGACAAAAACCAACTGCACTTAACAATTCGTTTTGAATTGTGATGATTGTGGAGGAGCACAAAGTTACCAAAATGTGCCGTCAATGTCCTGCACAAATGTGCAGTTACCAAAATGTGCCGTAGCATAGTTACGGCACATTTTGGTAACTGCACATTTTGGTATTTTACCAAAATGTGCAATTTACCAAAATGTGTCGTAACAGGTCTCTTGACGTGCACCCGTGCAGTCACTTCCATAGATACATTTGCATGGCGAAGTGTCAATCAATGATACAGTATGAAACCAATACCTCCAGTATTACTTCTAGATGAGCGTCAAAACAATACAGACCACAAGGATATGTAATTGTTCAAGTGCCATGATATCGAACAAACATACATGATGCATATAAAGATTATGTACAGAAGTACTCGATGTCGTCATAATAATCAACTTTGTGATTCCTTTCATGGCGACATGGCCTATGCATCTATCAATTTGTCGATGCGAGAACGTTACAATTTTCGTGCAGGAATGCTTTACCTTCCTAATACTAATTGCAATTGTTACTCAATGCTGGCCTCATCGGGGGAAATAACGGTGTTGCTGGTCAATCATATCATAATTGTTGTCCATTGCATGTTTACGTGCACGTATGACGTATGTACATGTGGTAGATCAGTAGATACACACGTTTATGAATCAAATGGAATATGATGATCTCATATCATAATTATCAACATAACTATATAAATTAACTAGATCCGAATAGTTCCAGTAAGCTCGTGTTGGGTCCTCTCCCTCAAAAGTGGGTAACTACAAATTATTTAAAACGTGCTAAAGCACTCATGGTACCACTTCTAAATTCGACGATCACGACTGGTGAGGCTAATCACTTGTGAGTTATCTTAGTTGATAAGAACATGCAAACCTACACAAAACAATGTTCTATACCTGAAATAAAGTACAATTGATGTGATGCACGTGCATACATTGCTTATACAATATGTATATGGTGAGTGATGCAATATGATATACTCGTACATTTACTGCAATATCGCCTGTCTAGATCAAGTAGATATTGTCACGAACCGAACAAGCAGAGATTAAGTTGTTTAACAAGAAGATACTTGAATTTACTGCCAGTTAAAATCGAGAAGAGAAGAGGGTTGTCAATACTTGAAGGATAAGAGTGAACACATTAGAGCGGCTTCCGTACAAAAACGGTAAGCGCACCACACACTTTCGACGCTCTTGAGATTAAGACATTTAAATGTCTGTGGCATCCATATACATTTCCTCATGCGAAGCTGGTTCTGCGTCAACATTGCATGATTCACGTGTTTTGTCCACCTCTGCGTACAACCCTTCGCACATCACCGGTAACAGAGATGGCCCTACCGTCTCTTTCACCTCTGCGTACATTTCTTCATGCAATCCTGTTTTGTCATCAGCATTACAGGCTACTCGAGTTTTGTCCACCTTTGCATACAATTCTTCACAAATTACTAGTTTCTCACTGATCGGTTTCTTGGTGTCCCTCATGCTATCAAGTCCTCTCACATCTGGGAGAAGGATTTCATTGGGTTCTTCAGGATTCAGCAAACTATAATCACTCGAGTCAAAAGCGTCAGGGTACACTGGACTGCTAATGGATTTCATATCTTTAGATTCTCCCTGTTCTAACTGAAAATAGAAAACGTCTTCAGAAGTTGCGCCTGTCTCGGAATCTATATTGGCATGGGGTATATTCCCTTTTCTGTAAGAGTGATCTTTAGATTGCAAAGTCTGCCCGTTAGATGGATGTGTAGGGTAGTGAATTTGTGTTGTGTCATCATAGTACGCAAAATTAATGTGATCGTAGTCATGGTCTATCAACATATCTGTAGACTTGGGAAAGTCTCCATGTTTATGTGGCTTTGTGTATTCGTTTTCCAGCCCCTCGTTCGCATCAGACAGATTGGTGGGCCTACTACAGGCATCCTGCCTTTGAGTACAAGTGCTGTCGGATCTTTTGGTGAAGGTCAGTGAATCATAACACCTGTCATCAAATAAGCGCGCTCCTCCAGGGGATCTAGAGGCACTCTCTTTCACCCCATCGTTTTTATCAAGGTCTACGTCTTGGTAGTCCCAATCCTCGTAGCTATTTTCACTTTTATCCAGTGATTCATCCTGTAAGCCATTGTACTTTTTAATGTGGGGGATATTCACTGAGGTCAATGATTTGCTGACCAGGGTATTGTCATTCCTCTCTGCAGAAAATGCACTAAGAGGCATTTGCTCTACGCTAGAGGGTTGGGAAGCCATCTTGCGCAACTCCGCAGCGTCCTGGTAGACATGATATGGATCCTCTTCAAGAACCGTGACAACTCTGCGTGTGTTGCCAGGGTTGTTTGGAACAAGGTGACCCTCTGCTCCCACGTCAGTACCGGTAGTGTCCAATACAGCATAATCTGCAGAGGTCGAATTTTGACTCGAAGTGTCTACAGGATACATCTGCAATTGCCTGTCATTTAGCTGATTCGAAGCTGGTGATGGTCTATGTCTGTCCCTGGAAGGATGAGATATGTACCGTTTCAAAGAAATAATATATCTATTGTAAATTCTCAAGATTTAATGAAAATGAACATCATTGACTTACTTTCAATTTTCTGAAACAGGTTTGTTTATTTTGAAATGTGAAGGCATGATCCGGTTGCAAATGTTATCTCTTACATAATGAAACAAAAGAAAAATTATTTGTTGAACGTAATAACATCTTTTTGACTTGTAAAGAGAGAGATAGAGAGAGAGAGAGAGGGGGGGGGGAGGGGAGAGCGAGAGGGAGAGAGAGAGATGCATTCAACGTAGTCAGTGGCGGATTCAGGCAGGGGCGCACCGGGCGCGCGCCCCTTCCCTTGTTTCTGTTAAGACAAAAGAAATAAAAAGAAACAGAATTGGGGGTGAGATGCATGCGCCCCCTTTAATTTTGTAAAGGCGCCCCCTCTTTCCTGGATTCTGCCCCTGGTGGTAAATATCACGAGAAAAGGCATTCGTAAAAATGCCAAAAAGAGCTTACCTCGTATTCGCAACATTCCACAAACATACTTACACACACAAACACACACCCACACACACAAGCTTCTGAACTATACAAGGTCTCACCTTTTCTTAAGATGGTTGCACCAAGCCACCAAAAGGATGACAAGCAATATGAAAACAATACACAGAAGAGTTCCCAGGATGTACACAGTGATGTTTATTTCTCGTTCTCCAGGAACTGAAACATAATGGAATAGGTTGAAATTTTAATTCACCAAAGAATGATTGATAACTTTTAAACAATGGAAAGGTGTTTCTACAAGAAATAGAAAGTAGTTTTTATATACTATATCCTCTTCATGATGTCACATTTCATGATTACGAAATGATTAATGACATGACAATGAGAATTACTTAAAGTCCATTATACGAAGTGGATATTTTTTTTTTCTATTCATGTATGTGTATCATATTGTTATGTGCAGTTGAGTACATATGAACAATGAATTGAGAAAGCGTAACCTGTATAATGTATACCTGTTCGAGCAAAATTCAGGCTCCAGTGATATACAGCCTACGTCACATTGCCTCTCGAAATGGTATACTCAAAAAAAAAAATAAGAATGCTGCCATTTTCATCCCAATACCACCGGCTAACTGCAGTGAGAAATCTTCTTGTAAGTCGAAAGGAAATCTGCGTGAAGAGCAGCGCAAAGTGCAACAATAATCATTGGAAATACAAAAAGAAAAATTAATATACGAGGAAAAAAAAAACAGATGACAAAAACTAGGCTCGTTTGTTTGGTGGTAAGACACGGTGCTCACCGGAAGAAGTCATCACAATCGTTTCTTGTAATGTCGTCAATTCGTCAATTGACTGCCGTTCGCCTATGCAAAGAAAAATAAAAACATGTTAGTGGTGTACGCACACAGGCAATGCAGACACATCATTGAATCTTTGTCATCAGTATAGAGTTAAGTCCCTTTCTAGTCCAGAAGTCTTCACACCTGCATATAGCTACATAACAAAAATCCAGTGAGCTTTTATGCCGTCAGTTTATAGGTACGGAAACGTGAAGCAAGAATCTGCACTTGTCGTTTGCTAGATTGAATATGGTGTGTCAGGCCATTGCCTATTGCAGATCGCATGTTCTATTTAGTTTCAGTTTATTAAGTTATTTACAAATTGATTTATACAGACAAACAATTTAACAAAGTCCTGTTTATAATAGGACGTGAATACAGGTTCAATTGTTGTAAGAAGCACTGTTTAGAAATCTGCAAATGTATAATACCATTCAATGATGTATAACATTTTATTTCAGACAGTGTGCGTTTTGCAGTACTCACTTGAAATTAAATCTGTAATTAGCGACGGCGTTATGGTGATTCTGGCATTGTGCCACTCATTATCTGTAACAAGACACACAAACACATATGAAGTTGTTACAATGGAAATAGTGTAACAAAACCAAGACAAACATCTCTTACAAGAGAGTGTATTCTAACATGAAACATAAGGATGCATCCCTCGGGGATTTTGAACAAGGATAAAAACTGCTCATTGTACATTTCCATCTACGTTGGAACTTCCTGGTTTAGGACAGGAAATGCCTCAACATTTTATTGACATTAAAAACCAGATAAGGACTTATCGATACTGATTAATGAGTCATCGCATTGGTCAAATATCACTTCTTAACTGCGACATACGAGAAAGTCATAAGCTCCTTTGAGATGACATTTCAATTTCCAGAACGTCACGGTCATACTTAACAAGGATATTATACCATTCATTCCCTTGTAGGCAGCTAGTGCATATGTTTGAAAATATGACAGCTGAATCTAATTGAATGGAAATCATGCGGGTGCTCTCTTTAAGTTATTGATACGCCAATCAATCAAGTATTAAGTGAACGAAACCATATCCTGAAGGAGGTGAAGTGTCAATCGATGTACACTAATCGCATACACTAATCGTATTCTATATCGTATATTTTGGTATATAACCTAGAATTTCAAGTGACTTTACGTGTGTCCATTTTTATTTTACCTTTTAATTCTAATTCATTTTTCTTCTTTTGTGTACGGGAAGACGTGGAGTAAGGATTAGCTGTTGTCAGATGATGAAATCATGATACAGTTCAGTTCAGTTCAAATTTATTTTGTTGATGACACCCTGTACGAGGCTGGATCTCCTCATGTCGGTTATACATTCTTACAGTTTAGAAGAGTTTGCTTCTAGTTGCACAATGATAATGATGCAAGATAGACTGTATTTTTGGTACGGACCGTCTGTTGCATTTTCGACTGCCCGGCAAGACGGGACAGAAGCGTTCCAAACCGGGAAGTAAGTCGACCATCCAGGTAGTCCCACACACTGCAGTGTTGGGTTGCCAATGAGGATGAAACCCAGGTCACAGGTGAGAGTTATTTCAGACCCAAAGCTCGTTATATTGGAGTCCCAATAACCGTTAGACACAGGGCCGGGATGATCACAAAAGCCTACCGAAACTAGTATTTAAAGAAAACAGTGAAATTTCATCAACGTTATTAACTTCAATTGGAATTTGAGCAAAAAAAAAAAAAAAAACAACAAAAACGAAAAAGAAGAATATCAATTCGTCTTAGTCTGCATAGTCGCAATGTCATTGCAATTGTATACTTGTATACTAGTTGGAATACCTTGGAACAGTTACATAGTTGTTTTAAGAGAGACAAAGAAAGAGAGAGAGAGAGGGAGAGAGAGAGGAAGACCCAATTGACTATTCAGAGGGCTACTAACATTATAGCAAAAACCCGTCCGACATAACAATTAAAAGAAGAGAGCATGAAATTAAAATACAAAAAAATCATAAAATGAGAGCTTCATTCCTAATATAATAATCCGAGAGCTTATATACCATATTCAAATCCTTCGTTGACAGTATACATGTAAGTGAAAACAGATTACGGTCTGTCATTTCTGCAGATCATGTTGAGAGTGTTTGTTGAAGCACAAGTAATAACAATACTATGTCCTGGAAATGGTGACATAAATGGGTGTAGTAGAAGTCTGGAGATTATGAGTATCATTTCCATTTGCATGGTATCGACCTGACTTCATATTAAAAGGTATTTGAAGAGAATGTCGAGAATAAGAACAGTTTCTTCCAATCATGGATTCAATGTCTCTGCACTCTAAAAAGACCAGAGTCAGAACTGACCCGGAACTGGGTCCGTTGGGGTCATACACCGTTCCGGGTCAGAAATGACTTTGAATTTGGTCATGAAGACCCCGAATGGGGTCATCCTGACCCGATTCATGACTCTGAATGGGTCACATCTGACCACATTCCTTGTCATTTCTGACCCGGAACGGTGTATGACCCCAACGGACCCAGTTCCGGGTCACTGTTCTGACTCGGCTGTTTTAAGAGTGTGTTACTCACGGTTGAATAAACAATGAATTTGCTGGCCGGATTCAGGTTCTGCCTTGGTTTCAGGAGTCCAATAATGAGTATAACTTACACCAGAAATAAAATTGGCATACTCGTCTGATCTATAACACATGCAGTCTCCATCATGAACAATACCAATGTCATGGTTTCCTGTTTTCAATCTACAGGTGGACACACACTCTTCATCAGAATGAACGCTAAAGCCGGAAACTATGTCTTGTAAATCCTGAAATGTGTGAAGATCTCCCTGGTAGCAGCCAAGAAATCCAGGTTCTGCGTGCATAAAGAATAAGATGTAGGCAATTTGTCAATCAGTTGCATAAAAAAAACCCAACTCTCGACGGAAGAATTTCACGAATTTGAAGAATAAGATGGTTAATACTTGCAGATATTTCATTATTCCGAACTGACATTAACAATTCGCGGCTCTTTCCTAATTCAATGAAAATTATATTCCTTTGTTACTCACAATTGCCGAAATACTACAAGACAAAAAACTACAAGACCAATGACTCTACAGCTGGCTTTGTTTTCATTCAGACCAATTTTATTTTCATCAAAATACATGGAACAGTTCCCTACAGTCACGACAGTCACCTAATCTGTCAACGGAATGATGAAATTTCAATGAAGAAGGAGCTATAAAACATTGTCATAAAATAAATGTAGACGGGCCGATATTTGCACTATAACGAAAGGCAGAGGGTGATGATCATGAAAAGAGAAATATGGGGGAAAATAATCACTTGTACCCTTACTGGGAATGAACCCTATGTCACAGGACTTTCAAAATAATCGCATGTAGTGCAGTAGGTATGTAAAACGAAGTCAAAGTAATCAACTTTGTGTATGAAGCTGTGGGGGAAAATGTCTGCATTGTTCAACTGAAAAAAACCTTCTATCAACGGAGACTGCTTTTGATCAATGATTCTTATTTGTCTTTTTTTAAATGATGAAACCTACTCGCGCACGAGAAAACAAAATTAAGATGCCACCAAAGAAAATCAATGAGACTCATAAGATGTGCTTGAATTTCCACAAAATTCGAGAATTTGAAACTTTTTTCTGCTTGTGTAGTCTTTGCTAATTTGCATGTATGCTCTCAGTTTGACTATCTATAAAGTTCGATACTCAATGTCATTTTGGCAGAAAATATTAGTTATTTGTTAGCTCTAAGTAAGACTAGACTCAACAAAATGCACAGACAAAAATCCGTGCGTGATATTACTCCATGTAGCTGGAGGGAATGAAAGACAAAAAAAAAAAAAATGGGACACCAGTGATTTTTAAGAATCACGAATCGTTAGATTTCACATTGTGAAAATATGTCCTTGATTTATTGTAAATACCAGGTCAAGTATCCTAATTAAATTACCTTTCAATTCTTAAACCAACGCCTCCTGGGTAAAATAAGTAGGTGTGATGTAGAACGCTGAAGCTGTTTTGCTAGATTATATTACTTTCTTTGGAGATTCATACTACGTTACGCCACGAAAAAAAAAAATCACAAAAAGTCATCATCATGATTATACAGACAGACAGACAGACACACACACACACACACACACACACGCACACACATACTGACACAAATCACACGATTTGCTGCAGAGTATAGGTCTAATTTTAGTATGCCGATGGACCAACCCGGGTTTTATTTTTAATCAACGGTTTTCTCATTTTTTGTTTCTGATATTAAGGTTCGAAGACGTGATGTTTTGCATGTTTCATTGATTGTATTTTCTTGCGAAAATCTAAGCTTTCAGTATAGTTTTCTTGAGTACATAAATCAGCATCTTATAGAAAGGTAATTAAAATTACCCAATTAACCTTCTGAAATCTTTGAAGGCTTCCGTGGCTGTAGAACGTTGGGTGGTAGAAGGCTTAACGTTGAGAACGGCGAGAACATGCTCGCCGAAACGACGGGACTGGGTAGGCCCTTTTCAGGGCCAAACACATTCCCTTGAAAGAATACGTGGTGCACCGTTAAAGTGATGGTACAGTATTGGAAGAGATGAGAATTGGGCTTTTAGGTTTTTGCGAGATAGCAAGAAAACACTAATATGAAATAGTACAGAGCATACCCTTTTACGAGGAATTAAAGGTTTTTAAGATGAAAATCGGGTTTGGAATGACTGAAACATCCCCCAAAAGTAGAACAAACCGATCGTTGTATAGTGTGGGTCCAATACTTTATTAGAATCGTTCTGATTTGGATATTTCAGCCATTTCAAAACCAATTTTCATCAAATAAACGTTCAAATTCCTCATGGAATAACCCTTACATGCTCTTTCATATACATAAGAGGTTTCTCATTATTCACCAAAAATGTTAGAAACCTGAAATTAGGTCTCAACCAAAACTATACGATCCTTTTAAGCTTTCTACCACCCAACAATTAACCTTCTATCTTTGACAAGTCCCATTTTATCTTACTTATACAAAGCAATTATAGTATTTTGCTTACTTGCAGGTTTTTATGTCCACGATTTTGTCAGAATAACGTGGTAACGTATCAAATTTCTACACTTCCACTAACAAAATAATAATCACTATAAATGTATGAACAAATAAGTTAACTTATCTCACCTCGGCATTTTAGTCTCACAGCCTTGTTCCAGGAACACTCAGATCTTTTAGACAAACAGTCTTGAACACGTTCATGCTGCGAACCTGCGCATTGATATTTTTATATCTTTTTATTCATTTATGTAGGTAGTATTTTTTTTTTCAAAATACACATGGTAGTCTGATTTAGTGCCAAGGGGCCAGCTTTAAAACAGAGCCTCGTGACGTTCATATACATTACACAATTATTATGCTTTGAAGATTGAGGCGTACAAATGTGCGAGTACTGCAGAAACCGTAAATAAAGCACAACTCAATTGAAAAAAAAAAAAAATGTTATACCTATAAAGCCATTGAATGAAAAGAATTGATAATTAATGGTAAATTATCCATGTTATCTACGCATAAATCATCTTTTGAAATATAAAATACGGGTATGATATACGAAATTGGGAACAAATTTTAAAAAGAGCCAAAAAAGCAGGTAACAAACACCAAACACGCATTGAAACTGTCTCACTACTATTTTTGGAGTCATTTACAATCTATTTAAAGGTTTGGTATACTCGTTGATCTGAAATGATGTTGTTTTGATATTTCAGTAATGAGAAAAACACCAAACACATTGTCGTAGGCTCTTGGTGGTCACTCAAATAATGAGTAGTGGACACTCAGAAGTACGTTCCATATTTTATTCAGTGTAAGTGAGGAACGACAAGAAAACCCAGGCACAACACCGACTCGTCACGTGGACCGACGAATCACTGGATTCGATCCCAATGAAGGAATTACACAATTCTGAAGAGTAACGTGTTGAAGCACCAAATGCTGTCTACAAACTCTAAACTGCAGAACTATCTGGTATGATGTTACTCTGTAGACAAGCACAAGTCGGAATGGATCCCCAAGTCCCAGCCCGACAAATGCACTTCACAATGGAATTCTGAAATTTTAGATGGGAAAGCGATTACCACAAGTGACAGTGATTTGATCTTTCTTCAGAATTGAGTCAAGTCATTAGAACCTTCCTTAATGTTCAAATCTAATTTGGTGCATGAAATTCAGATTTACAAAACCTTCTAAGGGTTATGTTTCTTTCAATCTAATATCTTGAAAATCACGAAACGCTGACGCACCCATTTACGCACTACTATCATCAAATTATAAGCAATACTTCAATTACCGTAAGGACATGAAAGCCGTTGAGTCTTGTTCAATCTTGTTGCAGATCTTGACAAAGTTTGAGCTGAAAAATCTTTCACTGCTGTGAAGCCGAGCTCTTTGCAGACTAACTCAGCAGCTCTGATGTTAAAGCCATCATAGCACACATATCTGTCTGACTCCAGAACCACTAAACCATCCATGGGAGAAGGTCCATCAACCAGCTTTACGAATGGTGTTTCTTGAAAACGAATGAACATTATATATCCCTTAGTTACACGTTTGAACTAATGATTTGTACTACTAGTATTGCTTCTGACGTAATTGTGAATACAAAAGGGCATTATACCCAGGGGCTGCGGAACCGGGAAAAGGGGGGCTTGGGGCCCTATTGGGCTGCAGCCCCCACATAGAAAAAAAAATAAGAGAAAGAAAAAGAGAGTCATGACTTTCCGAGGATTCCGTCCGGAGATATCTTGTCAGTATCCTTTTGACTATGAACATTTAATTAATGAATGATCAGTAGCTCAGGCGACACGCAACTGATATTTTAATGTATTTTGAACTACAGTGATATATTACATTCCTTATACTCTCCAAGTTAAAAAGTTAAGGTTTTTCTGCTTGTGTATATAACATTTAAAGTAATTGCTTTTGATAGATATTATGTTTCCGCTATAGTGGAAAACTATTAATGAAGAAAAAAAATTCTTTTCATGATGAGGTGCTCGCTATGTGAAAAACAGAAGGTAATTGCTCTGAGAAATTCCATACTTCACTCATCATTGATGGAAATTATCAATGAATATGACCCTGCACCATAAATTCACTAAAATGTCGCCTAACATGAATTTTTCGTTAAGGGCAGATTCTGAACGAAGAGACCTTAAGCTTTGGAATGACATGTAACCCAAAACAAATCGACTTACGAAACCTAATTGACGGAATCAACGTATACCCTGTGGGAAAGTGTTTACTGAGAGAGGTGGGTTCGAAGTTTAGCACATGTCATGTGCTTACTTAAAACCATAACTCTGGAGCAACAACAGATTAACAAAACTTTTCCACTCATTAAACTCACTCTATTAATGACTGATGGTACCTTAAAATACACTAGTGTCATCATTGCAAAAGCTTTTGGAGTTGAAAGAGTATAGTATGTACAGGGGTTTCTAAAAAATAAAAAGGGAACTCTAAGACATGTCTAATCAAACTATTCGAGAAAGAAGAGTTTTGATAAAAACGGGAAAAACACAATTTCCCATCCGTCTCATGATCCAATATTTGAGAAATAAACAAAATTAGGAAGAAGAAACATTACTCTTCCAAAAATATGACAAATACCCTCAAGATTGACAATATGTTTACCCATTGCACCTAATTTGAGTCGTCCACGCAAAATTGGTCGTGCGAATTTTTGTCCCATTTGCGATACACAGTCAAATTAAAATGAACTACAGTGTAGTATCATAGTCTTAGCTCTTTTCCTGAATGCATTTCGCGTGTCCTCTTGTCGAAGCCAGGAAAGGAGACGAATAGGTGTAACAAATATGATTTAGTTTGACACATAGATACTGAAATACACGAAATGTAGGCTCGAATTCTTTACAAAGATTTGCCCAGCGGAAATCCAATAACTAATCCTCTCTCCTGCTATGATTAAAAGGGGAGCAGCAAAAAAAAAAAAAAAAAAAAGATAATTTATTGTCAGTTCAAAGACATCTTGAGAGGCATTATTACCAATGTTTATCGTATACATCATATTTTCTTTTTCATCGCTTGTACAAAATCAATTTCGAAAGTCTAATGTGTCTGTTGAATCATATGAGATAAAACGTATACTTGAGATACAAGTACCAAGGTGTATATTGCTTATCCAATCATGAGATTTACACAGCCTAAATCAAATGTTGAACAGCTGCTGAGCGATTAAACAAATACCCTACTACACAAAGTCCATAATATTTTATTATAACAGTAATAGAATTATGACAAAGGATTTTTGCATAAATCACAAGGCAATGTACTTTGGCATAAAGGTGTCAGTAAGTCCGACAGTGTTTGTTTTGTATATACACTGCGTGATGCGGAGAATGGAATTCACAATGTCAGTTTCAACATTCATTTCGTTCATTCATTCATTCATTCATTTTTTTTCCATTTATAAAAAACATATGAATATTTTACAGAAATTGAATACCTACGATTACATCACAATACACAATGAACGATAAGTTTGCAGAATATTTTCAATTGAACGGAAATACTGTAAATGGGGAGGAATGCTAAAAAGCAGAGTGGAAGGTGCATTCCCCCACAAGTGCCCTTTTAATGACTCGATTAATGTGTCGCCTTTAATCAACATGTGAATGCATCTTATTTCGAAAGAACGAAAAAAAAAAATAGATGTGCATTCATGTTGTTCAAGGAATATCCAGAGTATAATTAAGAGCAACAGAAGTCTCCATCGTATAGGAGGAAATAAATACTTACCCTCGTAACACTTCACATGCATCTTGAAATTCAATGGGTAGGCATACGCTCCATATATGCAGTTTCATTTGATGCGACAGTGACAAAACGGGGGAAGACAAGGTATGATTCAGAATCAGAGTCCGAGACGTTTGGTTAGATATTTCATCCAGTGTGTGAAATCCCATCACTACATTGTTGATAGATTCAATGTCAAAGACAAATCGTCGTCCAGGAGGTGCCTGTAAAACCCAGCTATCATCGTTGGCAATGCATGGTACTCTATCACACCATATGTCGAGATCTAGTGGCTTTCCAGAACAGTTGAAAGGGAAATCTGCTGGCACAAGGATCGGGCACAAAGAGAATGTTACAAGTGAAATTAATCAAGTGATAACATGATAAAAGATTGACATTATTTGGCATTCATAATTGTTTAGTGTTTTGCCGCCTTAAAATTCCTCAGCTATTGTCAAATGGAGAAATGGGTTTTCGTAGGCCTACTAATTCTATTGTATTTTAGCCTATTTTCTCTATCGAATTGAAAGATTAGAAAAGGGTATTATGATACATAAAACCAAATCATTGGTGTAATTTATTTGAACCAAATGACAAATTATGAAAAAGAAAATAAGTGCCTGAATTGATTAGGTCAGGCTAGAACGCTGCTAGATGAAATAATTCGTCTTTCAATACAGGTACTCTTTAGCAAGTGAAACGACTGATTACACATATGAAGAGAGTAGGAAAATATCCTTAAAGGAAGAAAAGTAAAGAAGACATACACGTCGTGATACTTTCCGGAGTTGAAGAAGAAAGTAAAGGCTCGACGAGCAAGAAGCAAGCGATCAACAAGACCAAGGAAGACATCCTTTTTCTTTGTTTTATAACGATTTGTTAAACCCCAGTCCCTGTTCCTATCGTTGTAAAATCAAGAGTGACTCCAACTCGATGAGTATTATCCCGGCAAGAATTCAACCACTTGACTTGACCTCCCAGAGTAAACATGTAAAATTACACACCGAGTCTTCAATACGGTGTGAGCTAAGCTCAAAGTGATTTTCCGCATTGTGGAAAAATTAAGGTTATGGCAATCATGCTGGTGATTCTAGCCTGTTGATGTCAATGGAGGGAAGGCATGCGTAGTGAGACTGCGCATTTCACTTGGCAACATGTTTAGCTGTTGGAATGTCTGTCTGATTTCCTATGGTTTCAAGAAAGTGGTAAGACACGACTTATTGGAAACCACGTAAAATGTGGTTAATTCTTTTTTTTTTTTCTAGAAAGAATTCGACACCAACACTGCCTTAATTATTTTGATGTATTGGTTAATTATCCCCTTGTCTGCGATTATGACTGGTCAAGGACGTTTCAATCTTTCATGATTTTTTATTTGCAATATCATACAATGATACATAATTAACACCTCGTTATTCCATTAATTAACTTACATTGTTTTAGTTTTGAACACAACATCTAAATTGATGTGATATTGGCAATAATCATTACACTCGGAGCTTTTAATGAGGCATTTCATTGTCATCCTATGCATATAATGAAAATATCACAGCGCAATTGGTAAAGTCATAAATCATATTGATTTACATGTCTCTGTCTGTCATTTTTTTTCGTGCGTGGTTTAATGTCTGTCATAATATGACATTTATATTATAAAGGCCTATACTTTACGCATGTGTTGTTATCTTTTACGTTATGAAAGGATACATTTTCACAACTCTTACACTATGCAGCACGTACAAAGTAGAAATCATCTACTTATTTGCAGGTACTCAGAGCAAAGACAAAACGTAAATTCAAATATTGTCCGCATCCTGCGACCCGGGTGCTTACTTCTGATCCATCAATTTGCAATGGCTTTTGGTCATCTGATGTTTTTAACTTTATTATTCGAGCTGACGATTATATTTTCGTCCTACGGTTAGCTAGTAATTCTATAGCAGGGCTGCTCTTCAAGCACTTCCCTGGCATTTCGTTAATTCAATGTTTCGTTGATCACGGTTCGTTTTTCGAAAGGTCTTTATTCCTTATACGGTCCGTTAATCCGAGGTTTTGGTTGTTCGAATACAGGAAGCTTATAAAATGAAAAAAAAATGTTCATTAATCCGAAAATGAAAAGAGGCAACTCATTAAAGAAAAAAAAATGTCCCCAAGAATTTCACGTCCCCATTAGCAAAATCTATAGGATGTTATCCGTGCTCAATCGTCGCATAAGAGGCAGTTCTTAGTAGAATTCGCGACCTAAAGAGTGCTGTTTTTGTTGCTGAGTATGATTTAAATAGTAATAGACATAGTTACATGAATCCATAAGCATATAAAGTACTTATCAAATTTCATGGGATTGCAAGTAAGACATTATGAATGTAATCTGATAAAAGTAATATATATGTATATATATATATATATATATATATATATATATATATATACATAATATTATACGGATATGATGTTGGCATATTAACCTTTGATATTTCATGTATTTTGATTTACCCCCATTTTGACATGAATCCATAAGCATATAAAGTACTTATCAAATTTCATGGGATTGCAAGTAAGACATTATGAATGTAATCTGATAAAAGTAATATATATGTATATATATATATATATATATATATATATATATATATACATAATATTATACGGATATGATGTTGGCATATTTACCTTTGATATTTCATGTATTTTGATTTACCCCCATTTTGACATGAAGAAAATCACATCGAGTTAGCTATTATTATACGTGGTACTATCAAGCTTGAAAAAAAAAAACCAACAACAACTGAAAATTGTATTAAAAGGAGAACCAAAAGTTGTAGGTCACATTTTTTAGCCGTATATATATATATATATATATATATATATATATATGTGTGTCTACATAAGATATCGTATCATACCATAGATTTGCAAATTAGTTCATAACAAACTTACACTTTGTCATCAATCTTTGCTAACAAACGCTCCAGCGAAATAGGTATAGTACATAATGACAATGGAAATTGATCAAACAGATTTAATCATAATAAAATCCTTCAACTTCGATTCATTTTCAGTGAATGGAAAACAAAATCAGTGTGTGTTTGTGTGTGTGTGTGTGTGTGTGTGTGTGTGTGTGTGTGTGTTTGCGTGTGTGTGCATTTATGTATGTGTTTCTTTTTCTTTCTTTCTTTTTTTTTTTGGGGGGGGGGGGTGGGGTCATGCACACTACCCATGCCTTGAATTGTCGGGGTCAACCCCATCCTCCTTCAGTTGTGCCTCCGAGATGAGAGTCACATTATAGAATATTTAACCAAAAAAGAAAAAAAATCCAACATTATCCATGTTATCATTATCATTATCATTCAAGGGGAGGGATTGTCGGTTTTGCGCAAAATATTAGTTCAATATCTAAGCAATCGCTTTATGCAGTATGTAATATGCATAATTAATCTAAAGTCAATGCGGAATACCTCCGCCAGAAGTCAGACAGTGGAGTTTACCTACTTCATATAGTACTAAAGTGAAGCGCAATATTTCGGTCACTCCCTATTGTGGACAAGCGCGCCAAACAAACGGCAAACTGAACATTCGTTGAACTGATGAGAAAAACTGTGATGTCTGTATGCCTTCCCAGGGTTTCAAGGAAGCCAGAAGTCAATACCCACAAAGATCCATAATTGATGTGATTCAATCGTTTGGTCTGGTCATTAATGATAACATTATGTGTGCATGGTTTCGATCTATTCGATTACGCTCTTGTCTGTGATCATTACTGGTTAAACCTCATTAGTAATGAATATTAGCAACATGATGGGTTTCAGTTTTTGAAATTAAATCTCGATTTCTGCAATAGGCGTTTAAGGAGGCGCGGGAAGTGTATTGTCTGAGGATGTCAAATAATCAAGCAAAGACTCATATGATCTGTGCATTTAGCTGAAGACTCCAGGTAGTACAAATTATGATTTTGATGTTAACTGCAATATACTTGCCGTCTTTTTACATTTCCACTCAACACTCTCTTTGAAGAACAAGTCTACCAATATATGTGTGGTTTGAGTGAATCAGGGAGGTGGAAAGATATCTCTTTCAACCTCTCTGAGTGAATGCAGCAATATTAGTAGAACACGTCTATGAAAGTTTGAGGACAGTCGATCTATCGTTTTCAATTTCGTGTCGGCGCATAGCACTGTTGAGAAATCGCCTCGATGCAAATAGTTTTACCATTTCCCTCTGTAGCAGCCAATATTTGTATTCATCTCATACTTGATTTAAACTGTCCTATCTTCTCTCCAGGTTCGTCTTATATTATTTCTGTTGATTTCATTATTGACATAATGTCACTGGGTGATGTCTTTTCTTCTGTGCCTCTCTCTTCTCTCCGTTATTCAACCGTTTTTTAATCCCATTTTTCCATGCCTTCATCTGTTGTTTCTTGTTTTCTTGCATCGTTTGTGTCTTACATTCCGGCCTCCTTTCGATCACTCCCTCTCTCTCCCTCTCTCTCCTCTCTGTTTGTATAGCCTACTTTTACCACCTGTCTTTGTTCTGTTTCCTTTCTGTTCTTGTTTTCCTCTGTTGTTTCAATTAACTCTTTAAAGAAATCTCATCTTGTTTACATTTGTTCTATATCTCTTTCTGTCCCTTCATGACTACATCTCTTTCATTATCAGACTTTTCATTTATTTCATATCTTTTCCCCGTCTTCCCTGTCTCTCAGCTTTCTCTTCTTCTCTTCTAATCACTCATGAATATATCCTCCATCCAACTTTTCTCCCACAGTCCACGGTTAGGAGGAACAACATGGCAGACGTCTCGGCCAAGGATGGAAGTCAGGTATGGTGGTTCATTACTGTCAGTGTCTAGAAATCTTGGATCTTTAAAGATACAATAGCACAGAGACATAAAGGCGGACATATTGAATTGATCTTTATGTTGCCCACCGAGGTACACTCGAAAACTACGACTGGCGAACACCTTCTAGGATAGAATTGCCCACGAGCGAATGTTTACATTGAAGTTTATGCTCATCATTTAGTCGAGATTCTTCAGCTGTGTGTGTTCTTACAGAGAGATAAGAAATACAGCTGGTGTAAACAAGGAGGTTTGAGAAATGGAGTTCCAACTGACTGCGAACATTCAAACAACAGTCAGTTTTCTTTTGACGTACAACAGAATTCCACAGGTGCAATTGTGACTTTGATGATCGGGGTTCGATGCCGCCGTCTATCCGAGCAAAGAGATGATTCATTTGGAACGCTAACATAATGTCGGTTATATTTTGTTGGTTTTTGTATTAAAGGAATTAAATTTCAGCTAATAATATGGCATATGAAAAGTAAGTAACTCCTTTCCAGGATTATGTCAGAAAGTGTAAATCTGAGCCCCACGTTGTGAGAATATTTGAACTGCACCCTTATTGGAAAGTCGATTTTATTATCTTTCCGATCCTTTTCGACACACGGTACAATCTTCAAGTGTAGTTCTTTATTCAATTATATGTTACATTAGTGTAAAAATATGTAAAGTCGGATAATTTTAATTCTTATTTCACTATTTTTTGTGGAATTTTTATTCGCACTTCCCTGTGTCTGAACCGTTATGTACCGCTCATGTTTCATAAGAAGGGACAGCAAAACGTATAACTACCATCCAAGACATATCATCCTTGGAGAATGACTAGTCATGATGCAATGCCACATGAATCAATTGTCTTCCTATCGGTGAGGCAGCTCCAGTTTAGCACATACTTCCAATATTTCTTAGTGGCGGTATCAAACATGGGATCAAAGGGAAAACACTGTTGTTACTCCATCTCTTGAACCTCCTTGGAGTAAACAGTGCGATCATTACAGGATTCTCGAATACATCCGACTCGGCCAGCCTTTTCACTCCGTGTATCCACATTCCCCCGGGTCTTTTAATTGCAGTTAAGATTGTAATACTTCAGAATACCACGGTGAATGCACGTAAGTTCAATTAGGCTATGCCAGTGGAAAAAAAAAAGAATACAGCAATCTAACAAAAACACACACACATATATACACACACAACAGCATTACAGATTCTCAGAGTCTGCATCAAACCGTAAGTCAATTCATTTGCCTCAGAGGATTGTAAATAGCTCTGAGATGTTCACCGATTGTGGTTATTTGGTAGTGACAGAAACTTCTGGTAAAGAATAAGTAACATATGAGTACCGGAAGCCATTGTTTGTACATTGTTTATTGCATGTGACCATTTACATCGCTTTCTCTTAGTTACCTTACTTTTACTGGTGATAACATATCTACATGCAGCAGAAAATGAATCTTTGTCATGAGTTCCACTGGAAAGGAAGCACTGTGTGTGTCGGACGAGGAAAAAGTATTCTCACAAATATCTAAGGATGCTAGATGTCAAGTAGGGAAAGTTGCCAATGCATTTTGCTACACAAACAGGGAAATTGGACAGTAATTATTTAGTGGTTAGGCTGGAAAGAATTACATTTTTCTCTCTTGGAAAAGAGAAGCTCAGCCGATCATAGCCTTGTACTACAACCAGACGGATATGAATCTGTAGCTCTTGAGAAGTGACAAACAGTTGAAGACGTGAATATTAGAACGACCCAAGTCCAATTTTTGGCCAAATTCAGTTTGACATGGGAAATTGTAGCTTATGCATGGACTCATCTTGTGTATAAATGATAAATCCTAATTTCCCCCGGAAGTGCCTGAAATGAATGAGTTAAATCTTATATTAATGTAAGAATGAAGGACCTGGGTCATTCTTACATTCATATAATAGCGCCCTCTCTCATCCTTCTCTCATCTCTGTAGCAGAATATCATGTATATGAATCAAAGAAGGACCCAAGTCCATATGAATCAAAGAACGACCCAAGTCCACCACACAAAATGGCCTCTCCACAATTAATGTAAATGTTAATTGTCATAATAATATATGTTCTAATTTGTATATACCCCATACCCCCAGCTTTCTTAATTGCAGGACAACAAGAAAATTTGGTCAATGTGTACAAAGTTCATCGCAACTTCGCCAATAGGTGCATTTTGAAGAACCCTTATGATCACAAACTCTTCAATGACAATGACAAGTTTCGGTAGAAGAAGACAATGGCTATTAGTGTCCTTAATCAAACTCTAGTCCAAACTAAGTACACATTTGACCGTTGTTGACGGCGTGAAGGAGATTCTTTCAACAAATGTCTTTTTCCAAGATGACAGTAACCATCATTGTTCTGGCTTTGCAGCCTCCAACTGACTGAAGTAAATGTTTTTGAAGACTCAATAGACTGCTATTTATCTATTGTCACAATTATTGATTTAATGAAACTTTCAGCAGTTGATTATTACGTATTTATAGTTTATTGGATGGTAATGATTCGAAAACCAGGTAATATTGGCCCCATAACTAGTGCAATATTCCTCGTATTCCATGAATTCAATTCAAATAGTCAAATCTATTTCATTTCCACCATCAAAATAATAATAATAATACACTGCAAAAAGTCCGGTGTTAAATAGTGAACACCGAGCTGGTGTCAATTTTTCGGTGCTCATCTATGGTGTTAAATTAACACCTCCGGATGTCATTTCCAAATTTGAAACTGTTTTTTGAAGAGTTTCTTGGTAACTGCACTTCTTGTTGATTTTTAATTCAAACAAGACAATCAAGAATTTTACATTAAAATACTAGATTTTTGAAAAAAATGTGAAAATAAATTTACACCAAAGTAACACCAGCTGGCGTGGTCTCTTATTGAAGCTAGACGGGTGTTAAACCATTGATATTAACACCAACAAATATCAAATCAACACCATGTGGTGTCATTTTTTAATTAACACCAGTACAGTGTCAAAATAACACCAGGTACAGTGTCAAATCAACACCACGAAGTGTCAGGTGAACACTTTTCAACACCACCACAGTGCATTTTTAACACCTGTGGGTGTGGTCCTTTATTGAAGTTTGATCGGTGTTAGATTTAACCCCGTGGTGTTAAATCTAACACCGATGTTTTTGCAGTGTAGTAGTAGTAGTAGTAGTAGTGATAATAATAATAATAATAATAATAATAATAATAATAATAATAATAATGATAATAATGCAAAGTAGGAAGTATCCGTAAGTATGAATTTGCCATTTCATACACATTTAGCCATTTAAAAGAAAAAATACATCATGAGATACATGAGATACTACTATATATGCATACAAATAATCATACAGCGTGTACATGGAGAAAACTATAAGGCTTTGCAATAGGCACCAATAATAGATTAATAAAGTGATGGGAAAGAGTCACCTCTTAAGAAGCAAACTTTGCAAGATGTAGATTACTCGTAGAATGAAATTACAGCATTTAAAATTGATATGAAGGTAATGATATGAATTATCATAGGCGATACTTGTTGAAAAGTTGTACAAAAAATTTACAAACATAAAATAACATAGTAATGTAATGTCAACGACACATCATCTTTTCAATTAGCCGTGAGTACCGTTGTGGTGACAAAACAACACTACATGCGGTACATAAAGGTTGTCAAGCAAGACAAAAAAACAGAGGAAAATGCACGTATGACGAGTAAAGACGTTAATATTGCAACAGGATGAACAAATGACACGATAGCACAACCATGAATGAGAAGGTGGAGGAAGAGAAGGAGGAGGAGCAGCGAAGGAAGGAAGAGAGGTTTGGGAGCTCGCACTCCATCGCCTGGACAGGTGAAAGTACAAAAAAAAAAAAAAAAATCACAACTTTATCATCTTTAAAAAAATTCTTTCAATTTATATCTGAGTAATTATTGTAAACGTAACAGAATCTATTATATTGTTATCTAAGCTATTCCTAAATCTGGGTCCCTTACGAAAGAAAAAAATGATAACCGTGAATGATAATGATAATATAATGTATTTTGAGCATGTACAGTTCTTACCTTAAAGATAATAAAAAGTTTTGGTACCTCAAAAGTTTCCCTGAATTACCTTGTCTTGGTTTGTGTTTCACGTTAAAGTACGTTGTCTGTGAGAATTACTCGCCCCAAAGTGCTCTCATGTCTTAGTAATCATGCAATAATGGTTTCGTACCAGAGCCGTCGCCGTACAGCGTCGATAGTTGTACGAAACCACTGACTGCGACCAGCAGCGTGCAGCCCATTGTATGCATAGCTAACTGCGACCAGCAGCCCCATACGCATAGCGTAATAGGCCATGGGGTGAGCTGTTTTTTTCGCTTGTTTCGTTCCGACAACTGCGGCACTAAAATGTCTCCACAGCTACGTGTAAACAAATAACCAAAAAGGCTACAGGAAAAAGTTCGACACAAACCCTCCTGCAGTATTTTGGTAATTTACGGGGAAACAGTGAACTTTTTTGTCACTGAGGAGCTGAATATGTACACTTTGCCGTGTACAATATTCATTCGCCAACGATCATGTGATGTATGTTATCCAATCCGAATCGAGAATTTTTGTTTACGAGTCAAAATGGCCGCCCCCTGTGAGCCTGTCAACGCGTCTACGTCGTCTGCTCTGCCGAAACTTTTAAGATGCGTTATTATGCATGTAACATCGATGAAGTTTGGAAATTTCACGGCTATGACAAACCTAACATAGACGAAACCTATTTTGTGTGCCAAAGAGTGGATCAAATTGAGTGGGGGAGACCGTGGAATCGCAGACCAGAACTAAGTGACTCAGCTGCTCAGGGGGACTGACTGCAACCTACATAGGATAATTTACAGGTTAGTTTACGTGCATACAGTCGTAGCAGTCGACACTGCAGTGCAGTCTCTATATGCGTAATGTTAATGACCATGCATGATGACTACGGTAGTACAAGTACAACGTTAGCTATGTTATGAACGTTGCTTATGTATGTTATAATGGACGCTAATGCAGTAGCTTAGCCGTTTGATAGCGTGTCTGTTACATTTTAGATAAATTATCTTGAATTTCACCTTGGCATGGCATAGCGCCGTTATAATGTAGCCTAGATGAACTGATACATGTTGTTCTATGTACAGCCCAGGTTAGGTTGATGTAGCTGATCGGTGATATTGTTTTGTAAAAATCTTGACACAGGACTGGATTGAAAAAGGTCTAAAGTGCATGTAAATTTATATTTTCATAATCATGACCATGGAGTATTAATATTAAAAAGCCATCCTGTCTCTTTCACCCCAAAATTGGTGAATCCCCCCTCAAAACACACATTTAGCATCTCATTAAATTAACTTATTAATATTTGATATAAATAGGTCTAAAAAACCAACAATGACAATAACATAATTTCAACAATTAAACTCCCTAAAACATATGATTACCATTATGTTGAGCCAAATTATAAAGCCGTGGGTGGTGGTAATAGTGAAAGGCCAAGGATTACTAGTATTAATGATGATAAGGCAGTTGTATTCATAATTATGATAATTGATATTGCATGTGATCAGGTGCTGAAAGCTGTAGATGTAATTTAAAATCAGTAATTGCACTGCAAGTACAAGTTGAAGTAGTTGATGATGACAATGATCATGAAGTGTTAATGATTACCTGGCATAGTACTAGGGCCTATTGGTAATTACAAGATTCAAATATTGGCAGTCAATAGTCTACCGTACATTTAATGATATAGAGAGTGTAACGTTCAACCCCTCCCCCTAGCGTTTAGCCTTTTTTTCCCCCTAACAAAATCCAATGGCTAATCATTGCTGTTCATTTCTCCATTGTATTAAATAGGATTCCATGAAACGTGGCACAAGAGGTTTATAGATAGCAAACGCCTGAATCTCGCTAGGAAACGAAAGCTGAAGGAGGAGCCTGGTCCGTCAGCAGGAGCATCTGTTTCCTCCCCTAAGACGCTCACATCAAGATCAAGATTTTCTTCTGGAAGCTCTTCAGGTTCAGCTGTGTTGCCTGTAAAATGCATCATTTGCAACAGAGTCAACCTGCTCATTACTTGCCAAGGGAAATAGGTCAATATGATTGATATTGAAGAATGAACACATTGTCATGTTACTATAAGTTGTCCGTGATAAAATGGAGCAATATATATCCACCACTGAAACATTCACACACATACACAAAGAACTTCAGTGCAAAGTTCAGAAACAACAGAATGTACTGTATATGCACAAATGCTTTGGTCAATGTGATTAATGTTCAAGAATTGACATCTTACCAAAGTTGTGCATGATAAAATGTCTTTGTAATACAGATTGCTTCCTGTATTTTGAATGCCAATGTTTATGCAACATGTTTTGACTCCTTGCCTCAGTATGTGATTGTTCGCCCTTTAGCAAACATTTCTGCCCACTATTATGATTTGATTAGGGTTGAATTATTCTAAGAACAAAGATGTTTTCCTAAGTGTGGTTTTTTCATAAAATTGAATGACTACGATTAAAATTTGTTTCTCCCACTCTGGGGGAAAAAGATATGTAACTATTATTAATACTGAAACAGAATGTTCATGTAGAAAGGTCAGTACAATGTAGGTGTGAGTACAAAATCAGTTTGCTAAAACTAATACCAGCCAAATGAAAATTGTGCATAAGTTGAGTCAGGTTTGCACAGATCCTCTGATATTGGAAGTTAATTGCAATATTATCATAATTTTTAATGCCAAACCTGTTTTATTCTCTCCAAGATTTTCAGGTGCACATTGCCTCCAATACAGAATCCAACAGTTTTCACTCATGAATGGGTAAACTATAATTTTGCCTTTATGTTATATATTGGCATTTTTCAAAACTTTTACACCCTTTCAAGGATATTTGGACCATGGAATGTTCCAGGAAATTTATTAAAACTAGAAAATTTGACTGATTATCATTTTGAGCTATCTTACATGAAAGGAGGTAGTGTCCCACCAACCTAATGATAGCAATGAAAACTTCAGGAAATTGTATGAAGATTAAATTTTCTAAAGTACTGTAATATATCATGAACAACGTGATTGCTATGTGATCTAAATATATTAAAGCTTCTTAAGAAGAAGAAGAAGAAGAAGAAGAAGAAGAAGAAGAAGAAGAAAATAAAAACATGTTTACTGATAAACAATATGATCTGTTTAATAGTAATGTCTCATGTGTGTAAATGAGTTAGTATGTGTGCGTGTGAGTGTATATAATATGTCAGCGTTTTTATGCACCTGTGTATGTGTAATGCACTGATCAATACATGTATTATATCATTGTGTGTGTTCATGTTTATGATAATCTTTTTTTTTATGATGCTGATGTGATAAATGGCCAAGGCATGTAGAATAATATTGTAATACACTTGGGTATCTTCATAACTATGTGTGTGTGTATGTGTGTGTGCATGTGAGGGTGTGTGTGTGTGTGTGTGTGTTTGAGTAGACTAATGGCTACTAACATGTAAGAATTCTAGACACTGCTCACTAAAGAAAGAAAAAAGAAGATCAAAGAGAGAGGGTAGGAAGTAAGACACCTGTATTCTAATGTCAGTCAATATCCCTGTCCTCTGGCCAACCGATGGTGGTGGTAATTCAAACTTCGTTAAAACAAAATCTGTGCCCTGACAGATGTATTGTGTCGAAGGTTTTTTTTTTTTTTTTTGTGTGTGTGTGTGTGTCGAAGGTGATGCGACAATTTGCATTTAAAGGACATGGCAATAATACTGCCAATTTTAGCTCCCTTTTGTGGGGAAAAATTGATAATCCTTTTACTTGTAGATGTAAGATAGCACAGATACCCTGTTGCTAACCAAGGGCAAGAGTGTATGTGAAAAACACGAAGCTGTCCCAATTGTTTCTCATTCTAGTAAGATATTTCAATGTCCTCTTCATTGCACGCGGGAGGTTGAAGTCTGGACAGCGATGCCAAGAGTTGGATGTGTGTAGGCCTACTATGCAGGTTTTTGTTCAATTTCAGTGATGCTGTATAGAATTATTACGATCATTCACAAAATGATACATACATTAGAACACATGTATTGAAGTGGACATCTGCAGCGAGGTCAACTTCCTTTTTGGTCCCCAACTCGTTCAAGCAAACATTTCAATTTCATTTTACCTAATTCTATCAGACTATGTATCTAGTAATTCACATCTTAGACTTGAGTCACATGACAGAAGGAAATGCTGAAGTGCCTCATACAGTTGTAGTTACAGAAATCTCAGTCTGCCATTCTGTTACTGAAGAGTGTCTTTATCATTGTTTTGCACATTTTAAACTAGTTTGAATTTCAACGCAGCCAAAAGGGGGTTATAACTATAGTCTCCACCCCAACCCCGAAGAGAGAGAGAGAGAGAGACAGAGAGAGAGAGACAGAGATAGATAGAAAAAAGAAGAAGACAAATGGTGCACATGCGCAACAAGGTAAATTTGTGGCTGCTTTACCCAACTTCAAAAGAGAGAAAAGGAAAGATCACATGTGTGAAAATCACAGTAATGGCTCACAGACTGGTTTTGTTTACTATGAATTTAAATCAACATAATTTGAGATGAATCCAAATTCACCGGGTTGTATCAAGAAATAATAGCTCGACCAATGTACCTGCATACTTTTAATCATCTGATTTTAGAATATGTTAGTATAAGCATGTCTACTATTATCAGTCTTTAAAAGCTGGAGAACAGTTGGAGGAAAGTTGACAAACTGTTGCGCTTAACTATGAATTCATCACCATTTTTCTTTGTCAGTTTTTCTTTCTTTTTATACATATCTTTCGTGATTGCATTTAATGATCATTGTGATTGTAGAGATGTGATATTAGGATTTTCCTTCCATACACAGGCTCTTTGCTGATATAATGAATGATGCAGCAATCTTCATTGAGCTGGTGTCTGGCCTCTTTCCACAGTTCTTCATCCTCATAGCTTGCATATCTTTATACTTTTCAAGGTAAGATCTTTCCACTATGTCCATTTATCTCAGGGTCGTCCACGGGGGGGGGGGGGGGGATTCACTATATGTCGCTGCAACATGCTATGCAACATCCACGACATGCTGTGCAACATCCTTGAGAATTGACGACATGCTAAAAGTAAACTGTAATCAAACATGTGAAAGATATGTGCAAAACCTGAGAAACATCAAACTACCATAATAGGTACTTAGAAAATTTGTACGTCAAACATGAGACAGAACATCGACCGTACCGGCTGGCATATACCAGAGCCCCGACAATTAGGCTAGGAATGGTTGCAGAAGCAAATTTTGTCAATTCGGCAATCTTTCCGCTTCAAACGCCGAAAAAAGTGTGCGAATTAGTATGTCCTGGGACATTTCTAGGAATCTCTGCAGACTGACTGCAGACATTCCTACGAGTGTCCAAGCAATTACTCAGGAAGGGTGCGAAATGCCTCAGAATAGGCTGATCGTAGCAGAACAGCTCAGATACATCTAGGATCACACCAGGAGTGGTAGAATCATAAACGACAATCAGAATGTCTGTCCGACAGCATGTTAAATTTGTGGACGATATAAGGAAAATATGTAGGTCATGAATTCGGCGCCGACTTTCGATTTTTCTCGTGAGACCGTGCTGAATTGCTTTGGAGGTCACACCAGCCGGAATTCACTTCGCCTTAAAATTGTGGCTTCAATTACAAACTGTGAGAAATGCTCAGCTAGTACTGGTCCTGGCCCTCAATGACCGGAAATCCTTTATATTGGACATGAACTTCTTTTACCGTGAAATACAACATGTTTTCTTTCATGCTTCTCCAGAGCATGCCTTAGCGATCCCAAATATCAAATTCTATTTCTTTTCTTTTTTATCTATAAAACTGCATCTCCTAATTATCTCTTATTGAAATCGTTTTGTTTTAGTGGGTTAGTTAGAATTGTCCTTTTCTAAGATATGATATAATTTTTTCAGAGCTTATTACTTTTAATTAGGTGTAGAAATTAGAAAATATTATTTTTACCTATTTCTACTTTTGTGGATTTTGAGTTGAGTGGTCACATTTCCGACGAGCAAAACGATGAGCTATGTAATGGCAACCATTAAAAATCCCTCAAATAAACACGATGAAAATGAGTCATTGGGCGCCGGGAAATGCAGACACTTGCAGACACCTGCGAGGCTAGGATGGAACCTCGCCACCTTCTTTCTCTGTTAGTGTATCGTATCCATATTGCTGCATTGATTTTTGACTTTCAAAATCCTTCCGCTCGTTGGAACCTGTTGACTCTTTCGTGTCTCGACCACAAAACTTCGTGCACTTGCATTTTCAGATCCGCCTCGCCACCGCGCTGTCCTAAAACATTCTGAGTGTCTTCCGCTTTCATTCGCGAAGCTGCCCGCACAGCAGCATTCTTTCTTTAAAGCGTTTGCGGCAGGGGCCGCGGAACCGGGGGGGGGGGGGCTGCAGCTCCCCCCCCCCCCCCCACTGCCACACACACACTTTTGTTTCGTGAAAAAAAAAAGAAAAAAAGGGGAAAATAGGGGAAATCACAACACCCATGAATTTTAATTGTTAAAGATTCCGCCCTTACATAAAGTTCCCGTCTGAGCACCGGCGTAGCAAAGGGGGCGGGGGGGGGGGGGGGATGGGGGCGGTCGCCCCCCCCCCCAAGATTCTGAATAATTCTGAGTGCACAAGACTTATCTCTTACGTTCTGAAAAAATCAATAGTTCCCTCGTGTACAAGGGGAATATCCCCTTTTAATCAACCCTTCCCCGATCATTTCTTTTTTCGTTAATCTCCCAAATATTCCATCAAATATGCGTATACGAGATATCAATTTCAACTTTAAAAAGGCAATAGCTCCCTCGTACGGGAAGGGTGGGATAACACTCTCCCACGCTTTCTCCCTGTTTGCCCCCGCCCTGTGCATACAAGTAGACTATGGCTACACTCTGAGTTTTCCAAATATGTGCCACAAAATGTGTGCACCAAAACGTTTAACTGCGATCAGAATACAGAATCTCCCTCCATTATGTAGGAGGGGATCTCCTCCCACATCATCCTGCTATGTCTCCTTCCACTTCTCTGATTGACAAAATTCCAGATTCCAACAGAAGTGTGCGCCAGATTGTTGAATTTCAGTTCTGAAGACAAGACGTTTATCCAAATGCTACCACTTTATAGGCAAATTGCTCAATAATAATCCACATCAAAATATCCTTCTACCTTAAACAAGTGGGGTCGTTTCAAGTCGATAAAACATGCATCAAATTGCACCATTTACAACATAAAAATGCAAAAAGTTCTCACCATCCCAACCCTCCCCCTCTCCCGCTCGCTCGGGCTCGGTCGCTTGGCTCCCTCGCATAGTAACCGCCCCCAAGATCTGACTACACCGGTGCGTCTGTGCGTCTAAGCGGGGGGAGGGGGGATGCCCCCCCCCCCCCCCCGGTCCCGCAGCCCCCCCCCCCCCCCCACACACACACTGAAAAACGTTCGGTAGCCCCTGCGCGGAAAGGGAGGAATTTACATAGGCCTACAGAAAGAAGGCATGTTCTGAAGATGTCCTCACGACAATTTGCCGAAGGTGTTAGGAAGTTCATTTCCGCGTCTAAATTTTGGTCTCGATAAAAATCGAGTTTTTTCTCTCTTCCGAAGGTGCGTAAACGCCCGGACATGTTTAGGAATGATAACGACAGTGAACGGACTCTTTAAGAACATGCGGAAAGGTTACCGAATGAATGCGGAATTACTAAATTTGATTCCTCGTCTTGGCCGCACCCTAGTGGACGCAGATATTAGTCGCAAAACAGGAAATAAGTCATGAAATATAACTGCATGCTATAGACGCGCTTGTGATATTCGCTCCGCACACATGTAATTTCCGCAATATTCTCACATTCAGGACTTTGAACATGCTCAAATTTCAAGTTATGGGCCATTTTACATGCTGTGTAATATTTGACATCAAAACGAGTAAGACATCCACACGCGTGCATTGAAAAAAAATGTCACACAAAGTTAACGTAAATGTACTTCACTTACCTTCAGGGTGTTCTAATTAGAATCCACAACGTTTTGATTTTGCTGACAGAAATGTGCTTGTCTGTCTTTGTTTGACAGAGAATGCTGAAATTTGTGCAGTTCTTTTTTTGTTCATTATTTCATAATGGTTTATTTATGGGAGATAACTTGCGGAGTATGATTCAGATTGAGAAGTCATTGATAAATTCATATTGGAATAAACAGAGAGATTAAGCAAGCATAAAATATCTGTAAAAAATGGACATGATATGAATACTATATACCCATCATCTAAAATGACTGTCTCGTCTTGCTTGAATCACTGTTGTCTTTATTGTTAAGGAGTTTTCGTACATTTCCCTTGTAAAGAATGATGCAGATAATGTCTTTGCTGTTGTTATTTTTTCGCTATTTAAGATGTGCTGTTGAAGCACAGATGGATAATGTCTTGTATTTTTCTCATTCTTGACATAGACTGTCTTATGTACTCTCCGTCTTATTTAACTATTCTATTCTATTCTATTCTATTCTATTCTCTATTTTCTTCCTTCAACTGCATCATGCACTCACACCTGCAACTGCACTGCACCCACCTGGTCACTTTCCTCCAAGAGAGTTGTGTCGTTGGATAGTCCTTTTATGAGGCCTCCATCCATTTCAAGCTTAATCGCGGACGATGGTGGTCTCCTGCATTCAATGATCTCTGCCGTTTACTGAAAAATACTGTATATTTCATTGTATGTTTCTGTGTATCTACATTGCTCAATGCAATCACCTATGTGTATCTATTTGTGACCGTGCACCACAAAACGAACATAAAGTCGCACACACTGGTTTTATGTGAGGACTGAAAATAGGTAAAATGCGTCAACCTAACCGATCTTGACTTTTTCATATTTTCTGAAAGAGCAATTCTTCTTCCACATTATGTTAAAATTTGGGATCATAAAACGGGCAGGAAAGTGTGTTTTTTATCAGTTTATCTCGAACATTTTTTTTTTTTTTGGGGGGGGGGGGGTACAATAGTGTGATTAGGTGTGACTTTAGAGTTCCCTTTTCATTTCTTAAAAAAAAAATCTTGTACACACTCTTCCCTTTCAACTCTGATAACTTTTGAAAGGATGATGCTACTGCTTTTAAAGTTGGCATTAATTCTGGACAGAATGTATTGATAAGGCATGCTCAATTTAAATTAAATCTGATAATCCCTTCATTGTTGTTACTCTGGTCGTTTACATCCTGTTTTTTGTCCCATTCATCGCACAGACAGGACGGTTTGGTAAAAATTTAGCGCTTGAATAGACACGGTTGTTGCAACACGGATTGTCGCCCCTACACGGATTGTCGCCTCCTGCTCGGGGCGACAATCCGTGACGGGCGCTGGCGGCACGGATTGTCGCCCCCTACACGGATTGTCGCCTGGCGACAATCCGTGACGCTTGTGCAGTTCCCAGTTTTTGACCTCGAAGGCGACAATCCGTGTTGGCAAAACATTTGTTGCGACACGGATTGTCGCCCCGTCACGGATTGTCGCCCCGGGCTGGGGGTGGTTCCTCCGGTGTTAAGCTTTGGTGGGATGGGTATGACTGCATGGTAAGTTATGCGTATGTGTGTGTGTGTGTGTGTGTGTGTGTGTGTGTGTGTGTGTGTGTGTGTGTATTGTGCGCTGCATGATATGTGATGTGTATGATTTGTTGTGTGTGTGTGTGTTTGTGTGTGTGTTTGGAGTATAATAATACAATATGTAGAAACTGTGCATGTGTGGTGGTTACATAGTCAAGTGGTTTGTTTGTCTGTGTGTATACGTGTGCCTGTATGTTTATGTGTGTATGTGGAATATAGTGGCGCTACTGTGGCAATACAAACGCCTTCAGAGTGTATGGGCACGTGTTTAAAGAATTCACACCAGCGTTGATCTAAAAATAGTATGGGTGTGTCAACCAAATATCAGCGGTGAGGCGGGCTAGGCGAGAGAGAGACCGAGAGAAAATACATACGAGGGAGGTACCCTCCCCAAATGTTATTTGTCTTTGTTCATTTTTCCCTGCAGTCATTTTTTTTTTTCCATCAGTCTTATAAACTAGAACGTCCATACGGATACCACTATTCTTTGTCCCAGAATAGGTTTGGCATGCTTTATGCATGAGCGAATAATTTCCACACGCTGTAAAAAATTTGTCAATCGTTACTTGATTAATTAGCACAAACGAACTGCCATTGCACACCGCTGATACATACGTAATACAAACAAACACCAACAAACACTCAAACAAACCTCATAATGCAAACAAACCAACTCAACACTTTTTTCCTTGATATTTATTGATTTCATTCAAATCATTCATAAATCGACCCATTCTGGGTGCAACATGAACAAAAAAAGTTACAAATGGCAATTCGAAACAAAAGCAAATCCATGTGTCAATTTATACCACAAATAATCTCACTTCAACATAGATAACTCGATTATAGACCAACCCTACTAATAATTTCTTCACGAGAAAGTTTTGACATGTATAGGGCCCTACCAAACCTATATTCCTTGAATATATTGGTTTGGATCATGTAACACCTTCTTACTTAAAAGGGCATATACATAAAAAAAAACAACAACACACAAATATATTACACAAATCTAGAATGAAATCAGTCATAAAAACCCCCACCACCCCTCCCCTCCCAAACCGAAACAAATCTAGGGCCTACATCTATCCTAAATATTAAATCCTACCAACATCCGTCATACCATTTATAACTATCCTTCTTCAAATCCAATCCCCAACCCACCAACCCCTGATTAAACAAAACCTAAATCATCCCACACCCACATTCACCGACCCAAATACATACATACATACACACACACACACACACACACACGAAGGTTCGTTATTCCGAAGTTTCGTTTTTTCCGAGGCTTCATTTATCCGAAACACACAATTCCCTATACCTAGTGGTTCGTTGATCCAAAAATGAAATTCGGAATAACGAACCTTCGGAATAATGACCCTTCGGACGAATGAGCCTTCGGACGAATGAGCCTTCAGAATAACAAACTTTTGCATAACGAAATGTAACCCCCTTCCCACATACCGACGCACACCCGAACCGATACCACATCCTTCCTGATGAAACGATTTCCCAATGTTGATAAATAAGACATAATGGACCGTATGCAGAAAAGCAGCATCCGCCCGCACGCAAGCTCCACTCCGAATTCATATACAAATCTGCCAAACAAACTCATCAAATTCAAAGCTGCTGATAAAATCAATATCAATGTTTATGCCAGCAACAGCTTACTAGGTATCCCTCCCCACGCGCAGCTAAAAAACACATACGCAAAAAACTGACATAATAAACACATTCTTCCATCACACACACACACACACACGCACACGCACAAACGGACACTGAATTATCATGTGCACGCGCATATACACACTTCCTTGAAACCTCACCATGAGTGTTTACATGGCATGTTTGCATGGATGTAGCCATGTAAGTTATGTGTTAGTATTTCAATGATTATGTCCAGAACGATATTACCCAGCAAAATGTGCTTCGAGGGCGGGCGACAATCCGTGTAGGGGGCGACAATCCGTGCCGCCAACGCCCATCACGGTTTGTCGCCCCGAGCAGGAGGCGACAATCCGTGTAGGGGCGACAATCTGTGTTCAGAGCCTCTTTTCTCAGCTCACTTGGCACTTTTCCCGAGTGCGTGCTTTCTTTCCAATACCTAGATAGGTTAAGAGAGTCCATTAGATTTGAGTTATACATTATTTGAAAGCTTAAGGTCTGGTCTTTGAGAATGGTCTTAACTAAAATTTCATGTCTGGCGACTTTGTGTTCGTTTTGTGATGCAGGGTCACATTTGTGTACTGTTATCGATTTTTTTTTCACTGCACTTGCTTTTGTTTGTCTTTGTACTTTTTGAAATTTGTATTCAAATTGTATCTGATTGACTGCAGAAATTAAACAAACAAACTGCATGAAGTAGATTCTTTCAATAAATTTCTTTTTCCAAGATGACAATAAGCATCATTGTCCTGCTTTACAGCCTCCAACTATAGAGTTCGTGTTTTAAAGCTCAGAACAGACTACTTTATTTTTAGCTATTGCTATTTATTTTGAACCGAATTAACTTTTCCTGTGATATGTGAGCTCAGACAGATTTAATATCTTCCTATTCCATCCACCATGTCACACCTCTTTCACAGTATGGTATACTCCACACTCCTATCCCTACCTTGTCCTACCAGTTCATGAACCAGTGTTAATGTATTGAATATTTATCTGTGCAGCCATCCGTGCTACGAATTTACAAATACAGTGTATGAGTAATGAATAGTTGATGTCTTAATTCACCTTTTGTTGAGACCCTGCGTCGAGCCTCTTTAATATTTTATTTGAATTTTCTGCATACAATAAATATTTATTGAATGTCAAGTGCCTTGACAAGAACCACACAATGAAATTGCTGCAATATGGGAAGAACAGTTCGCCAGCAAATCTCATCCAAGCAAGACCTGTGTGCCTAGCTGTGTCCTAACTACCATTAAGGTGTAGTGCCTCTAGCAACATGTGAGCGAAGTTGATTTTTACATGTTTATACATGTAGTTTATTGGATGGCAATGATTCGGATACCTGGCAATATTGGACCTAGATAACGAGTACAATATTTCCTGGTATTCAATCAATTCAATTCAAACCAGTTCATGTCTATTTACTTTCCACCATCAATAACAACAAAATAGAAATACAAAATACGAAGTATCCGTAGATAAACATCCGCCATTTCATACCCATTCAGCCATTTGAGAAAAAAAAAATACATCATGAAATAAATGAAATACGTATTATATGCTTAAAAATAATCATACAACTTGTACATGGAGAAAAAATTGAAAATTTGGATATGGACCAAGTATAAATAAAATTAATGATGGGAAATAGTCACATATCAAGAAGCAAACCTTGTAGGACATGCGATTACTCGTAGAATGTACGTTCCGTTAAAGCATTTAATATTGAAATAATGCTACTGATTTGACAGTTGTATGAAGCATATTATAGACAATACTTGTTGAAAAGTACAAGAATTACAATATAAAATAACATAATAATGTAACGTCTGGGACACTTTTCAATTAGCCATGTTTACCTCAAAATATGGTGACAAAACCACATTACATGCGGTACATACATGTTGTCAAGCAAAACAAAAAAGGAAGATGCACGTATGAAGAAAAAAAAAAACGCTAATATTGCAACAGAAAGAACAAATAACACCACACTAAAACCACGAATGAGAAGGATGGAGGAGGAGCAGAGAAGGAAGGAAAAAAGGTCATTAACGCGCCACTCCATCACCCGGACAGGTAAAAGTACAAAAATATCACATGACAACGTTACCATCTGATATACTGTGTGTCAACAAATTTTTTTCCTTTCAATTTATTTCTAAATATAAGTGACAAAATCTTTTATACTGTTATCTAAGCTATTCCAAAATAATAATGATAATATTTACAGTTCTTACATTTATCGGGGGAGATGGAGTTTATTGTGGGATAGGTAGGTGTCCATGGCATTGCAACTATTTTAATGAAATAAATCATGAAGTATTTTAGGCATATTATTACAGCAATAGTAAATAATCTGGTCAAGCTTACATTAATGCACATATTTTATTTTCAAAATTTTATGTTCAGAAAGCAAATAATCAGTATGCGCTGGAGAATGGGTATTAAAGGAGAAGTCCACCTTCATAGACATGTGGGTTGAGTGAACGCAGCAATATAAGTAGAACACATCAGTGAGAGTTTGAGCAAAATCGGACAATGCGTTAAAAACTTATGAATTTTTGAAGTTTCTGCTCAGTCACGGCTGGATGAAAAGACTTCTTTAGCTTGTGATGTCACATGAGTACAACGATAAAAAGAAAGAATAAAGAAAATTCAAAATATTTCCATTTTTCTCGCTTAACAAAAGAACACTCGACTTCTCTCTTTCAGAAGGCAGGGGGAATAACATTACCCTTAACATACGTCAGTAGCAAGTCAAAGAAATGTGCACTTTATTCAAAAAGTAAAGTTTTGTGAAATTCTCTTTTTATATTCCTTATATAGTTGTACGCATGTGACATCATACACTGTAGTAGTCTTCTCTTCCAGCAGTGACTGCGCAGATACTTAAAATATTCGTAACTTTTGAATGGATTGTCCAATTTTCCTCAAACTTTCACTAATGTGTTCTACTAATATTGCTGCATTCTCTCAATCCTTATGTATATGAAGGTGGACTTGTCCTTTAATAATATTGCTGAGCGCTATTTTTTGCAAGAGAAAAACTTTGTCTATCAATGACTGATATGTATTACCTCTCTCTTTCTACACAATAGGCGTTTTCACATCAGCCCGATAAAAATCCAAGCTCGAGATATTTTTTGCAGAAAATAGTCAGCAAAATAGCGCGCTATTTCGAAACATCGGGCTGATGTGAAAACGCCTAATGGGCTTTAATTTGTCGGGTTGGCTTTTCGAGTCCGGTTCGTGTCACGTCTGTTGCAACGGTACGCAGTGTACGCTGATACGCTGCTACAGTCACTGTGCGTGTTATTGTCGTTTGATGGCGCTCTCTTGGTTTCCTCGTGCAATCTCGGACAGTCGCCGGCTAATTATAATTTTCCTGGCCCAATTATTATGATTTCACTGTCGGGCTTAATAAGCTTACAAATCTTGGCGATTGGTTGTTGGTCGTGCGATTTGGCGCCAAGCTATCACAGTTTTTGGTTTGAAAGCACACATACTGGCCCATCTGGGTGAAACTCTAATCTTAATTATTATTTTTTTTTTCTAAACAGCATGTTAAGTGTATAGGGCTACTGTAAATAAGGGAAACCTACAAACAACTCATAAAATGTAAATGTAAACAACTAGAAGAAAATACAGAGTAAAATACATACCAATTTTGCATTTTATGTGTACATCCTACCTTATTAACAAATAAGACTAAAATATCAATCTAAAGAACTATGATTATTTTATTTTACCGCTTTGGTTAACAAAATAAATAATACACATTAGTTCAGGACAATTTAGTTAATGACTCATTTTAAGGTTGGTTACTCCAAGATCATTTTGTGACTAATTTCTACGGTGTTGAATATCTACGTCTTTGTCTTATTAATAAACCACACCCAAAGAGTTATTTTTAGCAACACTGTACATCAATCAACTACTAACGAATGATTATGAATTCCAGCGCGAGGAGCAGTCTCCTCGCATATACGGTTGAGACAGAACAGAATAGGTCTATATTTCACGGAGCACGCGAGCGATTTGTGAAGGACGCGAATGACAAAATCCAACATTTGGAAAAGTTTTCTCGGAATGTGTTCCAACAATAAAGCCGAAAACCATTCTTGCGCGGATTGTGCCAAGTGCTCACGACGTAATATGTGCGAATGTGTACCATTTGCCATAAAAGTACAGCCAGTAACGCGACAGAAGTGCGAACAACGCATTTATTTTTTTGATAATGATGGGAGAAATGTTTCCAAGGAGAGCTGGTAGCTGTCTTGAGTTGAAGTTTTTCTGTATTTCTCTTTCATTACCCTTCATTTCTCTGTTGTGTGTGTGTGTGTGTGTGTGTGTGCCGACAGTTTTTCGTAGGACCTATGACCCCTACAATTAGTGTTTGATTTTTTGGCAGGTTCCCCATATATCATTTTGTGTTTCAAATATCAAACATTTCGTTCTCTTTCCGGGTTTTTATTTTTTTTTTGTCATATAGTTGTTTGATGTGTGGATGTATGCTACGATTTTGATTTGAAGAAAACGTAGAGTTTTAAAGAAGTCACACAAAGTATCACCAAGGGTGCGAATTTGCCTCCAAACATGCGTCAAAGCCTCGTTGATCGGAAGAACTTTTTTTTTTAAAATTATATAGTTGTTTGATGTGTGGAAGCATGCTACGATTTTGATTTAAAGAAAACGTAGAGCTTTCGGGAGGCCACACAAAGTATCACCAAGAGTGCGAATTTGCCCCCAAACGTGCGTCAAAGCTTCGTTGATCGGAAGAACTTCGCGGATTTCGCGAAATATACGAGAGACATTCGTCAAAGTTGTGGGTCTGTTTGGGGTTTTATAAAGATTTTGCGAACATCGCGCACGTTTTGCGGAGGCCTTGCGCATAGTGACGAGGCTTTAAAAGACTTTTTTTTTTATCACAACTCAAAGTTCTTGGAGAAACAATATTGTCGCAGGAGCAAATGGTGTGTCCTTATACAATTCAGATAAATAATCGCCTTACAGATCAATTTTCTCCAAAGTAGAGGCAAATTCATAACGTCGACCGCGAACCTCAAATTTAACACGATAATGTTTCAAATAATTATGTAGAGTCTATTTGGAGTGCAGAAAGCTATTTCACCACTCTCAAACTCTTGTAAATAGTACCAACCTCTTTCTGGTCGTCGTATTTTAAGATCTGTGACGATATTGCACACGTGCTCCAAATCTCTTGTGTATCGATCGATACTGACGAGACCCTCCTCGTGCTTCACCCAGGCTACAATGACCGAATCATCTCGACAAACAGCTGGGAAGGCATCCATACCCTCCTTCTTCAAGACATTCTCCCTCTTACCCTTACAATCAATGCACACGACAGCTGATTCGTCTTTCAGTATCAGTTTCCCCGTGTAGTGAAAGGAAAATAACTGCCAGGGTAAATATCTATCACATCTTATTTCCCTGACGGCATTGCCACCCTGTGGGTTGAATACTTGGATTTTCTTTATTTTCCCTTGCATAAGATTGATATTATCATCTCTGTCAACGGTGAGACCACCACCCCCTCCTTCAATGAAACTGAACGTGACGTCGAGCTCCTCCCACTGTGGAGTGTAAAGTCTCATCTCGTTGTCTATATCGCGGACAACACTCCGACCATCAGACAGGAATCCAATTCTCTTGACCATCACATTCTTCAGCACGGTCTTCTGTAACTGACCATCAGGTGAGTAGAGATGGATTCCGCCTTCAGACGATCCCACCGCCATCTTACCGTCTGGGGCACGGGTCATACAGTTCATGCTGTATCCGTTAGGGAGCTCTACGTCTGCTTTGACATCCCACTTATAGCCTTCCAGCTCTCCAAGATAAAGTTCAGTGACCTTCACGTGTTTACGGAATGAAATCTTCTGAGCTCGTTTTGTCACACCTCTCGGTGATTGGTCGTCAGGATCATCTCGTCCCAGAAAACCCTTCAAGTCCTCACACAGCGTGTCGCGTATAAACAAAGCGTTTTTCGTCAACGGTACTTTCATACCGTTAGTTATCAGCTCCTCCTGAGCGTTCATTTCGAGAATTGTTTGACGACCCTCCTCCTCCATGACTTGTAATTTCCTCTCGAAGTGTTCAGAGAATCTTTGCACTTGACATTTCAGAGACTCTCTTCTGTCTGACAACCGCTGCATGTTCTCCTCGTACGCCTCGTCGATGTCATTGTTGAGCTTTTTCACCACGTTTGTTATTTCATTGCGTTGTGTCTTTATGTACTCGATATGGTTTTCAATAGTTGTTTTCTTTGATTTTACCCGCTCTCTCAAGTCATGAATGGATGCCTTTTCCAACTGATGTCCAGCTTGCAAGTGCTCTAGCATCCCACACATATTGGAAATGTATTCTTGGCAATGGATACAAAAACAGAAATCGGAGCTGGGACGTGTGTTCCACTTCAGTTGCCTCCCGAGAGACACTCCCGAGAACACCTTACTCACGGGGATCACTTTGTGGTGGCAGAATGCTTTCCAGGTGTTGTGTTCTACCGTGCACGTTTTACATAAATTTGTTCCACAGTCCTGACAATAGGACACAGCTGGCAGCTTTTCGGACATCTCACAAACTGTGCACGTTTGGCTCTTGGTTTTCACTTCGTCCACTAGAGAACTCAGGGGTATGTTTGTTTGTAACTTACTCACACCTCCACTGGGTAAGGGAGTTCCTTCCCTGCACACAGGGCATGTTATAGTTTGTTGGTTTGGCTGAGTTTGAAAGATACTTTCCAGACAGTCTTTGCAGAAGGTGTGAGAACACTTCAGCAGTTTAGGTTGGTTTAAAAGTGTTAGACAGATTGAACATTCCAAATTCTGGCTGCTGATTTGATGAAATGTTGCCATGGTGTTATCTGTGAAATATATGTATGTAGCAATAGAACACATGGGGGTTAACATTGTTATCATCAAATATCAGGAGAATCATTACACAAGATGTAAGAATGCACCAGACAGTAAAGGGAAAACAGTAGCTAAGCATGCATTACGATTTTTTCCTTGCTTCTATAAAAACGAATGACGTGACGGGGTACAACGTAACGTATGTGTGAGAATACCGTTTATCAAAGCATGTTACCTTTGTAAATTGTACTTTAAGGCCCGAATTCACGAAGGTGGTACAAATGAAACCATGGTTTAAACTATCGACAAAAACCATTGAGCGCCAAGTGTCGCACGGAATATTTCATTACGAAATTGGTCATTTCGTCGACAAAAATGACAGTTTCGTTAACGAAATTGTCATTTCGTGGACGAAATGTGCATTTATTTACAAAATGTTGTCATTTCGTTACAAAAAAAAAAATAATTTCATCGAAGAAATGACTGATTTCGTAGCAAAATATTCCATGCGACACTTGGCGCTCCATGTTTTTTTTTTTTTTTTTTTTTTTTTTTTACCATGGTTTAAACCATGGTTTCATTTGCACCACCTTCGTGAATTCGGGCCAAAATGTCTGGTTTAGGTTGGTTCATTTGAACAAAATTAAAAGTGTTATCCAGTGGACTGAACTCAAATGAGAGTGAAGGCGACGTTACTTCATAAAGACCTTATTCGGAGTATCAAGAACTGGTCATACAATTTCAAGATTGGTTTACTTCCGGATTTAATATTACTATTTTATGCCGAGACATTTATGTGGAGGAGATTACTGCATGTTCCGGGGCCTGTCGCCTGGTGAACAAAAATTAATTTTGATATCCGGTGTTACTTTTTAGATAATGATCCAAAAAGAACAGCACGAATGAAGCACTCGTAAAGTGGTTAACTGGGTGAATGGTATCCACCCCCCGCCTGTTCCTCATAAAGAGGCAGCCTTCCATTCAAATTTTCTTTTGGGGCGCTCCTATTTCCTATCCATCTTATCAATATAAAAATTATCACAATTTCAAAGTGCGAACATATTCGTACTTGTGCATTTAAATTCACACACACACACACACACACACACACACACACACACACGCACACACACACACACACACACACACACACACACGCACACACACACACACACACACACACACAGACTCACGATGAGCCTGTTTGGGGCATTCAGCTCCATATTCAGGTGATCAACTTCCTACTTTGTGTACTTGAATAGGGGTAGAACATAAGCTGCATGAAGAAGCGGGCTATGAAGGAGAAAGGGGTACAAGCGTCAACTGCTTCTGATAAAACAATGGTGTATTTTTACACCATCCACACGCATTATCCAGCACATTATACAGACACAGACACAGAAACACAAACACAAACACACAATAATTGTATTTTTTATATAGAATGTCTATACGCTCTGAAGTTGTAGGTTTTTACAATGACAACACAACATACCCTAATGATCATAATGATCATATTTTTTCACTGTATCAGTCCATGCCCATGTATTTTTCGATTCTTTTTTTTCCTTTTTCAGCTCAAGACATTCTATGATAAAGTCTAGTTGGCAGTGCGTCCAAACGTACAATACAACGACAATTCAAACTTGAACTCATTGATGACACCGTATAAAAAGAAAAAAAAAAAAACAACAACAACAACCCGACACTACCCATATACGGTATGTCAATTCAAAGACCAACTGACAGACAACACGAATTCACAGTCCCGCAAGTGGATGTCAATAAGATTTGCGAAAATTTGAGTCTCGTGCATGAACAATCAAATGAGCTCAGAGAGCGAGTCTATAGCTTTGTTTAGAGAACTTTGGGTATTAATGAAACACTGTGGAGACTATTGTTGTGCTGCACTCTAGATGGATAAACAGTTCATGAACGATCAAGGTGAAAGGCAAAAAAGCAAATCGTTTTATCCAACGCTATCATAAAATATTTTGACTGGATGATACTCGATCATTACTTTTATACATAGTGGACGCCCATTATGTACACGCTTTATTTATGATGATTTTGTAATAGTGTATCATTAAATATAACTCAATATTATGGATATGAAAGTGAATGGGGTTTGGTCTGTTCCTAAAGTTTTTTGTTTGTTTGGTTTTTATTGTTCCATATTTCACATTTCAACAAATAGATAACCCAAAAAACATAATAATACAAAGCATTGATGAATTGTGTATTTAACATGTGAAATATGAGTAATCTACATTGAAGCAGTGCTTGTAGGGTGTAGATTCCCAGATGCGGATGTGAAATTAATTCTTACTTTATAATTATTATTGAAAGGAATGACAATTTGTGAATTGGGGAAATATAAACGTCGAAGAATAAAAAAGACAAAGAAAAGACAAAGAGAATAATGTCCGAATGACAAAGAGAACAATGTCTTGAGAGTTGCGAGATCACCCGAGCGAGGTTCAAGTCAGATACAGTGTACAATAGCATGCAGAAAAACAAAATATGCACAAAGAAGGTCCAGGAAATAATATGAAATCGCGAGCAATGCACATGTTACATAATCGATATTGACAATAATACGAAGTTTACATAGAGAATGTCGAGGAGGAATGAAGAATAGCTATAAGTATGAATTCAGAAAAAAAAAACACCTGGTTTAAGTTTATGCTTAAATGAATTAAGAGACTGAGATCGGATTATTTATCTATTCAAATCATGCCAAAATTTTGGTCCTGTAGTAGTTATTGTTATTAAAGCAGATACGGTCCGTACAGGAGAAAGATGAAAAGAATATTTTTGTCTAGTAGTAGTAGGGTAAGAATGAACTTCAGTATTTCTAACAAACATCGAAGAAAACACATCGGGAAGACGACCTGAGTTAACTGAAACATAAGTTTAACTGATACAAAAGTTTAACTGATATATAAGTATTACGAAGGAAGACTCTTTCAATCCCCACCTTTCCTTGTTTTCCTTGACCTAGGCTAAGCCCTCTAGACTAAACCCCTCTTCTTCCCTCCCAAACTTTCCATAGGTCACGCTCATAATAAAAAGGGCAAGCTAATGATGCATCAGCAACAGGCGAAGATTTCGTGAAAACAGCGTTCCTTTTTCTGCGTAACCTGCGACATATTACATCTACATCTACGATACAGGTTCAAATCCTTGCAGTTCACAGACCAAGCCTCTATTTACAAAGATTATTATGATACATTGTACGTTCCTCCCCCCCCCCCCCAGGTATACTCAGTGACTGACTTAAGAAAAGCCATAATCATATAGTAATAATAGGCTTTCCCGTTTAATTTCATATTTGTGTTATTCAAATTCATTTTCGATGCACTCAAAGGGTTAGGACAGCATCGTCTACCGATGGATATCGGTTTTTCAAATTTAAAACTCAGTCATTAAAGAGCTTCATTCCGATTTTCAATTAATAATCCTGAATATTGATATTTATGGTATTCATAAATCCCTCTCATCTCATGATACATCAAGTTATATTCAAAACTTTAACGACTTATGATTGTAGTAATTATTGCTTTCTATGTTTTCTCAAGTGAAAGCGAAATTGTAAAAAAAAAAAAAAAATCAAACCACTTCAACCTCTGACTTCAATTCGATACGATGGATTTAGTTCGAATTTACTCAAACCAAACTTTTTATTTCTCAAACTTGATGAAATGTTGCATCTCCTTTCAAATATATATTCAGTATGTTTTTATCGTACGAAATATGCCCAGACTTGATGATGAGAGCGATACCAAATTATAAAAAAAGTCAAAAAACAGTTTCATTTGTATTGTCCTCTATTTCAAAAGGTATATGAAAAGATTGTGCATACAGTATCAATTTCCTTTTCTGGCAGTGAACAACACTCTATAATCAACCCCAGTTTGGTTTTAAAGGACAATTGTAGGACTCATTTTGGCAGCATACAGCTGATTGAAACACGACAGTGTCAAAACAATTCTCGATTAGATAATAAATACCATAAACAGTATAAAATATGAAATAAAATGTGTATCAAATGATGGAAATCAGAATGTATAACAACACTTGATTGAGATTTAAATTTTGTGATATATTTTGCCCTCTTAGGATACGAAACTGGCGACATTTTCATTATAATGAGATCATCTAGACTTTTCTGATTTAGAGGTTTCAAAGAACGTCCCCCCCCCCAAAAAAAAAAAGTGGAATAAAAAACCTCTCCCACATCCTACATCTATTGGTTACTTTTACTATCTCCGTCTTAGACACTTTTAAACAGGACGGTCCTATTATTCCAATTTGGAACCCCTGATTCTATGTTATATTTTCACGACCTCTTTTAATCAGTCCTCCTTTGGAAATCCTCAGAATTTCGGCTTTTGTCTAAAAACTGTCATTTTCAATTCAAATGAAAAGTGTCCCAGCTATGCTTTCTCTGTGAATTATGTAATCTGACGTGCTTTCACCTCTGAAAGCGACAAATGACGAGAATATAATTTATGTCAAATTGTCACTTATGAGTTCGTCTGGTCAAGAAATGATTTCCGAAAAAAAAAATTCAAAATGTCATATTTTCTTTACTGTTTATCTGATTTTTGTCATTTTTATGTCGTTCTGCTGTGTCTGCGGGGAATATTTTTCTCTTTCTTTTTAAGTTTATTCATTTTTTTTTTTCCGGTGGAATTCTTCCAAAAAAAAAAAGGGAATCCCCATCTAGACCAACATTGCGCTATTCCTCTAAATACGTCCAAAACAAACTATAAAACATAGTGAAGAAATGGCCTTTCCAATTTGTGAATCTGGTAAACCAAACAATAACCCATTACAATAATCAAGCCTACTGCTAATGAATGCGTGAACAAGAGTTTCAGCGTCTTCCTGGTTTAAATATCTACGAATGTGATGTAAGTTATGCAACATATAAAAAGCAGACGTGCATGTGGTCGATATATGTATGCTTCTCCATGTTTAAACGAGAATGAAGCCATACACCCAGGTTTTTCACACAGCTCGATGGTTTAACTTCCAAATCTCCAACTGATATCTTATTAATATCCAGCTTTAATACTTGTCTTGGTGTCCCAACAACAAATACAGTCTTCCCATCATTACGCATTAACTTATGTTTGGACATCCAAGAACGGACATAACATATACAGGATTCTAAGTTCGAAATACTATCAATGTGTTGTTCACCATCAGGACTGAAGGAAGCGACGTTGAATACCCTTGATCAGATTACGTGTATAAAGTGTAAAAAGAATATTTCGGTGCAATGAGTGATCACTCAAAGATTTTTTTTTTCTTTTATTTTTGTTTTCAGGGTGAATATTCTCCTATACTATACGAAGTAGTACTCGACACTATACCGTGGTCGAAAATCCCATAGAACCAATAAAGAAAATCAATAAAGCATTTCTGTTGGTTTGTAATGGTGTCTATTGGTTTCTTTTGGTAATCTATTGGCTTCTTTTGGTATACAGAAGAACCCCACAAAGACCAAAATCATTGCATTAGTACAAATTGCAAGAAACAGATATCCAATTACAGTATACCAACAGATCCAACAGGACCAACATAAATGTGATGTACTCTGAGTCAAAATGTCGCAAAAATTGAAATTTTAGTTATGCCTATAATAATATACATTAATTCTACAGACTCTTATCTCCAATGATATATAATAACAACCCGATTTCAAATCCCTATAAGCATTAAAACGAATATAAACTTCGCTGATGGTGTCAGTCCACCTACTTACTTACTCAAAAAAAAAAAAAATCGCTCTCAGAGCTCCGGTTTTGTTCCAGTTCAAAACCTGTTTCTTTCTCTGGATGAAACAATACAACAGTCCTTAGAACGCACTACCATATAAGGCAATGGCACGGATGTGTGAGACAATAATTATCCAATCAAAGGACTGGTCTATCATTAATGATTCCGACCAATACGGCAGCCCGAATGTAAACTTCTAAGCAATTATCGAGATATAAGTTTGATATGAAAAATACTTGGAAAGTTCTAAAACAGGCCATGAATGTTCCGAGTAAAAACTCTGACATTGATAAAATCAAATTGAATGATGAATTGATTAATGATCCCCTTCATATTGGAAATATTTTTAATTCTTATTTCTCAAAAATAGGCGAAAATTATGCTCAAAACATTCCTGCAACAAAGGCTCAATTTACTGAATTTTTAGGTCAGAGTAATTCTGATTCCATATTTTTCATACCAACCAACAAATTTGAAATTATTGATATAGTTTCCTCTTTTGAAAATAAACAAAGTTCTGGTTATGATGAGATAGATAATTTTATACTTATGGGTGTTATTTCCTAGGTTGCTGATCCACTTCTCATATATTTAATTTGTCAATTTTTAACGGTGTGTTTCCTGATAAAATGAAATTAGCTAAAGTAATACCAATATTTAAGGCAGGCGATAAGTTTGAAGTCAGCAATTTTCGCCCAATTTCATTATTATCGTCGTTGTCTAAGGTTTTAGAAAAACTTTTTTACAAGAGAATGATCAATTTTTTGAAGGTACATGAAGTTTTTACGAATTCTCAGTTTGGTTTTCGTGAGAAACATAGTACTACGCATGCTCTTTTGCATTTTGTTGATAGAGTTGTTCATGCAATTGATAACCATTCTCATTTAGTTAGTATTTTCTTGGACTTCTCCAAGGCCTTCGACACTATCAATCATGATATTTTACTTTATAAGTTATCGCATTATGGAATACGTGGGAAGGCCTTGGAGTGGTTCAAGAGTTATTTGGTTGATAGAAAACAATTTGTTACAATTAAAAACAATGATTCCGTTGTCAGAGAAGTTAAATGTGGCGTCCAACAGGGAAGTCTTTTAGGGCCGTTATTGTTCATTATTTATATCAATGATTTTTGTCGCGTATCTGACGACCTCTCTTTTATTCATTTTGCAGATGACACTAATGTATTTTTTGCCCATAATGATATTGATTTTCTCGTTCATAAGATTAACATCGAATTGAAAAAAGTGACAAAGTGGGTCAGGGCCAATAGGCTATCACTCAATGCTCAAAAAACGAAATATATGCTTTTTAGTAATACTGTTGATAGTCTAAGTACAAATATAGTATTAGACATGTTAGATGACTCTCATCTACAAAGAGTCTCACATATCAAATTTTTTGGTGTCATTGTGGATGACAAACTTTCCTAGAAATCACATATTGATAATGTTTGCAATATTATTTCACGTAATATAGGCATTGTAAATAGATTGAAATTTCATATTCCACAAAAATCATTACTTTTGCTATATTCATCGTTTATATTGCTTCATCTTAATTATGGAGTATTAGTTAGGGGCAACACGCTTCAGAATTTATTAGAGAGAATGTTCCTTTTACAAAAGAAAGCTCTCCGTGTTATCTGTTATTCCCCTGTACGTTCTCATACAAATATGTTGTTTGCCTCTAACAAGCTCTTAAAAATTACAGATTTGCTTTTGTTTAATTTAGGGCAATTTATGTACAAGTATTGGAATAATTTGTAAAAGTAAAAAATCAATCATTTCATGAATATCCCAATAGGCGTTCCAATGAATTTCATTTACCTCTTTTAAGAACGATTTTTTGCTAAAAACACACTTATCTATGTAGGCCCAAATCATTGGAATTCTTTGAATCATCACATAAAAAACGCTCCATCCATATATTCTTTCAAAAGGAGACTGAAGTCTTTTTTTATTGCAATCGTATGACTCTACAGTATACTGAATTAACCATTTGGCCTTTTTTTCTTACATACTGACCTTTTCACTTTGTCCCCTCTTCGAAGAATAAATGGTATTTTTTTCCTGGATGTTTGCAATGTTGTTACCTTTGCCATTTTGCCCGTAGCGTCTTGAAGTTGACTTTCCGTATATTACTCCTGTTCATACGTCCCTCTATTTTCTATTTTCTTGTCTTTTTTTCAGGCGTCAAAATATTAATTTTTCCCCACAACTATCTTCTGTTTCTCTTGGCATGGTTCTGCCGGAGATCGCTGTTTCTGTTTTTGTTGTTCTGTTTCTGCTTCTGTTGTACATTCTTGTCTGCTATTTTGTCTTCAGTTTGTCAGTCTTGTCCATCCCGTTTTGTCCTGTACAACCTTTTCTTCATTAGTTGTCTTGTTGTCTAGTCCTGTTTCATGTTTCTTCGCGTCTATTAAAGTGTATTTATCTGGTAATTTAATTTTCAGTGGGCTTCCAGACTTCTTACACTTTGTTACTTTTTGTATCTACGATGATTCAATTTATCTTTCCATCGATGTTCTTCTCCAGAGGAGCCCACATACTACAAGCTCTGTCTTTTTAGTGGGTCCCTCCATTTTTCGCACTTTAAGCAACGGTATACATGTACTTCACTTTGATCACTTCTGTTTCTTTTTTACTATAGAATGTATGATTACTATATGTCCTCAATTGTTGTGCAGTCTTTTCATTTCACTATGTTCTATTTACCTTATTCTCTGTTACCAAAAGAAGTGAAACATATGTTTTGTCGAAAAATGAAATAAACTTTGAATTGAATTGAATTGAATTAAACTTCAGTGTGTTTTTGGCCGGGCCACTGTGTGAACGAGTCGGTGCGCGTGATGTGTCGTGATGTGTCGTGATGTGTCGTGATGTGTTAACGCACCAACAATAGGATGACAGAAAAGACAAAGGGCGTGCCTGCGTATTTCGAAACAAGTCATCTTCTTTTTGAACAAGGACTTTGATCTCTTCCATTCTGCTTCCTTCCTGTTGTCAATGGAAACTAAAAACTGAATAGGGAGCTTTAAACAAGTCATACCTAAATAAGACCTGAGGAGCCCATTCTGTAGACAGAGGTGAATCAAAGGCATTAGAAACACAATTAGTGAATTTGTGATAGTCGTCTGTCGAGATCCTGTTCTTCGCGTGTACTAAAAAACAAAGAAATAAAAACGTCAAATCATGCGCATGAACATAGATTTGCATACAAAACTGCTTTCGCGATTGTTCTGTCTATTAGGTACACTGCCGTAATATTCTGAATTTCCGCCATATTAGGCACACGTCCTTTATAACTATCGCTTGTCTCGCTTCTTCGTGGTGTACACACAGTACGTATCAGCAACGAACGCTTAATCAAAGCCCTGCAACTTTACGTTGGGTTTATCAAATTCTGTCAGATTGTGCTTCTCGAGTACTCTGTCAATATGTAGCCCTTCAACCAACGGCGTAGCCAGGATTTGATCTTGGGGGGGGGGGGGGGGGGCGGTTAGTCTGCGAGGGAGCGAAGCAACCGAGCCCGAGCGAGCGGAGCGAGCGAGGGGGGAGGGGAGGGTGTGGGAGGGGGGTGTCCCCTCTCCCACGGTAAGAACTTTTTGCATTTTGATGTTGCAAATGGTGCAATTTGATGCATGTTTTTGCGCGTTTTATCAAACAGTCCCACTTGTTTAAGGTAGCAGTATATTTTAGTGTAGATTATTATTGAACAATTTGCCTATAAAATGGTATAATTTATATATACTTCTTGTATTAATTCTTTTCACTGAATATCATGAACGCGACTGAACCCGAGCGAGCGGAGCGAGCGAGGGGGGAGGGGAGGGTGTGGGAGGGGGGTGTCCCCCCTCCCACGGTAAGAACTTTTTGCATTTTCCCACGGTAAGAACTTTTTGCATTTTGATGTTGCAAATGGTGCAATTTGATGCATGTTTTTGCTCGTTTTATCGACGTGAAACAGTCCCACTTGTTTAAGGTAGCAGTATATTTTGATGAAGATTATTATTGAACAATTTGCCTATAAAATGTTATAATTTAAACACACTTCTTATATTGATTCTTTTCACTGAATATCATGAACGCGACTGAACCCGAGCGAGCGGAGCGAGCGAAGGGGGAGGGGAGGGAGTGGGAGGGGGGTGTCCCCCCTCCCACGGTAAGAACTTTTTGCATTTTGATGTTGTAAATGGTGCAATTTGATGCATGTTTTTGCGCGTTTTATCGACGAGAAACAGTCCCACTTGTTTAAGGGAGCAGTATATTTTGATGTAGATTATTATTGAACAATTTGCCTATAAAATGGTACGATTTAAATACACTTCTTGTGTTAATTCTTTCACTGAATATCATGAACGCGACTGAACCCGAGCGAGTGGAGCGAGCGAGGGGGGAGGGAGAGGGTGTGGGAGGGGGGTGTCCCCCCTCCCACGGTAAGAACTTTTTGCATTTTGATGTTGTAAATGGTGCAATTTGATGCATGTTTTTGCGCGTTTTATCGACGAGAAACAGTCCCACTTGTTTAAGGGAGCAGTATATTTTGATGTAGATTATTATTGAACAATTTGCCTATATTAATGGTACTTGTGTTAATCCTTTTCACTGAATATCATGAACGCGACTGAACCCGAGCGAGCGGAGCGAGCGAAGGGGGAGGGGAGGGTGTGGGAGGGGGGTGTCCCCCCTCCCACGGTGAGAACTTTTTGCATTTTGATATTGCAAATGGTGCAATTTGATGCATGTTTTTGCGTGTTTTAACGAGTTGAAACAGTCCCACTTGTTTAAGGTTGCAGTATATTTTAGTGTAGATTATTATTGAACAATTTGCCTATAAAATGGTATATTATTTAAACAATCTTCTTGTATTAATTCTTACAATGAATATGAACGCTGTCTGCAGTTCAGCAATCAAACAGAAAAGGCATGCACACGAGGCTGTAGATAGGGGCATATCCCCTCCCACACGAAGGTGATTTTGCGTTTTCAGGCCTGAAATTCAGCGATCTGGTGCAAATTTTTGGTGCAATACTTTTTCATCGAAGTGTTAAAATCACGGAATTTAGCTCTTATTCCGAATGTGCACCATCTGTGTGTATGTATAAAGTCTAGTGAGGTAGAGCTTAGGGGAAGCCTCCCGCTCGCCGAGCTTTTGCGTTTTTAGAATTGAAATAAAGCGATCTGGGTATAGCCACAGTCTACTTCTATGCATGGCGGAAGGGGGGGGGGGGGAGGGGCGGGCTAGCAGGGAGAAGGCGTGGGCGAGTGTTATCTCCACCCTTCCCTTCCGATGGAGCTTTGAAATTGAGATATCTCGTATACGCATATTTGATGGAATCAATATTTGGGAAATCACACACACACAAAAAAAAAAAAATTGATGGGGCGGGGGGCTGAGGGAGGAAAGGGTCGATTAAAAGGGGAAATTCCCCTTATACATGAGGGAACCTTGAGTTTTCGGAATATAAGTAATAAGTCTTGTGCACTCAGAATTATTCATATATATATTTTTTTTTTTGTAAATCTAAAAAAGTGTACTAAGCTAGGGAAAGAGGCACAGAGGGGGAGGGTTTGGGAGTGGATACCCCCTCCCAAGCACGAGAGATTTTGCATATTTTGAATTGAAATTCAACGATCTGGTGCACACTTTGAGTGAAATATTCCAAAAAAATATCTTATTTGGTGAAAGGTTGCAAAGGAGACCCGCTTCATGTGCATGCATACAGTATACACGCATTTTTTTTCCGCCTCCCAAATCCCCGGTCCAGTGCCTTCAACGTATAGAGAACCTTGTATAGCGAGTCAAAAGGACCTCCTTGACCAGTATTGTGCAATTCTGAAGCCGCACTCATAGTGTTTGTCTTCATTTGTGGTCGCGGGCAATAAGTTATTGGTCATTACCATATACGCCCCAGCAACGGGGGCGGAGTCTCGATCTGGCGAGTACGAAACGCAAAGACGAAAGTTGGAAGAAATCATAATGGGGAAAAAAGTATGGTTCAGATAAACAGTGGTTTGGAATTTTTTCCACCATTTTACACACTGCAATTTTCTGTACACACTGGTACAGGTGGATAACATATTAATGAATCAAAATTTTGACATCGGGAGTGTTTTCCCCCTTTTACTATGTTTTAGGCCTAACTATATTGCAGGGAATCTCCTGGTGTGACTTATGACTCATTTTGACAGAGCGGTACACAACTTTCCTAAAAGACCCATGGAAATCCAATCGATAAATCCAAATGGTTTCTAATCGTTTTGTTCGTTCGTTTGTTTGTTTGTTTGTTTTCTAATAGTTCTGTTGCTGTCCGATAGTTTTGTTGGTGTCTGATAGCGTTGTTTACGTTTATTTGGCTTCCTATAGATGTTTCATTATAATGCACAGCTGTATGAATATGCACCATTGAAACCCATAAAAATTCATTAAAGCCCATTCAGTACTGCACGAATGCGACTCAGTTATCCTATTAGTCCTATTGGTTTCTATTGGATCCCCATCGGAACCCTTAATTTAGACTCTACAACCAGCTAGGTTTTAATTTCCCTTGGTTTCTATTGGGTTTTGTTGGTTTTTATTGTTTTCTTTCCTCTCGGCTGACCTCCCTCCTTCCTTCTTATAAAGCTGTCGATATGCTACGCTTTTGATAAAACGAGGGAAGGTAATGACACATCCATTATATTCTGTCAGATAAATCAAGGCACCTTGTTGAACGAGGGAGGTGAAAGAGTTCTCCCAACTTCCTGATTAGGAAAAGGTTAGCATCAAGATACATTATTGAAACTGCTTTTATTATTTTGAATTATAACATTGGAAATAAACGATAATGATGGTGATGATAGAAATGATAAGAGAGAAAAAAAGACTCTTAGGGAAGTAGAGTGTCATAACAAGGACTTTCAAGGAGACACGAATCGACAACTGAAAGTATTGACACATGAGAGTGGGAGGTGCTATTAAAAAACATGATGCGACTTCTGACAAGCTGGTAATAATGTAAACAGAGCTTGTATTACTGTCCAAACATTCGACAATTGCTTGCTTTGTCTCAACTCTAACTCGTTCTCAATTTCAACTGAATGTGATGGATTGTGAAATTATGCAAAAAATATATTTGATTTGATTACATTTTTGTATTCAAAATATAATCGTGTGTATTCAGTTTGTCTTTATCGTATGGAATGTGCCCGGACTTGCTAAAGAATGCAAAAACGATACCAACATAATTATCAAGTTCAAGTTGATTATTTTCGTTGTATCTTTTTTTCATTATCAAAAAAAAAAAAAAACCGACAAACGCAGGAAAGAAATTGTCTCATTATTGCCCTCTATTTCAAAAGTCCTTTAATGTATATCTATGTGTGACCCTGCATCACAAAACCATGCAGCAAAAAGTCGCCAGATATGGAATTTTAGTTAAGAGCAGATTCTTAAAGAGCAGACTCTAAGCTTTCAAATAATGTATAACTCAATTCAAATGGACTTCCCTAACCTAACTGAATATTGGGAAGAAAGCACACACCCCGGAAAAGTGTGAACTGAGAAAAGAGGTTCTGAAGTACAAGGTCTATTTTAAGCGCTTAATCTTTACCAAGCCGTGCTACCTGTGCAATGAAAAGGACAAAACACAGGGGCCCGAATTCTCAAAGCTGGAATAACTATTCCGCGGAATAGTTATTCCGGGGAATAAGTTATTCCACCTTTGACAATAGATTCGGGGGAATAAATCGCGTCATTTTACGTCACGAGGGCCTGATTTGCATAAGAGGCGTAATAAATCCGCGGAATAAGGGTGTAATAAAGTATTCCACCTTTGAGAATTCCGGCCAGGATGTAAACCACCGGAACAACAATGAAGGGATTATCAGACAAGCTGAAATTGAATATGTTCTATTAACACATTCTTTCCATGATTAGTGCCAACTTCCAAACAGGTACCTTTATCCTTTCAAAAATTATTACACTTGAAGGTGAAGAGTGTGTAAAGGATTTCAAGTAATGAAAATGGGACTCTAAGAAATATCTGATCATTCTATTCTCCCCCCCCCCCAACAAAAAGGGTTGTATAAAACTGCTGAAAACACACTTTTCCATCCATGTTATGATCCCAAACCAAAGAATCATACTCAGAAGAAGGATAGCTCTTTCAGAATATATGCAAAAGTCAAGATTGACTCAGTTGACCCATTTCACCTTTTTGAGTCATGTAAAATAAGGGGGAGGGCGACTTTTTGTTCGTTCTGTGATGCACGGTCACTCACACACACACACAAATATATATATATATTATATGTATATATATATATATATATATATATATATATATATATATATATATATATATATATTTGACAGTGAACAGCCCCCTATAATAAATCCAGTTTTGCATTTAAAGATAAAATAGGACTGATTTTGGCACCATACAGTTAGTAGAAACAGTTACAAAACAGGTGTCATATGAAGAGCAAGTGAAAATTATTGCCATAATGGGGGATTTATGCAAGACATCAATTCTATACCATGGAATTAAAAAAAAAAACGTCTTTACAAACTTGATAATTATGGTATAAAAGTCCATTATCAAAAGCCAGCGTATTCCAGGTTGAAAGGTTGACCCGTTGAGGAGAGCTGATTTTGCTCCAGCACTCATTTCCCATCATAGACGCTTGCCCGAGTATACTCGGGACTTGTCCTCCTCAACGGGCTAGTTGTCTGAGATGAAACTATTTTTTTTTTTATACACACAACAGCAAATCATTTCTAAGCATTATTACAGTGACCGCATTATATGTAAAACTATTTGTCTTTCGCAAAATAAAAACATGCGTGTGCTGATAGCGTTCCTTATGCTTACCGAGGCTGTATATGCTGCACTTATAGGTCCAATTTTGCTGATTTATACATGTCTGGCTCCTAAAAGTACATAATAAACAAGATCACAACATGTCGTCTGCTCAGCCGGTAGGAAAGTTTGAATACAAGTTAGATTGAATGTGGTCTTACATCTAGTATTCAAACAGAGTACCGATACTTGCACTCACAAAATGGTCAGGTGATTCAGGCAAGTGATTCAGAGAAGTATCTGCATTTCTCGTCACCTTTTCATTGTGACCTTTTATAGCTATGGAGGTGGGTTTTCCCCATAATGAATACCATTTGAATATCTAAACATCAAAATATATAGCAAAGTGGTTCTTTCGAAACTGAATTTGGTCTGTTGGTGAATTTATTTATTGGAAAGGAAACGATGTGAACAAAATTAAAAATAACACTTGTGTACTAGAACCTTGAGAAAATAGGACAGTGCTTTTAACGCAGAATATAATATGCGTTTGCCTGATTGGCATTTCAGATAATATGACATCCTATACACGTGTAAATTGTCGAAAGACAAACGTTCTGTCCTTTTGATTTTGCTACCAATCAAATTTACACTTGAAATCAACGTGGAAAACGACTTTTCCTTCATTTTGCGTAAAAATCTTGTGTGAAAGATCTAGAAGACCTTAGCAAATATTATTTCTTAGATTAATAGGAGCATGAGCCAGAGAGAAAATTATTATTATTTTTTTTTGAAAGAAGACAATCAGGGCCGTCGCAGGGGGAGGGGCACGGGAAAGCGTTAGATTCACTTTGCAGTGACATGGCATCTATTCGGCTAAATTTCAACAAAACGCTCACCTATAGGAAAACGGTAACACCTTGAATCTGTGTATTACCTATAGGACCTTGCCTGCTTTTCTTTTCGTGAGTCCATACAGTGCTTGGATTCAGTGACGTGAATATCAAGCGTGTTCGACAAGTGTCGGTAGGTTTTCGAAATAGAAAGGAGAATGGTATTCTCTTCACTTTATATTGCATCATTTTTTTTTTCCCGTGAGGTCGGAAATCGTTATAACTGGGGATGGTTTAAACTCTATTTGCAATTTCATGGAATATCATACATGCTTAATATCTTTGAAAGTACAGTTAAATGACATTTGCTTTTAGCTTTATGGATGTAACCTACAGTTTACATGTACACACATTCTTGGACATAAATGACTACCATTCTGTCGCAATGGTACCAGAAAATTGTTGTACTTTGGCTAGAGATAATAGATTCTATTGTCACAAAGTCTATAATTCATGTTATTTATTTTACGTTATTTGCCATAAATGTGTCAAGTTAAGACAAAAGTTGATCAAAAAACACATGCATACTTAAAAAGGAATTATGACGTTGCTATTAATATTGCAAAAATATGACTTACCTCAAGATTTCTTTAGTATGTTTATGACATTATGATACCCTGTTACTTTTTGAGATTCATAGTAGTTCCGATAAATATTTTTTTTTTCACTTGGCGTCACTATGCAAGGGATAATCCGATAAGACATTGGAAAGTTATACCAAAAAAAAGTTACGAATTCTCATCGCAATTTGAAATATTCAGATGTCTACTTGTATGTTAGAAAAAAACCCAATTCAGATTATGTTAAGATTTATTTCTGGCTACTTGTTAGTCAGATTTTTAGATTCATCTGTATCTGTTTAAATAATCATGATTCAACTCTCCAACAAGTGGCACAATACATTCCAAAGCTGGCACAACTCTCATGAAGACGTGGCTCAAATCTCTTCACCCGAGTGTGAGTGTTGAGCTACCTGACACTTATTTTTTTTCAAAGACAGTAAAGTCTGTTAAACTATGAAATGAACTAGAAGAAATGTTCGTATTGTATTCTACAGCTTCATAATTGTACTTCGATATGGTAACCAATAACTGCTATAAACAAGGATCATTATTTCTAAAAAGAATTGGCTCAACTCTCCCTCATCTTGGTATAGATCAGGCTTGCAAGCTGTTACATGAAGTTATTCTTCTGTCTATATTTATTTATTCACGTTTTCTTTAAAAATACAGGGTAAGTCTCATTCAAGCCAGAGGCCTGCTTTTCAAGAGAGCCCTGTAATTGTACAGATACATTTTGCATATTATGATGAAATTATACAGGGAAATAGAAGATAATACAACAAATGACAATTCAAAATACGAAAGAATAAGGAAATAGACATAGTCAGAACCTTACATATACACACAAGCGCATATACTCATGCGCGCATGTACATCATACACACACGCAGACACACGGACACGCAGACGCACACACACACACATACACACACACATGCATACGGACACAGACACATCTGTCTTTATAGCCAAGTAAAAGGACGGATCAAAAATATGAATGGAGTACAAAAAACAAACAAACACAAAACCCTCAAGGGGAAAAATGAAAAATACGTACACGTCACGGTACTTTCCGGAGTTGAAGACTAAAGCAAGGGCTCGTTGAGCAAGAAACAAGCGATTAACATGACCAAGGAAGACACTCTTTGTCTCTGTTCGAAGACAAATTGAAAATGATTCTAGTCCCTCTCCCTATCACAGTAAAATTGAGAGTGACTATAATCTCAGTGCGTAACATCCTGGTCAGGATCCAGCCACTTGACTTGACTTCCCCGTGTAAACATGTGAAAAAAAAATATGTTGAAGTATTTAACACGCTATCTGTTATCATTTCGGTATTACTGACAAAATATCCCATGAGGGCAAGAAAATACTGACATACCTCGATTTCCTTTACTGAACATTACCTAGGACCTACTGATATGGATTCCAATCATGTCTCTGTCCGTCCTTGTATGTCTATATGTCCGTGCATTTTTTTGTTTGTATTTCAGTGTCTCTCATGTAGGCCTATAATCAACTGTCTATATACATGCATTGCTATCTTTGAGGCTTTGATGGGATACATTCTCACAATCCTTGCACTATCCGGCATATAGATGTACATCAACCTCTTCTTTTTCCCTGGTAAATTCTTCTTTGCAGGCATTCAAAACAAAAACGTAACGTCCATTCAGTGATTGATCTGGACCATGCGGCCCGGATACTCACTGCTACGACGATCAATTTCCAATACTTTATGGCCACTGAATGAATCAAATCTTATTTTTCCAGAGGACCATTTATTTTCGTCCTATGAGTAGCTAGTGTTCTGTGACAGGGTTGCAAGCTCTAATCCCCACACCTTCCAAGGCAGAACGTTCATCCATGGTTTCTTTGTACTGAAGGTTCGTTTTTCGATAGTTCGTTATTCCATATATCCGTTAATCCGAGGGTTTGATTGTTCGAAAATCAAAAATGGAAAAAGGGTTAGTTAACTAGATCAATGGCGCATTACAAATGCTGCAGTTATGATCATTATTATTATTATTATTATTATTATTATTATTATTATTATTCACGCCCCTCTTTATTCTTTGTTAAAACAAAAGAATTAAACAGAAAAAATGGGAAGGGGGTAGTTCGTATGTCCCCTTTAATTTTGTGAAGGCGCCTCCTCTTTACGGAATTCCTTGATCCGTCCCTGCTTATATACCATATCAATGAAGTTAACATAGTATCGTTATTAGTTTCACACGCACCAAGCCTACTTACATGAATAACCATTCATACGTACATTCTTCTGTTACTAGAATTCTTGAGAGATACAAGTATTTGATAGGATGTTTAATGATCCCAATAATGACTATACAGTAACGGTACTATAACAATTGTTCCTGCGAAAACAGCTCCCATGAAATATTTGCACCGTAAGCCAAACATAAACACTAACGAAAAAAATAACTTAACCCTAATCTTCACATCAAACTAAGCCTAAAATCTTATCACAACCCAAAGTTCTTGGAGAAAATAAGACCAGAACGATCTTGTCGCAGGGGCAAATGGTGTGTCCTTATACAATTCAGATAAATAATCGCCTTACAGATTAAATTTCTCCAAGAAATGTAAAATAATATAACAAAATAACATCAAAATATCATAACACATTCATAACATCAAATCGTATGCTTCAAATACGTAGAGTCTATCTGGAGTGCAGAAAGCTATCTCACCACTCTCAAACTCTTGTAAATGGTACCACTCTCTTTCTGGTCTTTCTATTTCAAAATCTGTGACGATCTTGCACACGTACACCAAATCTCTCGTGTATCGATCGATACTGACGAGACCCTCCTCGTGCTTCACCCAGGCTACAATGACCGAATCATCTCGACAAACAGCTGCATAGGGATCCATATCCTCCTTCTTCAAGACATTCTCCTTCTTCCCCTTACCATCGAGGCAGACGACAGCTGATAACTCTGTCAGAATCAGTTTCCCCGTGGTGTGAAAGGAGAATAATTGATAGGATGAATATCCATCGCATGTTATTTCCCTGACGACATTGCCACCCTCTTGTTTATCTTCCATTGCATAAGGTTGATATCATCATTTCTGTCAACGGTGAGACCACCACCCCCTCCTTCATTGAAACTGAATGTGACGTCGAGCTTCTCCCACTGTGGAGTGTACAGTCTCATCTTGTTGTCTGTATTACGTACAACACTTCGGCCATCAGACAGGAACCCAATTCTCTTGACCTTGACATCCTTCAGCACAGTCTGCTCTAACTCTCCATCAGGGGAGTAGAGATGGATTCCGCCCTTCCACGATCCCACTGCCATCTTACCGTCTGGGGTACGAGTCATACAGTTCATGATGTTTTTGGTAGGGAGCTCTACGTCTGCTGTGATATCCCACCTGTAACTTTTCAGCTCTCCAAGATAAAGTTCATTGACCTCAACGTATCTACGGAATGAAGTCTTCTGAGCTCGTTCTGCCACACCTCTCGGCAATTGGTCGTCAGGATCATCTCGTCCAAGAAGGTTCTCCAAGTCCTCACACAGCATGTCGCGTATAAAGAAAGCGTCTTTCTCCAGCGGTACAAGCTCTTTCATAGCGTTCATCATTTGACGAATCGTTCGTTGTCTCTCATCTTCCAAAACCTGTAATTCCTTCTCGTAGTTTTCAGATAATCTTTGCACTTGACATTTCAGAGACTCTCTTCTGTCTGACAACCGCTGCATGTTCTCCTTGTACGCCGTATCAATGTCATTGTTGAGCTTTCTAATCACGTTTGTTATTTCATTGCGTTGTGTCTTTATGAACTCGATATGGTTTTCAATGGTTGTTTTCTTTGAATTTGCCCTTTCTCTCAACTCATGAATGTATGCCTTTTTGAGCTGATGTCCAGCTTGCAAGTGCTCAAGCATCCCACACACACTGGAAATGTATTCTTGGCAATGGATACAAAAACAGAAATCAGAGCTGGGACGTGTGTTCCACTTCCGTTGCCTCCCGAGAGACACTCCCGAGAACACCTTACTCACGGGCACCACTTTGTGGTGGCAGAATGCTTTCCAGGTGTTGTGTTCTACCGTGCACGTTTTACATAAATGTATTCCACAGTCCTGACAGTAGGACACTGCTGGCTGCTTTTCGTACATCTCACAAACTGTGCACGTTTGGCTCTTGGTTTTCACTTCGTCCACTAGAGAACTCAGCGGTACGTTTGTTTGTAACTTATTCACATCTCCACTTGGTAAGGGAGTTCCTTCCCTGCACACAGGGCATTTATTATAGTTTGTTGGTTTGGCTGAGTTTGAAAGATGCTTTCCAGACATTCTTTGCAGAAGGTGTGAGAACATGTCAGTGACTTGGGTTGATTGAAAAGTGTCAGACAGATAGGACACTCCAGGTTCTGGCTGCTGATTTGATGAAACGTTGCCATGGTGTTATCTGTGAAACAGCAATAAAATAAATGGAGGTAAAGAGTTTCATAATCAGATATCAGGAGAATCATTACACTAGGTGTAAGTATACACCAAAAATAACTGAACTAATGAAACACTCGTAAAGTGGTGAACTGGGTAAATAGCATCCTCCCCCATGTGTTCTTCATTCATTCATTCATTCATTTATTCATTCTTTTTTTCATCTCCAACAGAACTTGTAAATGATTAATTTCCTCAAATAAAACCTAAGTACATAATGTGTCAATAATGACAAAATATGAAACATTCTATTTATGGATAAACAAATGACATGATGGAAAAAAAAAAGCACAAAACATTTTGAAGTTTAGAAAATGCAGGAGATGGGGAGGAATGCTGAAGAAGCAATTTTTGTAGGGTGCATTCCCCCTAAACATAGTGGAACAAAAAATACATAAAATATAATTGATCTTATTACTTTTGTAGACGAAAATCAATTTACAAAAATGAGTGAAATAAATCATAAATAAGAACCTCACTATAGCCCTATAGACAGTCACCAAGACAAATCCAAACACTACGTCGCTGTCATACAGAAAATAGAACGGGAAAGAAAAGACAGAGAGATGAAAAAGAAGAAGAAGAAGAAGAAGACGAGATTGATATTAAAGCAAAGAAAGAAATATTTCGATTGAGAAGACAAAAAGTGAAAAGTGACCCTAACAAAAAAGGCCTGTGGTACTCCCTGTGGTACTTGTCGGTACCACACAATGTACCACACACTCGTAATGTTACCACAGGAACTGTGTGGTACTGCACCACAGGCTTGTAGGGTACTCCCTGTAGTACTTGTCAGTACCACACAATGTATGACTCTTGGGCTGTATGACTCGTGGGTGTCGGTCTCGTGACGTGCACCCTACGTGTTCATGACCATGTATTTTTTCATATTTTTCAGTTCAAGACATTTTTATGATAAATTCTAGTTGGCAGTGCGTCCAAACGTACAAGACCCACTGTCATACAACACGAATTCACAGTCCCGCAAGTGTACGTCAGTGAGATTTGCGAAAATTTGAGTCTCGTACATGAACAATAGACGAGCTCAGAGAGCTAGTCTATATCTTTGTTCAGATAACTACGGGTATTAATGAGACAGTGTGGTGATCATTGGTGATGATTAGTGACATTAAATATGATAATAAATAACTCCATTACATGGATATGAAGATGAAAATGGTTTGGTCTCTTCCTATATTATTTCGAAGGAAGACTCATTTCAACCCCCACCTTTCCTAGTGTTCATTGACCAGACTAAGCCCTCTAGGCTTAACCCCACTTCTTCCCTCCCAAACTTTCCATAGGTCACGCTCTTCATAAAAAGGGCAAGCTAATGATGCATCAACAACAGGTGAAGATTTCATGGAGACAGCGTTCCTTATATTTTTCTGCGTGATCTGCTACATATTGTCATTTACATCTATATAGGATACAGGTTCAAATTCTTGCAGTTCACAGACCAAGCCTCTGTTTACAAAGATTATCATGATACATCGTACGTTCCTACCCCCCCCCCTTGGAATTCTTCTTTTAAAAAATGTGAATCCCCATCTTGACCAATGTTACACCATTCCTTTTGATAAATATGTCCAAAACAAACTATAAAACATAATTAACAACAATAATAAGCAAGGGGGTACAGATAGAAAAACGACATACCTACAAGAGGGACATGAAACAACACAAAGAAATAAACAATCACAAAGGTAGAGTGAAATAAAAAAGAAGAAAGGAACTAAAGCAAGAAAATGATTTAATAACAAACCAACAATGAGGGGGGAAACAGATAGGTTGGCTACAAGTGTGGAGACAAAAGAAAGTCTACACTTCTTTTACAGAGATTTGCATTGACAAGATAAGGAAACATAATGGAATACCATTAATTATAACAAAGCAGTTAAGAGCGCAAGTAAAGGAGTCAACCGAGTAACTGCACACTAGCTACGACTTTAGTTCAGATTTTCTCTTTTTTTGAAGTTAACGTATTTTTGGGGTGGATATCCTCTATGAAAGAGCATACAATTCTGAGAGTAATTAAAACTGTATTTCATGGAAATCGGTTTGGAAATGCATGAGGTATCCCCCCAAAAAGTGAAAAAGGTAATAAAAAGGATGGGTCCCATATTTAATTAAAAACCTCTTTGAATTCCTTTTAAAGTTGTATACTGTCTTATTTTTCGTAAGAGGTTTTTCGCGCTCTCACAAAAAAGTTGGAAATATAGAGCCCAATATCAACCAAAACTATACAGTCCCTTTAATAAGTTGCTGAATCCTATAGTTTTGCTCTGTTCTTCTAGGGTACCTCGTCTTTTTTCTCCCCCCCCCAGTACATTCCACTTAAGTTTATGCTTGTTATTCAAATGTGATGTGTATTCAGAAGGAAGAAAGATGAATACACATGAAACTTGAAACTCGAAACTTACGGGCACGATTTACAGTTCTATTTTAGTCCAGATGGAGATTGCGTGCAGACATGACAGCTAAAGTACACAGACAATAATGTACTCGCATATACACACATACACGCACATGAAACCTATAAGCAAACGGTTGCAGTTCGTTATTCCGAAGGTTTGTTATTCCGAAGGTTTGTTATTCCGAAGATTCGTTATTCCGAAGGTTCGTTAATCCGAAAAAGAAATAAGGTTCGTTATTCGGAAGGTTCGTTAATCCGAAAATAAAACCAGCTCGTCTTTTCGAAGGTTCGTTACGGACCCTATCACATTTCGGATTAACGAACCTTCGGAAAAACGAACCCTATTTCATTTTAGGATAAACGAGCCTTTGGAATAGCGAAACCTATTTCATTTTCGGATTAACAAACCTATAGGTATAGGGAATTTGTGTGTTTCGGATTAACGAGCCTTCGGAATAACGAACCTTCGGAATAACGAACAGCAGCCAAGCAAACACACACACACACACACACACACACATACACTTACATACTTACGTAAATAGGCCTATGTGCACACATGGATAGTTAGAATGAATTGAATTAAATTGAATCAAATTGAATTACTGAAAATGCACCGGTCTTTACACTCGAGACACAGTCATGACATTGAACAGTTCCAGCACGTTTATTTTCACTGATTGAAAAACTAGCATATACATTTTGTATACAAGTATACGAGCATATACCATCAAGTTCATAACGAAATCAGAGTATGAGTACTATACAGGGTGGCCCAGAATGAACAGAACACCTTAGATCTATTTCAGCAATATCGTTGCAATAATATGTCATTATCTTGCATACTATTTGAAAGACCATTGTTTTTCCATTAGAATAACACCAAATTCTTTAATTTTGGTTAATGCATTATGATTTTAGGACCATTTTTTTTTGAACCATTGCGATTTTCAAAATATGATCATTTTGCCTCTCCATATGTTCTCAGAGATACCGAAACGAGCGAGAATTTCAGTTTGCCAAAGAACCAGTAGCGTTCACAATGGGTGGAATGTGGACAACATTTCGTAGCGTTGCGATTTTCCAGCTAAACATCTCAATGAGCCCAACAGCTCGTCTCAGTCACAATGACAACGGACAATGACAATCACACCGTCCACCTCACATTCCAAACATTGTGAACAGCTACTGGTTCTATGGCGGTATTCTCGCTGGTTTTGGTGTCTCTGTGAGTGCAAAATGATCACATTTTGAAAATCGCAAGGGTTCACAAAAATGGTCCTAAATCGTAACGCATAACCCATTAAAGAACTTGGTGTCATTCTATTGGAAAAAGAATGGCCTTTCCAATATTGTATGCAAAATGATTACTTATTTGCAACGATATTACTGAAATGAAAGATCTTAGGTGTTCCGTTCTTTTTTGGCCACCCTGTATAGTGTAATGATTATACGGGAGCATTCAAAGCAGAAACCAATGATAATGCAAGCATACACTTCAATTTGTGTCGCCATGCAGTGAAAGAGGATATTGTAGAATAACAGGATAAATGATTCTCATAAGGCAATTTATAAGCATTAAGTAGCATTTATTTGAATTTTTGTTTGAAAATGAACAGCGAAGAACAGTTGACTATATCTGCAGGAACATTATTCCAGAATTTGGTTCCTGTGAAAACAACATGTTTCTTCCCCCCTTTTTTTTTTCTAAAGCAAAGAGTTTGCGAGTACGTAGAAGGTCGAATAAAGTTCTCTTTGATATTCAAATGTGCCTTAGTAGTATAAAAACAACTTATTCAAAAGAATATTCGATACTTTCCTGTCCTGTATAATGGTTACGTACAGACCAATACCGCGCAACGTCGTTGCTACATTAGCATCTTTATGAGCCTGCAAGATGGCCATTTTAGTCTGTAACTTATGAAATTATATTTCGGTGCAATGAGTGATCACTCAAAGAATGTTTTTCTTTCATTTTTGTTTTCAGGGTAAATATTCTCCTATACTATATACGAAGTAGTACTCGACACCATTCCCTGGTCGAAAATCCCATAGAACCAATAAAGAAAATCAACAAAGCATTTTTGTTGGTTTCTAATTGTACCTATTGGTTTCTTTTGGTAATCTATTGACTTCTTTTTTATATTGAGACCAACAGAGAAACCAAAAAAAAAAAAAAAAAAGACCCCGAAAATGGCATTAGAACAAATTGCAAGAAACAGATAAACAGATATAAGATCACATTACAGCATACCAACAGATCCAATAGGACCGACACATTATATGATGTACTCTGAGTCAAAATGTAGCAAAAAAAAAAAAAAGAAATTTTAGTTATGCCTATAATAATGTACGTCAATTCTACAGATTCTTATCTCTACAATGATATAAAATAAAAACCCAAATCCAAATCCAAAAGGAATATAAACTTCGCTGATGGTGTCAGTCCACTTACTTACTAAAAACAAAAAAGAAAAAGAAAAAAAAATCGCTCTCAAAGTTCCAGTTTTGTTCCAGTTTAAATCCTGTTTCTTTCTCTGGAAGATACAATACAACACTCCTTAGAGACAGCGTTGACGCTCCACCGAACGCATTACCATATAAGGCAATGGCACGGATGTTCGAGACAATTATCCAATCATAGGACTGGTCTATCATTCATGATTCCGACCAATACGGCAGCCCAAATGTAAACTTCAATGTGTTTGAACAAACCTTTTTCTTTTTGAACAAGGACTATGATCTCGTCTATTCTCCTTCAATACTGTTGTCAATGGAATCTAAAAACTGAATAGGGAGCTTTAAATAAGTCATACCTAAATAGGACCTGAGGACCCCATTCTGTACACAGAGGTGAAATAAAGACACTGAAAGGTCAATTAGTGAATTTGTGATATTCGCTAGTGAATTTGTGATATTCGCTTGTCGAGACCCTGTTCTTTGCGTGTAATAAAAACAAACAAATAAATGAGCAAAATTATGCGCATGAATATAGGGTGCGTTTATCAACTCTTTTTCTCGGCAGAAACAGGTTTTCCAAACAGCTTTCAAGGAAATTTTACGAGTTGATAAACGCAAAGCTGTTTTGAAACCCCTCTCGGAAAGCCTTTTCGAAATCCGCAAATTTGTAGCTTACCAAACAGGTTTCCCGTAAACAGGTTTTCAGAAACCTGTTTGTAAAAGCCTTTTGAAGTTGATAAACGCAAAGCTGTTTTGAAACCCCTCTCGGAAAGCCTTTTCGAAAGATGCAAACTTATGGCTTTCCAAACAGGTTTCCTAAACAGGTTTTCAGAAACCTGGTTGTAAAAGCCTTCTGAAGTTGATAAACGCAAAGCTGTTTTGAAACCCCTTTCGGAAAGCCTTTCGGAAAGCCGCTAATTTGTGGCTTTCCAAACAGGTTTCCAAACAGGTTTTCAGAAACCTGTTTGTAAAAGCCTTTTGAAGTTGATAAACCCAAAGTTGTTTTGAAATCCCTTTCGGAAAGCCTTTTCGAAAGCCGCAAACTTATGGCTTTCCAAACAGGTTTCCTAAACAGGTTTTCAGAAACCTGGTTGTAAAAGCCTTTTGAAGTTGATAAACGCAAAGCTGTTTTGAAACGGCTTTGTAGTATTGTACTGCAGTTACGAACAATGCACGCCTTATATGACCTCTTCTCCTCGGGTCGAATTGCGCAATGCAGCTGTGCAGTGACAGGCCAGTTAACGTGTTCGCGAAGAGTTGAAAACGAAACTATTTTGGAAGCCGTTTCTAAAGGGCTTTCGAAAAGGCTTTCCGAAAGGGCTTTCAAAACAGCTTTGCGTATATCAACTCGTAAAAATTCCTTGAAGGCTGTTTGGAAAACCTGTTCTTTGCCGAAAAAAATAGTTGATAAACTCACCCTCTGGTGTACACAAAGTAGGTATCAGCAACGAACGCTGAATTTAAGCCCTACACCTTTACGTTGGGTTTATAAAGTTGTGTCAGATTTGTGCTTCTCGCGTACTCTGTTGTGGTAGCACTTCAACGTATAGAGAACCTTGTATAGCGACTCAAACGGACCTCCTTGACCAGTATTGTGCAACTCTGAAGCCGCACTCATTATACTTTTTTGTCTTCATTTATTGTCGCGAGCAATTATTGGTCATTACCATACGCCCTAGCAACGGGGCGGAGTCTCGATCTGGCGAGAACGAAACGCAAAGGCTAAAGTTGGAAGAAATCGTAATGAGGAAAAAAAAAGTATGTTTCAGATAAATAGTGGTTTCGGATTTTTTTTTCTTCACCATTTTACAAACTGAAATTTTCTGTACACACTGGTACAGCTAGGTAGATAACATCAAAGGAATCAAAATTTGTCATCGGGATTGTTTTCTCCCTTTTTGGCCTATTGCAGGGAAACTCCTGATGTGACTTATGACTCATTTTGTCAGAGCGGTACACAACTTTTCTAAGAGACCCATGAAAATCCAATAGGAAAATCCTAATGTTTTCTAATCGTTTTGTTTGTTTGTTTGTTTGTTTGTTTGTTTTCTAATAGTTCTGTTGCTGTCCGATGGTTTTGTTGGTGTCTGATAGCGTTGTTTACGTTCGTTTGGCTTCCTATTGTTATGCAACTAAATGGAAATCCAGTAGGAAAATCCGAATGGTCTCTGATCGTTTTATTTTTGTTTTTTTTTTCTAATAGTTTTGTTGCTGTCCGATGGTTTGTTGGTGTCTGATAGCGTTGTTTACGTCCATTTGGCTTCCTGTTGTTATGCAACGATGTTTCATTATAATGCACAGCTGTATGAATACGCATCTTTAAAACCCATTAAAATGAATTAAAGCCAATTCAGTACTGCAAGAATGCGACTCAGTTTAAACCTGTTAGTCCTATTGGTTTCTATTGGATCCCCATCGGGACCCTTAATCTAGACTCTACAGCCAGCTGGGTTTCAATTTCTCTTGGTTTCTATTGGGTTTAGTTGGTTTCTATTGCTTTATTTCCTCTCGGCTGATCTCCCTCCTTCCCTCCTAAGCTGTCGCATGCCACGCTCTAGACAAAACTAGGGAAGGTAATGACACACAACGACGTAGTATGTTAGATAAATTAAGGCACCTTGTTGAAGGAGGGAGGTGAAAAGAACTCTCCCACCCTCCTGATTAGGAAAAGGTCATCATCAAGAAGTATTATTGAAACTCCTTCTATTATATTGTATGATAACGCAGGAAATAAACGATAATGATGATGATGATAGAAAGGATAAGAGAGAAAAACGACTCTTAGGGAATTGGAGAGGAATAACAAGGACTTCCAAGGAGACACAAATCAACAACTGAAAGTATCCACATATGAGAGTGGGAGGTGCTATTAAAAAACATGATGCGACTTCTGACAAGCTGGTTATATGTAAACAGAGCTTGTATTACCGTCCAAACATTCGACAATTGCTTAATTCGTCTCAACTCTATCTCGTTCTTTACAATGTGAGAATAACATGTCTCCAACGAAATAGCATGTTTTTGTACCCTCTTGCATTAAAACAAAATTTCCATGCCACCCACTATCCAATGATCACAACCTATTTAAAAAAAAAGGAGAAGACATCAAGGTACAGACATAATGGCAGATTCAAAAAAGATTACGGTAGCATAAGTAAGATTTCGTATAAACAGTTTATGCCGTTTTCAAGAAAACAACAGGTTTATAAACATTAGTTCAAATTCACACATTATCATCGGACGATCGATGTTGGTCCTTAAAATTAGAAATCTAGATACTGAATTTCTTTTTGAAAATTGATTTATGAAAAGCAAATTTATGGTATTCATGTTTGGATTTCATTTTATCTCATGATCAAGCTATACCTTAAGCTTTGAGACTTTCATGATAACGTAATGAGTGATGGTTTCTATGTTTTCTCAGCTCTAGGCGAAATTGTAGATGCATAAGAAATCGTTTCAATCACCGATTTCAACTGGATGTGATGGATTGTGAAGTTATGAAAAAGATATACTTGATTCGATTGCATTTTTTTTTTCAATAACATAATCGTAATAATAGTATATTCACTTTGTCTTCATCGTATGGAATATGCGCGGACTTGCTAAAGAATGCAAAAAACGACACCAACATAGTTATGAAGTTCAAGTTGACTATTATCAATATATCTTTTTTAATGTAAAAAAAACATAAAAAGCGAGAAAGAAATGTTCTCATTATTGCCCTCTATTTCAAAATCCTTGAATGTATATATACATATATATATATATATATATATATATATATATATATATATACATATATCTTCTCTAAAAAAAAAACCATTGATATTATTCACTTTTGATGGAGTGAATACAAAAAAGAGTGAATTTAGAGTGAAATTAGAGTGACCTCAGGCATCACTCGAAGATTTTAGAGTGATCCCTGTGGTCACTCCAAAAAGAGTGAAAATAAACATTTTCACTCAAAATTCACTCCCATTTCACTCTAAATTCACTCTATTTTGTCCTTCAAGAGCGAACTTTTTCACTCGATTTTTTTTAGAGAGTATGTGAACAACTCCCTAAAATAAATCCCATTTTGCATTTAAAGAACAAAATAGGGCTGATTTTGGCGCCATACACTTAGTAGAAACAGTTATAAAACAGTTCTTATATAAAGAGCATGTGAAAATTATGTTCAAAAGGGATGGATTTAGTCAAGACATTTTGATACCATGGAATGAAAGAAAAAAAAACCCTCTTCTTTACAAACTTGTGGTATAAAAGTCCATTATTAAAAGCCATATCACCCATTCCAGGTTAAAAGCTTAATTATCTGATATACAACTATTGGTTACAAATAGCAGCATATTATTTCTAAGCATTATTACAGTGACTGCATTATAATGTAAAACTATTTGTCTTTTGCATATGCATATATATATATATATATATATATATATATATATATATATACACATATATATAAATGCATGTGCTGATAGCGTTCCGTATGCTTACCGAGACAGTGTATGCTGCACTTTAATGGGTCCAATTTTGTCTGGCTCCTATAAGAGTACGTAAGACACAAGATCACAACATGTCGTCTGCTCAGCCGTTAGGGAAGTTTGAATACAAGTAAGATTGAATGTGCTCTTACATCTAAGATCCAAACAGAGTACCGATACTTGCAATAACAAAATGGTCAGGTGATTCAGGCAAGTGATTCAGAGAAGTATCTGTATTTCTCGTCACCTTTTCGTTTGTGACCTTTTATAGCTATAGAGGCGGGTTTTCCCCATAATTGAATACCATTTGAATGTCTAAACATCAAAAGTCATGGCATCATGTCGTCTCATATATATATATATATATATATATATATATATATATATATATATATATATACATATATATGTGAGACGGAAGGAAAAATTGCAGTATAGACGTTGCAGTGGTGTTCAGTCTTGCCTTTATTCCCCGAGCTTTCGGCTATTTCACTAGCCTTTTTCAAGGGCTTGATGAGACATAACATAAAAGCAAAATAGCAACCAATTTGCATGCATTTGAACAGAAATAGAAATAGAAATAGTAATAACAAGAAGCCAATCAAACGGAATACAGGCAGTGACACCAATTCGCATACATTTCAACAGAATAAGGCAGACAACAGAACAAAAACAAAACAAAACAAAAAAACAGAAAACAAAGCAAAAGAAACATAGGCAGCAATATTACATTCGCTCCTACGGAAAGGTAGTATTATCACATACACTTGCGGTGAAAAAATACAGTTGTAGTAGTAGTTTAGTATAGGTAATACCAACGGTAATACATAAACCAACATAAATTGAAGCACAATAGTTACCTTTAGGGCGTGGGGATTTGCTCGTGTGTGGTGTGTGTGGTGTCCGGAGGGTGAGGGTGAGGGGTTCGTACATGTAATGCGGGGGCAGTGAAGTGTGGCGTGGGGGTATATTGGGACGTTGACACAGTAATAATTACATGCCTTTGAAGGTCATTCGCGCCGTGAAACTCTTTTATAAGATATAGGTACAAGGTCTTTATAGCAAATAAGGTGCACCTACATTCTTGACACTGTGAGTAGGTGCTCAATAAACTTTAAAACTTCTCGTACGTTCTGGATAGAGATTAAAACAGACCTATGAAAAATTAAGGATCGGCATTAATTCCATGTGGACGTAAAGTTCGAAGTTTAGATATCCAGTAAAAGCAGTACGATTCTCGTTTGAGTATGATATGGCCTTCCTTCTTTTTGATGAGTTCAATACCTGTGATTTGTACATCCCGAACTGAGTGATTTGGTAGGTTAAAATGTAAGGTGTAGGGAAGGATTTTGCGGCTGGAGGTGTTGTGGTTGATAATCTCAGAACGTGTGTTGTTCAGGCGGGTGTACAGAGACGTTTGAGTTTTACCGACATACTGTTACAGTAGGCCACATTGACAGCATGTGATGAGGTATATTACCCAAGATGATTTGCAGTTAATATAGTCTGTGATGAAGTACGTTTTCTTTGTTGATGAGCTTGTGAATGTGTGTGTGTCTTGAATGTGCTGGTGCAGGATGCATTTTTTTGACTTACATTGGTAGAAACCAGGCGTTGAAGAGCTGATGTCTGTAGGTGTGCTGTGGAACTGTGGTGGGGTTGGGTGGGGTGGGCTTGGAGGATTGTGTGAGTTAGTGTTTGTTGTTGATTCAGAGCTTTGTAGGGCGTCTTCCTGAATTGCATCTACAAGCATGGATATTGTTTGTGTTTGTGTATGTTCTTCATGATCTGTGGCTGGAGTGTGTTGTTTGGGTGATTTGGCATTCACTAGCATGTCCCGTAGCGTTCTACTACGTCGGAAGGATGTGATGGGTGGCCTTGGGAAGATATTTCGTAGGGTATCGCATTCGCTGATGATGGAGAAATGTTTGTGGATGATGCGCGAGACGTTGGCTGTGGCGGGTGTGTATGTGATAGGGAAGTGTATGTTGTTTGTTGTGGTTCGTTCCTTGTATGAGAGGAGATTTTCCCTAGTGATTTGTGATGCTCGCGAGATTTGTTTGTTTACCATTTTGGTATTGTAATTTCTGTCTTTGAGGTGCATTTTTACTTGTTCTAAGTGGTGAGAGGTCTTGTCGGGGTCTGAACAGATGCGGCGGATGCGTGTTGCTTGACTATATGGGATGCTGTTGAAGACATGTTTGGGATGACAGGATGAGGGAAGTAGGTAGGCGTGCGTGTTGGTGGGTTTGGTGTGGAGTTGTGTTTGTAAGGTGCCTCCTTCAAGATAGAGGGTGACATCCAAGAAATTGATGTTTGTGTCGGATGAATCAAACGTGTATTTGATGGTTGCATGTTTTTGATTCATGTCATTTTGAAATTTTGACAGGCTGCGTGGGGAACCAATCCAGATGAATTGAATATCGTCTATATAACGCCGCCATGATTTTTTTCAGCATAGGCAAGTGCATCGATTTGAGGATTGCCTCTTCTTTTTCTGCCATGAAGAGATTAGCGTAAGAGGGGGCTACAGGAGTGCCCATAGCTGTGCCCTGGATTTGAAGGTAGTTGGTGCCCTGGAACTGAAAATTGTTGAGGGTCAGGACCAGCTCCAGTAAGCGCATCAGTTGTGGTGTGGGCGGTTGGGGGTGCTCTCGCCGCGAGAGGGCGTTTTGTATTGATTTTAGTCCTTCAGCATGGGGTATGTTAGTATAGAGTGATGACACATCGGCTGTAACTAAAATAGTGCGTGATGAAAATGTGGCAGACTCAGCATTTTATGTTATGTCTCATCAAGCCCTTGAAAAAGGCTAGTGAACTAGCCGAAAGCTCGGGGAATAAAGGCAAGACTGAACACCACTGCAACGTCTATACTGCAAGTTTGTCTTCCGTCTCACATATACCAATGATGCAGTATATATATATATATATATATATATATATATATATATATATATGAAGGCTTTGTTTGCAGAAACCGATAAGTCCATTTTTGAAGATTTTGAAGTACGATCTCTGTCATAAAGTACAAAATAATACCTTTTGAATGATATATTGGTCACTACATATAAAGGCATATTTTTGAAGTTATGGTCAAAAGAAGCAAAAATGTTCTTATTATTCTCTTTATTTTTCTTGACCTTTAATCGCAAATATCTCCATTTGGCAAATATGGACTTATCGGTTTTTGCAAACAAACTCTTCATATATATATATATATGGGTGAGAATTTTGAACAATGTACAGTTGCTAATTTTCGCACCTTCTGACACTCTTTTCCTTAGAACACACCAGGATGATCTAAGAAATTAGATTCTTTCATGTCATCTCAAAGCCTGGTAAAATTCCTTTCAGGAAATGTATGTTTTGGTTGACTTTTGACTGATATTTTGCATTTGACAAGTACACAAGCGTGAAAATACGGTAAAAACGCTATTTTCACAATAATTTTTGTTTTACAAACCATTAATGTGCCTTTTTTAAGGTACGTGGCGTCTAATATCTGACCATGTTCTGGATCTGACATATCATGGGTATGTACCACAAAATTATAAGAAATATCAAAGCCCTAAACAGACGAACGTCCGTGATGCTTTTATTTCTGTCGCTGCTGCAAATTCTACTTTGTTGTCCCAACTGTAATGTATACCAAAATTAAGTGCTCCACCTAATGAATATCCTGGAAAAATTGTACGTCTACTTCATGGCTGTACATGGCACGTGACATTCTTTTATGCAAAATTATATTCATTTCCGTCACGGACGTGCATCTGCTATTTACTAATAAAGATCGAAGCCCATTTAATGTTATTGGTGATATTGTTCTGAGTCGTAATCAACTAAGATTTAGCGACACGATAATATGTTTGTTTTGAGTTTCTGTCCATCCCTTGTCAAATGCGGAGCGAAAATACATTTTTAGACGAACCTCCGAGAAAAAAGGCGGTATGTCATCATGATGAACAAGCAGTTCAAAATTTACTCGCAATTTTACGCTTGTTTTCCCTCTATTTATACAAAAACAGCTTAACACTGAGAAGCAAGTTATAGGAAAATGGAAATTTTGTGTAATCTGTAATTTCTGTGCATTGAAATTTCTTTCTGATGAGGTTTTGAAGACAATTTGCACTTTTATAGGTTCTGGAAGTTTCGCTCACCGGTCCAAGAAAGGAAATTTCTGATAATTACAAATGTATCACTGTACATTAAGTTAATGTTACTGGAAAATATTACCAAATCACCGAGTCTCTCATACCCAAAAGTGAATAACGTTCAGCACTCAATTAACCTGTAATAACAAAAGGAAAACGTTTTGCTCACGGATGTTCGTTGGTAGCATAAGTGCATGGATTACACAGTAGGAGATAGAGGAACAGTGCCACGTTTTAGTGACAGATGTATATCTTTTGAGTAAGGTAGCTGCCATGTCAAACAGAACACATCCAGTTTTGGTCTCCATCACGGACGTTCGCTGTAATTGTCATGATATTTTATGCCTTAATAGATTCTTATTTTTCTCTTCACAGCGATTTTCTCTCATTCCCTAAGTAGCCTGAACATGCTGCGACCAAAAATAAAAAACAAAACAAAACAAACAAATCAGAAAAGGGTTACTCAGTCGCATTCAGGATATATTGAAATAAAAAGGATGAAATGACAGAAGAAGTCTGCAATGGGATGGTGTTAAGAAGAAACGGAAAAGTTTCAAAAGGACGTGGAAGTAGTTGAATGAAAATGAGAAGAAACAGAGAAGAGATCGAGCTCCAACGCACAGAGGAAAGAATTGCCTGTAAACTCCCGCTATATACTGAATTCCTCTGGAGCAGCTTTTTTTTTTTATTCATCGAAATGTCGTCATAAGGGAACAAATGTAATGCAGTATTCAATAACTGTCTGATGAAAACACGTAAATCTTCCATTTATCAGGACATGGTGTTTTTCATACTCATTAATGAAAGGCAATATTAATTTGCAATTTTGTCCCAGATGTTTTTTTTTTTTTCATTTTACATCTAAGAGACAGAGAGATCGTCAAGTTGTTTGGCTTACTTTGAAAACACAGGTTAAAAAGTAATGATTTAGTAATAGGTTTGAGGTCGCACTTTGATACGTTCGCTTTTCCAAAGATTAGTTACTCCGAATGTCCAAAGGTTTGTTATTCCGAATGTCCAAAGTTTTGTTATTCCGAAAATGGAAAAAAAGTTCGTAGTTAATTCAGGAGGTATCTTATTAAAAATGTTCTTATTGAGAAAGTTTGTTAATCCGAAAATTGAATATTAAGGTTCACTATTTTTTAGGTCCATTCTTCTAAAAGTGGAATGTAGCTATGGGTCTGATATTCGTTTAGGTGAAAACGATTATTATGAGGTTTTGAAATTTGGAGGATTTAGTTGTTTTTCCACATTCGGATAAACGAACCTGATTTTTCATGTTCCAATTAACAAAACTTTCGATTAACCTTCGGAGAATCCTATCATTTACCGAATAAAAATCTTCATGATTATATGAACTTTTATCAATTTTCGAATTGACAAACTGTAAAATGAAAAACGAGCCTCAGAAATGACGCGCTACAAAATATTTGTTATAACGAACCATATTGTATAATATCGAAGTCGCAAAGTCCATCCAAGTTATATGAACTTACTGTGTCTTGTTATGACGAAATTTGTTAGTATCGAACCTGATATCATTTCTGACTACTCAGTATATAATAACACAAATTCTCCTCGGTAACAGTGTATATAAGAAACACAAGGAGCAAACGCAGAGGGATTTCTTCCCATACACCTTGAGATGTATTCGTTGCCCTCCCCAGCTAAACTTCGTATTTCTATAACGGAGCATATTTATTTTGTTTGTCTATGTCAATCTTTGTCATATTTAGCTGTGACCATGTTCGTCACAAGCAAATTTTGCATTGTAGACTTTAGATTAAAAATTTAGGACCTGAATCTTTACTTCGTGATGACAAAATTTTGATGAATATATTCGTTCTCAAGGATGGACTACGTCACTGAGATTGCACGTACGTTTGTATGTTCATTTACGAGAGATGGAAAATTGCTGGTTTTTTTTTTTTAATTCATCAGCCTGGGAAGATAAACAAGCTTTAATAATTGAGAATTGGTAATATTTATCTAGGATTTTGCAGAGGAGTCTGTTGTCGACATGAAATCGCTGTTTGTTGTGAATAGAATGCGTTTCCAACTCAAGAGAGCTGCATTGTTCAATATCATGTTTGTTCCGAACGTCCGTGAGCTATATGCGAACCTCCGTGATGAAAACTGTGCTAAGTTTGTTGGGTTATAGAGACTGCCTGGATCAGATACATCTTAAAAAAAGAATCTTATTATTTGGGAGAAAGGATTGAAGTATGGGATAGTGATATAAGAGGTCGAAATATTGAGTTTCTGTAAAATGCGCGTAAACTGGAGAAAGTGTTTAGCGGAAGAGTAATATTTCAAAAGAAATGACGAATTTGGCTAAATCATCAATTTGTCTACCATTACGTACAGGTAAAGAGTTCAAGCTTAATATTCTGCCAACACATACACATGTCCCTTGATTAAGACATTTCATTACGATTTCGAACTGAATCAGATCGTTGCAAGATATGTTAAATGGTATTCAAATGATATGTGCAGTACTATTCCTCACGGACATTCGCTGCTCTGGACATGGTAAACTTCCGCGGTGAATAAAAACTTGTTTCTCTGGGAAAATCCTAGTATAATTGGGTTCATATTAAAGCTTGAGTTATACTCTTTCAGGTAAGATAAATGATTTGGAGAAAGTCCTACTTTTCAAATTTTGCGTTGTTTTAGCTCAACTGTACATCGTTCAAAATTCGACCCATATGCATGTATATATATATATATATATATATATATATATATATATATATATACATATATATAAATATATATATATATATATATATATATATATATATATATATATATATATATGTATGTATATATATATATATATATATATATATATATATATATATATATATATACATATATATATGTGACCCTGCATCACAAAACAAACAAAAAGTCATTGCAACTGATTGACAAATTGCCCTACATCGACGTAAATAAGCACTGAATTGATCAGTGTTTTTTAGTAGTAGCCATGATAAAAAATCATGGGCGTACATACTCGAGCAGGATTCGAACCTACGACCTCCTGATCACCGGACAGGCGTCATCTCCACTAGACCACCGAGCTTTCGCCCGACAGCAAGTGTTGGTTCTAATCCTTATAGCATGCAGCGGGTACTGCATGAATTTGAATAACAAAGCAGTACCCGCTGCATGCTATAAGGATTAGAACCAACACTTGCTGTCGGGCGAAAGCTCGGAGGTCTAGTGGAGATGACGCCTGTCCGGTGATCAGGAGGTCGTAGGTTCGAATCCTGCTCGAGTATGTACGCCCATGATTTTTTATCATGGCTACTACTAAAAAACACTGATCAATTCAGTGCTTATTTACGTCGATGTAGGGCAATTTGTCAATCAGTTGCAATGAAAACATCTCGACGGAAGAATTTCATGAATTTGAATAACAAAGCAGTACCCGCTGCATGCTATAAGGATTAGAACCAACACTTGCTGTCGGGCGAAAGCTCGGTGGTCTAGTGGAGATGACGCCTGTCCGGTGATCAGGAGGTCGTAGGTTCGAATCCTGCTCGAGTATGTACGCCCATGATTTTTTATCATGGCTACTACTAAAAAACACTGATCAATTCAGTGCTTATTTACGTCGATGTAGGGCAATTTGTCAATCAGTTGCAATGAAAACATCTCGACGGAAGAATTTCATGAATTTGAATAACAAAGCAGTACCCGCTGCATGCTATAAGGATTAGAACCAACACTTGCTGTCGGGCGAAAGCTCGGTGGTCTAGTGGAGATGACGCCTGTCCGGTGATCAGGAGGTCGTAGGTTCGAATCCTGCTCGAGTATGTACGCCCATGATTTTTTATCATGGCTACTACTAAAAAACACTGATCAATTCAGTGCTTATTTACGTCGATGTAGGGCAATTTGTCAATCAGTTGCAATGAAAACATCTCGACGGAAGAATTTCATGAATTTGAAAAACAAAAAGTCGCCAGACATGGATTTTTATTTGAGGACAGATTCTTAAAGAGCAGACTCTAAGCTTAAAAATGATGTATAACTCAATTGAAATGGACTCCCATAACCTATCTAAATACTAGAAAGAAAGTGCACACTCTAGGAAAGTGCGAACTGAGAAAAGAGGCTCTGAAGTACAGAGTCTATTCCAGCGCTTAATCTTTACCTAGCTATGCTAGCTGTGGAATGAAAGGGACAAAACACAGGATGTAAACCACTGGAGCAACAACAATGAAGGAATTATCACATTAAGGTGACATTGAGCAGGTTGTATTAACACATTCTACCCATGATTAATGCCAACTTTCAAAGCAGTAGAGTTATCCTTTCAAAAGTTATTAGACTTAAAAGTGAAGAGTGTGTAAAGGATTTCGAGAAATGAAAAGGGGATGCTAAGACATACGTGATCATTCTATGCTCCCCCAGAAATGGGTATTAGAAAAACTGCTGAAAGCACACTTTCCCTTTCATGTTATGATCCCAAACTAAAGCATAATGTAGAAGAAGGATAACTCTTTCAGAAAATGTGAAAAACTCAAGATTGACTCGGTTGACCAATTCACCTTTTTTGAGTCCTCATGTGAAATCAAGGGGTGCGACTTTTTGTTCGTTTTGTGATGCACGGTCACATATATATATATATATATATATATATATATATATATATATATATATATATATATATATATATATATATATATATATATATATATATATAATTATTTATATTGTAGTTGCTCCGCGTATTGGCAGTACTAGAAATAGCAATAATAAAGTTACAACAGAGGAATGCAGGGAATGCATTAATAGCCAATCTTGATTTAATGAATAATCCGAATTTTCGAGGAACCTTCCTCTTCTTCAGGGATGACAGTGCGAATATTCACAATGATATTGATCATTGTGAATATTCGCACTGTCATCCCTGAAGAAGAGGAAGGTTCCTCGAAAATTCGGATTATTCATTAAATCAAGATTGGCTATTAATGCATTCCCTGCATTCCTCTGTTGTAACTTTATTATTGCTATATATATATATATATATATATATATATATATATATATATATAGCAAAGTGGTTCTTTCGAAATTGAATTTGCTGAATTTACTTATTGGAAAGGAAACGATGTGAACAAAAGTAAAACTTTCATACCAGAACCTTTAGATAACCGTCAGTCAGCATATCGGCCGCATCATAGTGTTGAGACCTTTCTAGTTAACTTATCCAATGATATTTTGAGAGATATGGATGATGGAAAGATTACTGTTCTCTTACTGCTTGATTTATCATCAGCATTTGATACTGTTAATCATACGATTCTGGTGAATACTTTGAAGTCATTAGGTGTTGATGGTAAAGCTCTTGAGTGGTTCAAGTCATACTTATCTGAAAGGTTTCAGGTTGTTTGTGTTAATAATGCAAAATCTGATCCTGCTCCATTAGACTGTGGTGTCCCACAAGGATCTGTCGGGGGCCCAACGCTTTTCTCGATTTATCTGACTGGTTTGAAAGAGATTTTACATTGTCACTCTTTTAACTATCATTGTTATACTGATGATATCCAGATATATACATCATTTCTACCTACCCAAACCAATGTCGTTGACATCATTCAGAAACTTGAGGCTTGCATCCATGATATCATAAAGTGGATGAGCTCGCATTCATTGAAGTTAAATCGGGAAAAGTCAGAGTTATTATTATTGGTTCCAAGGTTCTACTTGACAAGGTTAGTCTTCCTTCTTTAACGGTTGAAAATGATGTGGTTATTGCTCCATCTAAATCATGTAGAAATCTTGGAGTATTATTTGATTCTACAATGTCCATGTCTGTTCAGATCTCTGCTGTCTGTAAATCAGTGAGATATCAGTTACGTAATTTGGGCATTATTCGCAAGTATTTAACTCGTTCAGCCACAGAAAAAAATCGTTCATGCTCTTATATCATCCCGACTTGACTTTGGTAATGCACTCCTATTTCAGCTACAACAATCTCAACTTTCACGGTTACAAAAATTGCAAAATTCAGCAGCCCGCATTGTTACCCTTACCAGGAGAAATACTCACATTACCCCTGTGTTGTCCTCATTGCATTGGTTACCTGTTGAATCTCGCATTAATATTTGTTTTTCATTACATACATGGATCTGCCCCAGAGTATAATGTTAATTTACTGACATTTTATAATCCTTCCAGATGTTTAAGGTTATCCGATTGTAGATTGCTTGTTGTTCCAAAAACGAAGAAATCATGGGGGGATCGGTCGTTTGCACATGCTGGACCTTACCTGTGGAATCAGTTGCCTCAAGCTATCCGTCACATTTCGAATGTTGACTCTTTTAAAGTTGCCCTCAAGACTCATTTGTTCATGACCATTTTTCAGTAGAATTGTATATTATGATGTATATTTTTTTTTTCATTATCATTATTGTGTCATTCATTTTCATGTGCATGTTTGTGTACGGATTTTTGTATTTCATAAGTTACTTCTTCTACTGCGCCTTGAGCACGTTAACTATGTGGAACTGGCGCATTATAAGTACCCTGTATTATTATTATTATCATTATTATCATTATTGAGAAAATAGGACAATGCTTTTAACGCAGAATATGATTTTTGTCTGCCCTGTTATGCCCCTGATTTGTCCTCAGTTTGCGTGAAAGATCTGGAAGACCCAAGAAAATCTTATTTCTTAGATTAATAGGAGCATGAGCCTGGGAGAAAATGATTCTTTCGGGAAAGAAGACAATCAGGGCCGTCGCAGGGGGAGGGGACACGGAAAAACGTTAGATTTATTTTGCAGTGGCATGGCATTTATCCCGGCTAAATTTCACCATAAACCTCACTTATATATAGAAAAACGGTAACACCTCGAATCTATGTGTTGCCTATATGATCTTGTCTGCTTTTACTTTCGCGAGTCCATTCAGTGTTGGATTCAGTGACGTGAATATCAAGCGTGTTCGACAAGTTTCGGTAGGTTTTCGAAATAGAAAGGAGAATGGTATTCTCTTCGCTTTATATTGCATCATTCCCCCCCCCCCCCCCCATGAGGTCGGAGATAGTTATAACTGGGGCTTGTTTAAACGCTATTTGCAATTTCATGAAATATCATTAATCTAAAATATCTTTAGATGTACAGTTAAATGATATATACTTTTATCATTATGGATGTAACCTACACTTTACATGTTCACACATTTTTGGACATAAATGACTACCATAGATTCTGTTGCAATGGCACCAGAAAATTGCTATATGGCCAGAGATAAAAGATTTTATTCTCACAAAGTCTACGATTCATGTTATTCCTTTTACGGTATTTGCCTGTATATGTCAAGGTAAGACAAAGGTTGATAAAAAGTACATGCATACTTCAAAGGGAAATATGACGTTGCAAAAATATGACTTACCCTTATCATTTCTTTAGTATGTTTATGATATTATAATATTATATTATGACAATGTAACTTAAAGTCGCTATATTTCATTGTTTTCGTTGTCGATCACAGGTGACCGATATCTGATGACTCCCAGCGTATCACCTAACTCGTCTTTTCCAGTGACGAGTTTCATGTCTCCTTACTTTTTGAACTTTAAGTAGTAGTTCCTATGAGTATTTTGTTTTGACATTGCGTCATTATGTAAAGGATTATCCTGAGACTTATGAAAGTAGTAAAACAATTGTAAATTGTCATGGCAATTTGAAATATCGAGATGTCTACTTGTATCTTAGATAAAAGAGCAATTCTGTTGGATTCAGATTATGTTGAGATTTATTTCTGGCTACTTGTAAGCCAGATTTTTAAATTCATCTGTATCTGCTTTATATAAACAATCATGCTTCAACTCCCCAATAAGTGGCACAATCCATTCCAAAGCTTGCACAACTTTCATGAAGACTTCGCTCAAATCTCTTCACCCGAGTGTGAGTGTTGAGCAACCTGACATTATTTTTTTTTTCAAAGACAATGAAGTCTGTTAGACTATGAACGATGTAGAATACATTTTCATACTATACTCTACAGCTTCATAATTGCACTTCAATATGGTAACAAACAACTGCTATAAACAAGGATCATTATTTCTATTTCCTTGGTATCGATCAGGCTTGCAAGCTGTTACATGAAGTTGTCTGTCTATATAGATCAAAAATATGAATGGAGTACAAACAACAAACAAACAAACGAACACAAAACCCTCAAAGGTAAAAATGAAAAATACGTACACGTCAAGGTACTTTCCGGAGTTGAAGACTAAAGCAAGGGTTCGTTGAGCAAGAAGCAAGCGATTAACATGACCAAGGAAGACACTCTTTGTCTTTGTTCGAAGACAAATTGAAAATAATTCCAGTCCCTCTCCCTATCGCAGTAAAATTGAGAGTGACTCTATGTCAATGCGTAATATCCTGGTCAGAATCCAGCCACTTGACTTGACTTCCCCGTGCAAACATGTGAAAAAAAAAACCACGCTGAACTCTTTGATACGATATCTGTTATCATTTTCGGTATTACTGACAAAAATTAATATTCCACAAGGGCATGGAAATACTGACATACCTCATTTTCCTCTACTGGACATTACCAAGGACCTACTGATGTGGATTTCCAATCATGTCTCTGTCTGTCCTTGTGTGTCTGTATGTCCGTGCATTTTTTTGTTCGTATTTCAGTGTCTCTCGTGTAGGTCTATAATTAACTGTATGCGTACATTGCTATCTTTGAGGCTTTGATAGGCTAAATTCTCACAATCCTTACACTATCCGGCATCTATGTACATAATTCTCTTCTTTTTCCCTTCTATACTTCCTTGCAGGCATTCAGAACAAAAACGTAACGTAGATTCAATGATTGATCTGGACCACGCGGCCCGGATGATCACTGCTACGACGATCATTTCTTTTTTTGCAATGGCTTAATTTTGGCCACTGAATGAATCAGATCTTATTTTTCGAGAGGACCATTTATTTTCGTCCTATGAGTAGCTAGTATTCTATGGCAGGGTTGCAAACTCTATATTCCACACCTTCCAAGGCAGTTCGTTCATCCATGGTTTCTTTATACTGAAGATTCGGGTTTTTTTTTTTCTCGAAAGTTTGTTTATTCCATCTATTCCTTAATCCGAGTGGTCGGTTGTTCGAAAAGCAGAGGTTTGCTTACCCTTACATGAAAAAAAAGTTAGGTAATCCAAAAATGCCGCAGGCTTTTTTTTTTTCATACAAAACTGAAATAGGCCACTACTTTACAGGGATGGTATAGTTTTTGTTGAGACCAAATATCAGGTTTCTAACATGTTTTGGTGAGATAATGAGAAACCTCGTATGAAATATGAAAGAGCATGTAAAAATTCTATGAGGAATTCAACGTTTATTTGATGAAATTTGGTTTTGAAATGGTTATGTCCAAAAAGAGCCATTCTAATAATGTGTGGGACCCGCACTTTATTACGATCGCTTTGTTTTACTTTGTGTTTGGATGTTTCAGTCATTCCAAACCCAATTTTCATCAAATAAACTTTGAATTCCTCTTAAAATCGTATGCTCTGTACTATATCATAAGTGGTTTTTTTTTTGTATCTCGCAAGAAGTTAAAAGCCCAATCCTCATCTCCACCAATACTGTACCATCCCTTAAATCCGAAGATTGAAAGGGATTGTAATAATCAATCCGGAAAAGAAAAGACAAACTTTTTGAAAATAAGATACCGTGCAGTAGTTAAAGGGTATGTACAGTTCTGGTCGAGGTGAGAATTTTGCTTTTGAAGTTTTGCGAGATATTCAGAAAGCACTCTATGAGATGTCAAAGATCATGCAATTCTAAGGGGCATCAAAAGTTTATTTGATGAAAATCGGTTTTGAAATGGCTGAGATATCCAAAAACAAGGTGAAACAAAGAGATCCTAATAAAGGTGGGGCATGTCGCCTTTTATTATTATCACTTTTTTGGATATCTCAGCCATTTGAACACCAATTTTCATCAAATAAACGTTGAATCCTTTTTAAAATTACATGCTCTTTCATATTTCATGAGATGTTTCTCACTATCTCACCTAAGAATGTTCAAAACATGAATCCCCACCTCAAGCAGTACTGTACAGTCCCTTTAAAGTCATAGAGAGAGTCAGTGCAAACATATCGTTTTGCCCCACTCACATAATACCCGAGATATGGAATTGCGGCTCGTGCTTTTTTGATAGAAAACGGTCCAAATATTTCACCAAAAGTGTACACCATTTATTGTTGAATTTCAATTCTGAAAATGCAAAATCTCCCTCCCATGGTGTCTGCATGTTTGTTTGTGTGTGTGTGTGTGTGTGTGTGTGTGTGTGTGATTGGTTGGGGATACCCCCTTATACCCCCCTCCCATCCCCTAGTTCCCCAATTCGGACTCTCTTTAGTACTCTTTTAGATTAAAAGATTTCCGTAATTCTTAAAAAGAGTTCATCAGATCTGTCACTCCAGTTAAAAAAAGGAAAATAAAAAGCTAAAGCGTTCTCGCTTGGAAGAGCATTCATTTCGTTTTTCCCCGTTTGGTTCTTTTCCATAGATTCAGTACACTTTGAAGATTGACATTTTCGTTATTTAATCAATGGTTCCTTTCTACTGAAGATTTGTTTTTCGATAGTTCGTCATTCCATCTGTCCGTTAATCTGATGGTTCGGTTATTCGGAAATCAGAAGTTTGCTTTTAAAACACCCTAAAATGAAAAGGGTTTGTTAATCCAAAAATGATGGAAGTTATCTTAATCCAAAACTGAAATACAGTGTAGGGGTTCGTAATTCTGAAATCTAAAGCGGTTTATGATATTCAATCTAGAAGGCAACAAACTTCTTGAAATGAAATGCCTGGCAAGAGTTGAATTCATATGTGCAATAAGCGGCAAACACATCGTTTTGCATCGTATAAATTCTCATCAAAAGTGCATCAGATGTGTCACTCCAGTTCAAAAAATGCTAAGCCTCTCGCTTGGAAGGGAATTTCTTCTTTTTGTTTTTCCCCGTTTGATTCCTTTCCGCAGATTCAGTACACTTTGACAAGATTGACAATTTCCCAAATACCATCAAAATTATGTTTGTGAGATATTCCATAGGAATTCTAAGAACACAAAAGCTATCACGTATGGACGTGGGTCAATCCTGAAAAGCAAAGGGGCACCCACTCCCCCCCCCCCCCCCACCCCCGAAATTAGTTTGGGTAGGGCAAGCACTTAATTTTCCCCAAAAAAAAATATTTCCAGAGGTACATACAATTTTCTTGCTTTTTTGATAACAAAAATTGTCCAGAAATTTCACCCATAGTGGTGCACCATATCATTCAGTAGGATTCTCAAGATGCCCATTCGCTTTCCCTGGGTTTCAATGATGCATCTAGTCAGGACTCACGGAAACCCTGTAAAGAATGTCATTAATAATAACATGTTCCTGCCGTCTGTATAGTTTCGATCTACTAGTATCCGATTACATTCCCTTGCCTGTCATCATCACTGATTAAGGACGTTATGTACACACAACCACCAACACACACACACACACACACACACACACACACACATATATATATATATATATATATATATATATATATATATATAGTGAGTGTGAAATGTGTGTCTTCACCTGCTAAACCCCTAGGTCGTCGCATCTTAGTAGTGTGTATAACAAGAGTAAAGAAGAGGCGGTTGACGTAGCTTTTGAATCCTCACAATTTGATTTTACTTCTCGAGCTTTCGGGCCCTGCCCTTTATCAAGAGATATGAGATGCACAGTTCACATTTGGCCTGGTTGCAAGCCGGCAATCAATTGGCAACCGGTTGCGGGAAACCGAAACATTTGCGATGATGGGTGGACACGGTGGAGGTAAGCGTGCCGAGGTGAGGTGTGTATGCTTGGATAGCAGCTCAGTAAGGATGTCCTTACTTAAAGGGAAGGTAAACCCAAAGAGCAATGTGGATGTAGTGAAAGCAGAAACATTAGCAGAACACATCAGTGAAAGTTTGAGGAAAATCGGACAGTCGATGCAAAAGTTATGAATTTTTTAAGTTTTGGTGTTGGAACTGCTGGATGAGGAGACTACTAGAGGATATGACGTATGAGTGGACAACAATACAAAGAAAATATAAAGGAAATTCGACAAAAATTCACTTTTCTAGAAATGTGAAAGAGCAATGGACCAACCGCTTTCAGAAAGCAGGGGGAATAACTGTCAATGTCAAGTTCATGGAATTTGTAATTTTCATGAAAAATGGATTTTTATAGTATTTTCTTTATATTTTCTTGGTATTCTTGTCCACTCATAAGTCATAACCTCCAGTAGTCTCCTCATCCAGCGGTTCCAACACCCAAACTTTAGAAATTCATAACTTTTGCATCGATTGTCCGATTTTCTTCAAACTTTCACTGATGTGTTCTACTAATGTTGCTGCTTTCACTCAATCGACATTGCTCTTGGGGTTTATCTTCCCTTTAAACTTGATCAGCACTTTAACCATGGCGTGCGTCCGCGTCACAAATCCATAAATCATGAAAGATGAGTTTCCTGCTATCAAGGACTAAAATTCAATGATATTTTGCTTATTTACGTTTTGCAATGAGACTTCGTAACTTTTTTTTTAATAACTTTCCTGCTGTGGATGATCCCTTACAGAATAACAAGACGCAAAGTAAAAGAAAACTGCAACCTGAATCTTAAAAAGTAAGAGGACATCACAATGTGTTAAACATAGTAAAGAAATGTTAAGGTAAGTCATATTTTTTTACAATATTTAGAGCAAAGTCTTATCTCCCTTTTAATAATGCATTTGCTTTGTACCAACCTTTGTCTTAGCTTGACATTTACAGGCACATGACGTAAAATAAATAACATAAATCAAAAACTTTGTGAGAATAAAATCTACTATGTCTGGCCAAAGTACAACAATTTTCTGGCGCCACTGCGACAGAATGGTAGTCATTTATGTCCAAGAATGTGTGTACATCTACATGTAAACTATTTAGACATCCATCATGCTGAAAGCAAAAGTCATTAAACTATAAATTCAAAGATATTAAACGTACATTGAATAATTATAATATTTCATGAAATTTCAAATAGAGTTTAAGAGCTGTCTGTGGAGTCTATAGATTAAGTGTTCCGATAGGGATCCAATAAAAACCAATAGGACTAACATGATAACTGAGTCGTATTCTTGCAGTACTTAATTGGCTTTAATGAATTTTCTGTGGGTTTCAAGGGTACATACTTATACATCTGTGCAAAATAATAACAATATGGAACATCGTTGGATATCTATGGGAAAACACATGAACGCAAACAAAACTGTCAGACACAAGCAAACCGAGCGGACAGCAACAGAATTATACAATGTATTGGAAACCATCAAAACCATTAGAAACCATTAGGATTTTCCTATTGGATTTCCATGGGTCTCTTCTTATAGGAAAGTTGTGTGCAGCTATGAGAAAATGAGTCATAAGTAACACCAGGGGCCCGTTGCATAAAAGTTACAATTATGCTAACTTTGCCATCCAATGGTAACTTTCATGGAATTCTTGATTTTGATTGGCTGTTGAGTATTGTTGCCATGGTAGTAACCATTGGATGGCAAAGTTACAGTAATTGTAACTTGTATGCAACGGGCCTCAGCAGTCTCCCTGTAATAGGCCAAAAAGGAAGGAAAGCACTCTCGAGGTCAATTTTTGATTCCTTGATATGTTATCTACCTGTACAAAAAATTTCATTTCGTGAAATTGTGGAAAAGTATCCCAACCCACAGTTTTCTTACGATTTCTTCCAAACTCTTGCCTTTGCGTTTCGTTCTCGCCAGATCGAGTCTCCGCCCCCGTTGCTAGGTCGTATGCTTCTGACCCGTTGCTCGTGCCCCATGAACATAAAAGCCTTGGTGCGCGCGGCGTCGAGTGCTTCAGAACTGCACGACACTGGTCAGGGAGGTCCGTTTGAGTCGCTATACGCACGATAAACGCCGCATCATTTTTGACTACTGTGTAATCAAACCAATATTGAAGAACCTGCTAGCTCCAAGTGTGAGTATAAATCAATTCTTTCAAACTATAATTTTCACTATTTCCGACGTTGCAGGCTCTTTAATGCTCATCTATATATGAAAATAAAAAGTAATTTTCGTAAAGCGTAATGACGGCAACTTATTAACAATTGCTTTGACTATTCGTTAAATTCGAAATGTATGGCATGTGTGGATTTCATTTTCTTTTTCATTAGTAAGGGTTTGGCCGAGACAGGGAGAATAATCGGAAGACAACTATTGATGATCATTTTTAGGTCGTGTTCTCCGATTTTTTTTATATTTAAACCTTGATGTCTGAGTCCTTTTAAGGATTATTTAAGAAATTGATAGAAAGCTGTATCACGAATCAGACCGTGCTTCTTCATTTTTGTAATCTGATTGTTGGATGGATAGTTGTTTGGCAGGTGTAGCTGACAGTCGAGAGTTCAAGTCTGCAAAGACTTTCCCTCAGCTATATATTGATGATGATGTAGCTGATGAGAAGGATCTTGAACTTGATTCATTGTGGGATTAACAGCCAGTGTAGATTGCGGATGACAGGGGTGATGCCATCATACATGTACTTCCTAGTACAAGTGATAAGGCGTGTAGCAGTCATGGCAGTGTTCTGCATGTGCTGAAGTGGAGCGAGATGACAGGCAGGTAAGTTAGTGAGCAAACAGTTGCAATAATCTAGATACGATGTTACAAGAGCATCAATAAGTCGTTCTGTGGAGCTCTGGCTGAGGTATTTTTCGGATTTTCCTGATCTTGTGGATGCCAGAAGAAGCAGCCCGGCACACCTTTCGAATGTGCTCCTTTACATCCAACGAGTCGTCCACAAAAACGCCGAGATCTCTGGCAGATTTGGACGCATTTAAGCATTTATAAATAAGTTAATGAATACCTTCAGGTAAAACCGGACAAGATGTTCATCAAGAACACAAGGGGGCTTCAATTGAGATCAGATATAGTTTATAGAAATAGCATGTAAATAAAACAGTCATACAAAGACAATTCCATGACCGACTACGGTTTTTAAGATAATTTCGTATACTTTGTCTCTTCTTACTTTTTATCTCCAGTTCGTCGAAATCTTTTAAAGCTAATCGAAAAGGAGTCTGCTATTATACAATTATTCATGCATAGTATTATAAATTCGTCACTGGAAAATAAACGGGTGACGCTAAATGTTTGATACTAGCGCGATATTACCTTACTTGTTTCTTGCCTTTCATCTTTATATCACTCAAAGACATTTTGACCATGATTACAGAGTTATCTACCTACAAGGCTTAAAGGGACTGTAAAGTACTGGTTGAGGTGAGGATTCAGGTTTATAACATTCCTAATTGAGATAAAGAGAAACCTCTTATGAAATATGAAAGAGCCTGAATCTTTAAAACAGATTCAACGTTTATTTGATGAAAATTTGTTTTCAAATGGCTGAGATATCCAAAAAAGTGCGATTGATAAAAGGCGACAGGCCACGTCTTTCATTAGGATATCTTCGTTTCATCTTGTTTGTTGTTGTTGTTGTTGTTGTTGATATCTCAGCCATTTCAAAACCGATTTTCATCAAATAAACTTTTGATTTCCCCTTAGAATTGCATGCTCTTTTGCATACCATAGAGTGGTTTCTGAATATCTCGCAAAAAGTTAAAAGCTAAATCCTAACCTCAACTAGAGCTGTCATACAGTCTCTTTAAATTGGTTTCTAGAGGTATAAGTTCAGTAAAGATTAGACAAACGAAATCATAAACTCACTTTACACATCACGGCTTTAATCGAACTGCAGCATTGTTGACGTAACCGGATTTATTGATTTTCGCAATTCAAACTAATTCTTTACGTAATTAAAACAATACTTCATAACCTTTCTAATAAAAAACAAACAAACGTATGCTCAGAAGATTGCATGATTCAAAAAATTCTATAAAGATTGTATTGTGGCTTGTGTACTTTACTAACTGATGCATAAGCTTTCAAAACGCAATCGGTTTCCCCTATCTAGTTCATGTCATTCCGATTACTACGATTGCGATTGGAGTAAACTCGTACCAAGCTTCATTCAAAACATCTATTAGCTTTTCTTAATGAACAAGTATTTCAGATTCATAACCAGCATTTGTAATCTTATAACCCCACAGTATAGCACACTGTTAATAACAGGTGAACATTTTCTGCCTCTATAATATCAATTATAGTGGCGCAAAATAAATGTGTAACAGTTGACTTTTTTACATATAGGATGTACCTACGTAATATTGCTACGAAAATGCCAGGTGGTTTGACTAGATTGCTTCAATCAATAGAGAAATAAAATGCACTTCTGATGATAATAGTACGGTGCATTATAGCGCATTTCACTGCATTTGGTTGCGTGTGTGCGCGCTTTAAGGAAGAAAAATTTTTAGGTAATCGATGCCATAAACTGTTGATAGGCAATTAACGCTTTCAGAATGTTTATGAAATAAATACTATTTTTTCGGTGCTGTGTGAAAGCTGGAATTTGCGAGTACTATAACTGATAAGGGGTATTACGGTATCAATAAAAAAAGTACAAGTATTTTACAAGGATTCGAATAGCACGGCAGACTTCGTTCCCAGCAAAGACAAATCCTTTGCAATAAATCTGTTTTGTTTTCATACAGGAAAGTGAAGAATTCAAGTCTAAAACGTCATTAATTTTTTCATCTGTTCCACTTGTTTTGTTGTAGCATGCATGATATCACTTTTGTCATCTATTCTTTCGAATTTACGAATGGAGCAAACCTCTCCGTGAACGTTATTAGTTCTGTTCTGTAAGCAAAGGATTGTATTATTTACATCTTATAGTTTTCACATCTATGTAAATTGTATTTAATACGTGGTCCGCATAGATACTACAGTGCACTCCCGTTATAACGAACACGGTTATAACGAAGTAAAACTTCTGGTCCCAAAATTATTGCCACATAAGTCTATGGTAAAAAAAGTCGCTTATAACGAACACGGTTATAGCGAATTTTCGATATAACGAAGTCTTTTTCGAGAACCACCGACAAAGAAAAACAAGAGAAATGTGCTCCGTTATAACGAAATGCGGATCGCTTTCGTAAATGCGGAGCGGAACAAGCATTTCCAGCGTCTATGGGCGAACGATACACCTCGATGTCCGTTAGTTCGAAAATGTAATAGAGTTTGTTATTACGAATATATTGGCGTTATACGAAAGGTTCGTTGTTCATCAGGTTCGTTAATCCGACAATGAAACATGGTTCTTATTACGACGGTTCGTTAATCAGAGTGATATGGGAATTCCAAACGTTCGTTAATCGGAACATGAAAAAAAAAGTTTCGTTAATCCAAAAGTGAAAAAGGTGACTCTACTAACAAAACTTAGGTATTGCAAACCTTATAATCGTCTTTAAGAGATAACCGAAACTTCGAAATAACTAACCTTTCCCATTTTTGTGATTAACAAACCTTCTTCGGAATAACGAACCTTTTATTTTCATGTATGGATTGAAAAACCTTCGGAACAGCGAACCTTAGGAAAAGTGAACTTTTCTTATTTTATGATTTAAAAACCTTCGAATGACGAACATCATTTCATTTTCCGATCAACGAACCTTCGGAAAAAAGAGCAATATATTAATACCTAAATTATGAACTTTCGGAATAACGAATCTTCGGAAGAGCGAAGATTCAAATGAACAAAGCTTCGGAATCCCGGGAATGGCGAAACTTCGGAATACGGAACCTTCGAAGTAACGAACTTTTGTAAAAAACGAATGGTTGGCATAGCGAATTGTCATTTTCTATACGGGTGTGAAAATACAAAAAAAAATAAAAATTATATGTTCTCTTTTAAGTGTAATATTCAATAAAGTTAAAAAGGTAGCACCCCACCTCACTAAAGCTTTCCAGTGTATGATGAGTATTTAACAAACATTATATGATATATGCGTGGTTTGTTTGTTTTCGTTATATTGTATTTGTTCGGTTATAACGAAATTTCGCTATAACGAAAGAAAACTGCCGGTCACGAGCATTTCGTTATATTGGGAGTGCACTGTATAATGCCTGACCTCTGCTGCTTTTCCTCTCTCCTACGAACAAATGAATTCAGCGCGAGTATAATTAACTATCATCTAAAAAAAAATACAAGTAGCATAAAAACAGCTTCTGGGAAATTTCTTGTTATCTAACTGGCAAGTTGTTTTTCTGTATTCGGAATATGATTCGGAATATTAAAAATCTCTCATCGCCGTGAGTGGGTTTAAGTTTCTCTGAGAAATAGGCACGAAACAAAAATAGGCCGTTTATCACCCTAAACAATACTTTACATTGACATGTAGGTGTTTTGGTTATAGTTGATTATTCCGAATGTTCGCTATTTCAGAAAATGAAATAAGGTTCGTTATTCCTAATATTCGCAAACCCTAAATTGAATTGAGGTTCGCTTTTCCGAAGGTTCGTTTGCTCCAAAATTAGAAAAAAAGAAAATGTTATCTTGAAGGTTTATTATGAGAATCCAAAGGTGAATGAAGAAATTCCTAAGGAATTACGTAACGTTTTAATATCAAAATGCAGTAAAAAGGTAACACGTAATAATAAAAAGCAATACGTTTTAAAAGCTATTAGGCCATGGTTCTCTATACGTTAAAGTGCTACACATTGACAGAGTATACGAGAAGCACAATTCTGACACAATTTTATAAACCCAACGTAAAGTTGTAGGACTTTAATTCAGCGTTGGTTGCTGATACGTACAGTGTGTACACTATGAAGAAGCAAGACTAGCGATAGTTATAAAGGAAGTGTGCCTAATATGGCGGAAATTCAGAATATTACGACAGTATACTTCATTTCATTTTTTTCATTTCATTTCATTTTATTTGGCAGAATATAAAACAATGTACAAGAAACAAGAAACAAATACATGCCAGGACTCCTAAGAAGCAAATTTATGCTTGTGGCTGGAGCCCTCAAACCAAAAAAGGATAAAATACTGTACATACAATCACCAAGCACTTTTTGTGATATGGACTAATACACACAGAAGATTAGTCCAAATTAAAATAACACAATGTGTACTCAAGTCATCTGTTATTGACACAAAAACATACCTTTGCTTAATTTTGTTGGCAGACATAGTACACACACGCACACACTCGCACATTTATCCATAGTATACAGAGAAAAAGAGATGAGAAAGAGAAAGGTAGAGGAAGAAAGGAGGTCTAGTCAGTCATGGATACCATCTGTCTAAATACACTCTGTTTATATAATACTTTAAATCTGGAAAATGTAGTACTAGATTTAAGGTCACCATCAATAGAATTCCATTCCTTGACACCTGTAAAACGTATGGATTGCAATCTTAGAGTGGAATAAGTAAAAGGTTTACGAAAATTGTAGCGGTACCGGGTGGGATATGAGTGGAATGAGGAATTCATATGGAACATGTTTCTGAACACATCGGGCAACATATTTTGGTGATACTTAAACACGAATAACAAAACATTCAGCTTGACCAGATCAAAAATTGGAAGTATCCGAAATTGTACAAAGAGTGGTGAACTTGGACAAGTAAAATGATTATTGCTTACTTAATAAACAAAACAGTCGCGAAAGCAGTCTTTAATGCAAATCTATGTTCGTTATGAACTTAATGGTATATGCTCGTATATACTTGTATAGAAAATGTATAATATGCTAGTTTTTCACTCAGTGAAAATAAACGTGCTGGAACTGTTCACTGTCATGACTGTGTCTCGAGTGTAAAGACCGCTGCATTTTCAGTAATTCAATTCAATTTAATTCAATTCAGTTCAATTCAATTTGATTCAATTCATTTCAATTCAATACAGCGGACCTGCCACTGCATGCTGTACTTTTCATGTGCACACACATACACATGTATGTAAGTGTGTGGTATTTGCCTATAAGTTTTATGTGCGTGTATATGTGTATATGCGTGTACATTATTGTTTGTGTACTTTAGCTGTCATGTCTGCACGCAATTGCCATTTGGACTATAATAGAACTGCCCAAGCGTATTTCATCTATTATGCACATAGGTTTCGAGTTTCAAGATTCAGGTTTATTCATCTTTCTTCCTTCTGAGCACTGATCTGATTACATTTGAATAACAAGCATTAGCTTCTTAAGTGGAATGCCCTGGTTAAGCAAGAAAAAAAAAAAAGAAGAAAGACGAAGGACCCTAGAAAAACAAAGCTTGTGAAACTATAGTATTCAGCAATTGATTAAAGGGATTGTATAGTTTTGGCAAGGATGGAGCTTTACATTTCCATCTTTTTAGTGAGATCGCGAAAAACGTCTTATACATAAGAGAGCATACAACTTTAAAAGGAATTTAAAGTTTATCTCATGAATATTTTTCTGAAATGGTTGAGGAACCCCAAAACAAAGAGGTCCTAACAAAAGGTGGGACCCACCTTTTTATTAGGTCCATTTTGTTTCACTTTTTATGCCTCCACCCGAAGAGTGCCGGAGGCATTTATATGTTTTCGGGTTGTTCCTTCGTCCCTCCGTACGTCCCCATTCGTTCGCGCGATAACTTAATATTGGGTGAAATTTTTACCAAACTTGGTGCAAGTATGAAGTATGATGGAGATATTACTTGATTAAATTTTGGATGAAATCGGCTAGAGGCCAAAGGTCAAAGATCAAGGTGAAATTACGAAATTGTATCCGTTTACGCGATAATTCAAGACTTGATAAAGCAAATTTCACCAAACTTTGTCCAAGGATGATGTATGATGGAGCAATTACTTGATTAGATTTTGAGTGAAATCAGCCAGAGGTCAAGGGTCAAAGATCAATGTCAAATCCTAAAATTTATCTGTTTATGCGATAACTCAAGACTATATGAAGTAACTTTCACCAAACTTGGTCCAAGGATGACATATTATGGGGCAATTAAGTAAGTAGCTTTTGAGTGAAATTGGCAAGAGGTCAAAGATCAAAAGATCAAGATCTAATGCTAGAATTTTATTTCACCCATATCTATGCAGTACCTGAAGGTATATTCTTGAAACTTTGTGTAGACATGTACTACTGAATAAAGATGCTCCAGAGGGACTGAGTTTCAGGTCATGAGATCAAAGTCCGAAGGGTCAAAGGTCAAGAGAGATATTTAAAATTTCACTTTATTTCCATATTTCACAAATGGTTCAAGGTATCGTCATGGAACTTGGTATATATGCATTTACTGACTGGCAAGGCTTATCTAGGGAATTAAGGGGTCATGGGTCAAAGGTTAGGAGTCAAAGGTCAAGGTCAATCCCTGAAAATTTCACTATATTCCTCAAATGTATGCAATGCTTTCAGGATTTTTCTTGAAACTTGATAAATACATGTATTACCTAATGAAGATTCTCTTGGAAATTTCCTGCAAGAAGGTCGAAGGTCAAGAGGTCAAAGGTTAAGGGTCAAAGACCAGGATAAAATGCATTTTTACTATTTTCAATTCAATTCAATTCAGTTTATTTGGCACAAAATAAATCAAAAGTACATTATGTACACAGTAAAAACAAATACAATGTGTATAAACATACATGCACATATTTGGAAATTAATGCCGGGACCCCTTTGAAGCATCTGGTGCTTGTTGTTGGGGCCCAAAACAAAATTATACAAAATACAGTTGCTAAATAGCATATTGTGCAAAAATGAAAAATGAAATATATATATATATATATATATATACACACACAAAACAAAATACTTATCAGCCCTATACTATGCAAACACACACACACACACACACACACCACATTCTTATCACTCGCACCCATGCAGCGCACACCCAACACACTCATTCAGTAGCAATGTCAGGATCAAAGAAGTGAACAGTAGAAGAAATTTGGTAGCAAGCAGTCTACTCAGACATGGATAACAGTTTCTTAAAAGTATGTTGTTTGAATAATGTTCTGAAGCGAGAAAGTGTAGTGCTGGATTTGAGATCTGGACTGATTGAATTCCATTCATTTACACCTGGAAAACGAATTGAATGGGTTCTAACTGTTAAATGGGCTAATGGCATTCTCAGGCTATATCTTTCACGAGTAGAATGATCATGAAAACACAAATTAGATTTAAACATATCATGAAACAAAACTGGGAGAATACCTTTATGATACTTAAACATAAACACTAATATATTAAATCGAACAAGTTCATAGATGGGTAGAATTTTTAACTTGACAAAAATTGGTAAACTTGAACTGCGAGAATTGCTCTTAGAAATCAATCTGATCGCACGCTTTTGTAACATATATAATTTCTCAACATGAGTTTAATATGTCTTACCCCATATTTCATTACAATAATTAAAATGCGGTAATATTATTGCATTGTATATATAAAATAAAATTTTTCTAGGTACAAAACTTACCAATTTAGATAACACTCCAACACATTTTGATATTCTCGAAGATATGTTTTCTAAGTGGTGCTTCCACTCAAGAGATTCATGAATAGAAATACCAAGAAAATTTATGATTTGAGTTCTTTCAATAATTACATTTTCAATCTTAATCAAATGAGAATTTACAGAAATTTTCTTTCCCTTAGAATGAAATAAAACATATTTTGTTTTTGTAAAATTCAAAAATAACTTATTACATTTAAACCATTCATTCAACATTTGTAATTCATTATTCAGGGTAGATATAAGTGTGTTTACATTTCTGTGAGAATATGACACTACAGTGTTATCAGAAAAAAGAGAAAATTTCAATATTTCTGAACAATTTACAATATCATTAACATATATCAAAAATAACAGTGGCCCCAGCACAGAGCCCTGAGGTACACCGATGTTTACCTCTCCTTGCATGGATTCGACACCATCAACCACCACATATTGTTTTCTATTCAACAAGTAATTAGAAAACCATTGTAGGGGTAAACCCCTTATTCCATATGAACAAAGCTTTGATAAAAGGATATGGTGGTTGATGGTGTCAAAAGCTTTTGAAAGATCCATGAACACTCCACAACAAATATTGCCTTTATCAATTTCGTACAATGTTGGTTAAGATGGGGGTTCACATTTTAAAGAAGAAATCATATCAGATTTAATGGGAATATTCTAATAAAATGGCTGCAATGATTGGGATCTTTATTAATCTCTGCATCACATCAAACATTCCTGTATGCAAAAAAAAAAAAAAAAAAAAAAACAACCAAACAACAACTAATAATTCACACCAGACACTTTTTCCCACGTTTTCAGGAAACCTGTTTATTACTCTTTTTTCTTTTTAAAATCCAAACTCATACAGACTCGTGGCTATTGAAAGAAAAAGTAAATGCATAAGGCAATTTACAATATTGAGAGAATGATTGAGAGTCCAGTCAAATATAGCATGACTTTTGAATCACAGTATAAAATACAAGGGAGTTATAAAATACAGCGGAGTTTCTGACACTGGATCTTTTTGGATGACTCACATTCTCCCCGTTCCTTCCATCATGTTTCGTTTGATTTTGTAAATACACAATGAACCATTCGTCATCACCGTGAAAAGAAATAAGAGGATGCAGGACAGAAAACAGCCATCTCGTGCATGCACGTAACAACATTTCGCCAAGAGTCCGCATGACAGGGCTCTCATCACCAATCTAACGCTTCCTTTCAGAACTTAACAAGAGTGTGTACATATCTAAAGAGCATAAGATGAATTTCCAAACCCTTGCTTGGAGCTGAAATTTCTACATATTATATTTAAATATTCATTAATTCATGCAAGGTGATTTGCAATATTATGTAGTGTCAGAATGATTACCAGTCCACATGAATGCTAGCATAAATGTTTAAAATATGCATTTTTTACATTTTTGGGGGGTAATGCACAAGATGAATTATGTCAGTGCTTGCGTCTCTATGTCCTAATACATTTTTTTTTTAATGAATTTAGTGTCTTCATGGCTATTGAACAAAAAATTATGCACAAAATTAATCAAAATAGTACAACTAGTATAAAAGTGATGTAGAGTTCATTCAAATACATGCATGAAGTTAGGATCAACGTTCAAAACTAAAAAAAAAAATGGATAAAGTTTGAACATTTTAACAAATAGTGTACAAAGTTTTTCAAGTGTAACATATTATAATCAACATTCTGAAAGAATGCTTTGTTTACAAAAATGACAATTCTAATTGAATCAAATTCCTATTTGCAAATGAAACTAAGATCTAAATTAAAACCTAAGATGCTGTGCAGTATCGACGTGTTTCAGGTGTTGGTGAAAAAAAAAGTTATCGATAACATGCAAGGATTATTACACAAGTTACATATTAAAATTTGAAGAGTATGAAAATGCTTGCCAGTTCTTCAGGTGAAGGTATCAAAATAAAATTTGATAGGGTGGGCCATACCATTCTTATTTTCAAGTTGGTGAAGTTGTGTCCTCGTACTAGTCTGTTCTCATGGATAGCTGACTTCCGTATTGACTGCGCCCAGAGTGTTCGATAACGTAGCATGGTAACATTAGGCTGCGTTCAGAAGTATTCGGTATTCGCTATTCGCTATTCGCTATTCGGGCACCGAGTACACCAACACCCGCACCGTCAATACACCATCCCATGCAGTGAGGATTTTTTTCCTCCTACATTCCAGCAAATCTTATTAACAATTTCTAAACTGCATCAGAATGTCAGTCTACATGCTTATTTTTGCTAAAGGGCAAATCCAGACCAAAAGTGTCATTATTTCATAAACGAGAGGCGGTATACGCTGCAAGAAAATCGAACAAGTTCGATTCCCACTTTGCTATACTTTTCGCAGGTATTCGGTACTTTCGAATAGTGCCCTCTTATGTGAACCGGTGTGAGGAAATCCTATCGCTCGATTCAAGCTATTCGCGTGCCCTCGAAAAACGAGCCCGAATACCCGAATAGTATACTTCTATGTGAACGCAGCCTTAGGCATTGACTTGTCCATACCCCTTCCTTCTCCAAGTGAGTAGACACATTTCTGGACGAAATCCCACATGTGTTGGATCTGTGAGGCATCATCTATGTCAAGCGCATACCAATTTGAAACACACCATCACATTCTTCTCTCATACCACGTAACATTGTTTTGGCTCTCTGGCTTTTTAAGGACTGAAACTAACGACTGGTTCTAGCTGTACCACTGTCTCCAGGAACGTTGGTGCAGATCTGTATAAAAAACAACAGGTCAAAACATACGCATTACCTCCCGAAGTTGCATATAGATTAGGCCCTAGTTGAGTTGGTCGATTGGTCCAGGTAGGTGGTCCGAACCGCTCCCTGGTTGGTCCCCCTGTGACCCATCAGTGATGCTGGGCACTGGTTTGATTCTGTACGGGCTTGGAGCACCAATAAAATACCAAAATAAATGTAAGCGTACTTGTTTTCACTAAATTAAAGCCAGCTTAGTCTTATTGACGCACAGATGATGTCATCCTGAAAATGTGGATCTGGAAGATTGTGCTTTTTTTAAGGGGGGGGGGGTGCAGGTGGAGCCTGGCAGGTTTTACAAAATTGTCAGATTGTTTTTTAAATGTTTCAAAATGCGTAAAACATAATGAATATCCATTTTGATGACTAAATGATAGGCAGTAATATGTAGCAATTTACATCGACAGGATTCAAGTCATGCATTCTACAGGCCCTCTATATTACCCTTTTGTCAGTTCTGGATGAATCCGAAAAAAAAAATATATGTATCAAAGTTTTCAATAGGCCGTACAAGCACTTCACAAAGAATTTTGCTGCCATTATCTAAAATCATTGAAACCTAGTGTTATGGACATTAAAGTAGCTATCCAACAAAGAGAAGCAGAGGAATCCTTTGATTACTAGTACTTTGACATGAATTATAATATACAACTGGATACCCCTTCACGTAGAATGAAACTCCTAGCTGTTACCAGTGTTGCCAGCTGTACGTGGACCTCTGTTGCCTCTCTTTCATCCAGGAAGGGGGGGGGGAGGGTGGGGTGTGTCAAGAGGCAACGCCTGCAGTGCTAAAATGTTTTTCGTTGGCCTGCATCAAAGAGAAAAATGATAAGAGACTAATTCAGTGTATCCAAATAAATATTATGAGCAGCTTAAATGCATTTTTTAATTGTGATAACATTTACATTGATAAGATCGATGGAGCGGAAATAAGAGCGACCCAAAGGAAAATTTGATGGGGACGGCTGCCTCTTCACGGTGGAAGGGGTAGGGGAGGATGCTATTCACCCAGTTTACCACTTTACGAGTGCTCCATTAATAGTGCAGTTTTTTTGTACACGTAACCTAGTGTAATGATTCTCCTGATATTTGATGATGATACTCTTTACCTTCATCTGTTTTATTGCTGTTTCACAGAAAGCACCATGGCAACGTTTCATCAAGTCAGCAGCCAGAATCTGGAGTGTCCTATCTGTCTGACACTTTTCAGCCAACCCAAAACACTGACGTGTTCTCACACCTTCTGCAAAGACTGTCTGGAAAGTATTGTTCAAACTCAGCCAAACCAACAAACTATAAAATGTCCTGTGTGCAGGGAAGGAACGCCCGTACCCAGTGGAGATGTGAGTAAGTTACAAACAAACGTACCCCTGAGTTCTCTAGTGGACGAAGTGAAAACTAAGAGCCAAACGTGCACAATTTGTGAGATGTACGAAAAGCAGCCAGCTGTGTCCTATTGTCAGGACTGCAGGACAAAGTTGTGTAAAACGTGCGAGGCAGACCACGTCACCTGGAAAGCGTTCTCCAGCCACAAAGTAGTGCCCATGAGTGAGGTGCTCTCGGGAAAAGCGTCGCTCAGGAGGCGGCGGAAGTTGAACACAAGTCCCGTCGGCGCTTATGAAGAGTGTTTCTGTTTCCATTGCAGAGAATACATTTCCCATTCGCGTGAGATGCTAGAGCACATACAAGCTGGTCATCAGCTTGAAAAAGCATCCATTCATGAGGAGAAATTAATGAAAAATATCAGCAAGCTAAGTGAAAGAGTGAAGTCAAAAAAGAAAACCATAGAAAACCACCTACAGGTGATAGAGACCCAACGCAATGAAATAACAAACATGATGAGAAGGCTCAATGATGACATCGACAAGACGTACGAGGAATACATGCAACTATTGACAGACAGAAGAGAGGACCTGAAATGTCAAGTGAACCGATGGTCTGAAAACTTCGAGAAGGAATTACAAACTATGGAGGACGAGAGTCGACAATCTGTCAATCAAATTAACGCTATGGCAGAGCTGGTAACTAACGGTATGAAGGTACCGCTAGAGAAAGACGCCTTGATTGCACACGAGACGCTGTGTGAGAACTTGAAAAGCTTTCTGGGACGAGGTGATCCCGAAGACCAATCATCGAGAGGTGTGACAGAACGAGCTCAGAAGATTTCATTTCGTAGATACGTGGAGGTCAATGAACTTTGTCTTGGAGAGCTGAAAAGTTGTGATGTCAAAGCTGACGTAGACCTCCCTGTCAAAAATGGCATGAACTGTATCACTCGTGCACCAGACGGTAAGATGGCGGTGGTATCGTGTAAAGATGGAATCCATCTTTACTCCCCTGATGGCGAGTTACAACAGACCGTGCTGAAGGATGTCGATGTCAAGAGAATAGGATTCTTGACTGATGGTCGAAGTGTTGTAAGTGATGGACACAACAAGATCTCACTGTACACTCCACGGTGGAGGAAGCTTGACGTCACGTTCGAAACGATGAGTGATGATGGATGGCTTGGTGGTCTCACTGTGGATAGTGATGATAATATCTACGTGAGTTATCGGATACCAAAGAAGATCCGGGTATACACCACACATGGTGGTAAGGCAATCAGGGAAATAATGTGCGATCGATATGTACCTCAGCAATTATTCTCCTTTCATACCACGGGGAAACTGCTACTGACAGATGGATATTCTGTTGTCTGCCTTGATGGTTATGGGAAGAAGGAGAATGTCATGAAGAGGGAGGGTATGACAGCCTTCCCAGCTGTTTGTCGAGATGATTCAATCATTGTAGCCTGGGTGAAGCACAAGGAGGGTCTCGTCAGTATCGATCGATTCACGGAATATTTGAAGCCCGTGCGCAATATCGTCACTTGTTTCAAGATCCAAAAACCAGAGAAAAGAGGTTGGTACTATCTACAAGAGTTTGATAGTGGTGAGATAGCTTTCTGCACTCCAGATAGACTCTACATATTTGAATCACTGTCTGGGGACATTTTAATGGCGCACTCGACGTTTTAAATTTTATCCTCATTATTTTTCTTTGGAAGAAATGATCTGTAAGGAGATGATTTATCTGAATTGCATCTCACTTAAGTTTGCATAATGGTAATGGATTTCACATGTACCACGCCTATTCATATAGACCACAGTGACATGAATACTCAGGTATAATTATGTAAATAATGTATATATATTTATGGTAATATGATAATGGTATGAATAGTAATGGGAATCTATCATAGGGCCACATCCTTGTCAAGATCTGCCGAGGATGTCGGTCTCTAATTGTGTTTTCTCCCTTATTTACGTATGATTATAGTATGCTATGCTAGTATAGACAGTGTTCTTCTGCCAAAGTGACAATTCGTATATTGATTTCGTTCTTCCGCCAAAGTGACAATTCGTATATTGATTTCTACTTTATTTTTGTGCATACTCTGTAGTAATTTGTCATAGTACTTCGAGACAAAATATGTGACCCTCCACCTCAAAACAAACAAAAAGTCGCCAGACATGAATTTTTAGTTAAGACCATATTCTGAAAGAGCAGACCTTAAGCTTTAAAATGATGTATAACTCAAATCGAATGGACTCTCCTAACCTATCTAAATATTGGAAAGAAAGCACAAACTCAGGAAAAGTGTGAACTGAGAAAAGAGGCTCTAAAGTACAGTGTCTATTCAAGCGCTTAATCTTTACCAAACCGTGCTGGCTGTGCGATGAATGGGACAAAAAACAGGAAGTAAACCACCAGAGTAACAACAATGAAGGGATTATCAGATTAAACTGAAATTGAGCATGCCTCATAAACACATTCTGTCCATAATTAATGCCAACTTTCAAAGCAGTAGCACTATCCTTTCAAAAGGTACAAGAGTTGAAAGTGAAGAGTGTGGACAAGGTTTTTTTCAGAAATGGAAAAGGGATTCTAAAGACACATCTAATCACACTATTCTACCAAAAATGTTCGAGATAAACTGCTTAAAAAACACACTTTCCTGCCCGTTTTATGATACCAGATTTTAACATAATGTAAAAGAAGACCCGTTCTTTCAGAAAATATAAAAAAGTCAATTTCGGCTAGGTTGGCCCATTTCACTTATTTTCAGTCCTCGCGCAAAATCTGTGTGTGCGACTTTATGTTCGTTTTGAGGTGCACGGTCACATATAGAAAACAAAATAAATCAAACGAAACCAAACCAAACGTACGACAGGGCAGGGCAGCAGAACTTGTACAAAATAGTTCTAATTGTGTTTTAAAGAAAGATCTGATCATTACAGTTTACTTCATGATCAATTTCAGTCATGTAAACGATTCTATTCCAAGCGAAGAAAAAAGAAACCACACAAACAAACAAAAAAGACAAAAAAAAAAAAAACCTTCCAGTAGTTTTTTCCTTCGTATGCATCACTCTGTAATAAAACGTAATTCACCAGGCGTACCTTTGAATACCAAAGAAATAATTATATACTATTCGTGTTGTAGCTATGTATCTTTCTTCACTCGGTTTCCCCTAAGTTTATCAGTCAATTAAATCAGAAGTCAAGACAGATTGAGGTTTCTATATTATATGAAATGTGCCTTCGCTAGAGAACAAGTGGAATTCACAACTTATAGTTGATTTTATTTTGATTACGAGGAGTGATTTCGTGTTCGACTGTGTCTTATGAAATAATGCTGATGGTATTTTGTTATTCAGATGAAGTCACTGTATTATGTATACCAGTTACTGCATGTATAATAATCCAAAGGGTGAAGGGTCCTTGATGTTAGTTGACATTATTTGCATACATGATTTTCTTTGTAGCGTAATTTTTTTGTAGAGTCACACACACAAACATGCACATACACGTAAAGACGCATTTTAACAATCACGAGGCAGCGCTCTTGTAAAAGAAGAAAAAAAAATAAATCAATAGGAAGATTTGTGAGGATGGCAAGTCTTGCAAAACTGTAGTGGACAGGAAAAAGGAGAAGGGAAAGGAGACTGGCCAGAACCGGGGCTAGTGAGGCACAGAAGCTTGGGCTCGCTGAGGTAATGGGAGGTGTACGATTAAACAGCAACAACAACAATTTCAAAGGTCAAAACTGACCAGTGAATAACTTATTTCGTTGTGTCAGAATTTCTTTAAAAAGAATCCCTAACTTTTCCTTAAAGAATCTTTAACGAAAAAAAGTGTTAAAACTTAAGGCTTCTTTTATACTGTCATCAAGAGAATGCCGAACTTTTGGCCTAGAGAAAAGAGAACAAAGGTTTGCAAAAACCGTCCTATAGTCAAAGACAAATTATATTCATTGGATTGAAGGGTTGGATATGCATGTACAGTTTTTTGTTTTTGATAAACGTGGAATCAAATCGACAAAGGGGAAAGAATGGTTGCTAAATTTGTACATGAATTGCTGCAAACGGTACAAATCATTGGTTCTTAACCTTAACTTTCATGAAATAAATCATCAGCATGAATTCTCCACGATTCACTTGAAATCTCTCTCAATATTCCTCCCTATATATTTATTCACATTACACATCTATGTTTATATATATATATTTATATATATATATATATATATGAAGAGTTTGTTTGCAAAAACCGATAAGTCCATTTTTGAAGATTTTGAAGTATGGTCTCTGTCATAAAGTACAAAATAATACCTTTCAAATGATATATTGCTCACTGCATATAAAGGCATATTTTTGAAGTTATGGTCAAAAGAAACAAAACATTTCTTATTATATTCTTTATTTTTCTTGACTTTTAATCGCAAATATCTCCATTTGGCAAATATGGACTTATCGGTTTTTGCAAACAAACTCTTCATATATACATACATATATATACATATTTATACATATATATATATAATATATATATGTGCATATATACATTAATACATAAACTTTATAAACATTTTGAGATTTCACGTACTGGCTCCACGAAAAAATGAAGAAACAAACTAGCAATATGTTCTTGGCCAATCAAGCATGACTTTATTCGACTCAAATTTTCGGCGTCCAACGCCTTCTTCAGGACGCCGAAAAATTGAGTCACGAATAAAGTCATGCCTTATTGGTCAAAAATGCATTACCAGTTTATACCCGTTGGGTATGAATCCGTCAGGAATATATAGTTTGTTGAGGATTGAAAAGTGCTCGATGCTGTAAAGCAGAGCATATTACGCTCTGCTTTACACACACACACACACACACACACACACACACACACACATGTATATATATATATATATACAGTATACATATATAAATACATATATAGTGTACAGGAAAAGGACAGGAAATATATACATATATATATATATATATATATATATATATATATATATATGATTATATATGTAAAGCAGAGCCCAATATGCTCTGCTTTACAGCATTGAGCACTTTGTGTGTGTGTGTGTGTGTGTGTGTGTGACTACATGTATCATTGATACCCTGGGAACTGGGAAAGCAAATAGGCATCTTGAGAATCCACATTGAACGATCTGGTGCACCACTATGGGTGAAATTTCTGGATTTTTTTTTTTTAATAAAGCAAGAAAATTTCTTTGTTTCTCTGGAAATATTTTTGGAGAAAATTACATGCTTGGCCTACCCAAACTATAGGTTTTCCCGGTCAATTTCATACTTTTGTCATTCAAGTTCCTATTCCGAGCATTCGATTTCATGCATTCCACGCTCACAGCACTGAATCAGCAATCAAATTAAAAATCCGGTCATTCGAATTCACTATCCGAGCATTCAAATTCACTGTCGGAGCATTCAAATCGCTATCGGAACATTCAAATTCACTTTCGGAGCATTCAAATTTAAGAGAGGAGCACGCATTTCATCAATGAGCATTCCAATTCATGTCAAGCTGGCGACGGAATCTCGTCGGTCATTCAAATTCGTGAATAGGCAACCATGTTCCAAATAACTGCATTCAATTTAAAAGAAGTCCTTAATTTAGTCAGTTTGGGGCCGTGTATGCATGTGTTTCTCATTTGACTTTGAATATATTGGGATTTATGATGATTATTTATTTTGCAGTAGAGGGCCACCTGTTCATTGACAATTTTGAACTCGCGCTTAGCAAATAGGAATATACAGGTACATGTCCCTCGGATTGGACATAGAATTAATGGAGGTCCCATTTGTGAGAGAGTCACAACTCATGCACGTAAAGATCCAACTTCATTTATTCATCGCAAAGAACAGAACATCCAACTGGACCCCATATGGAAGACCAGCTTTTGCAGCTGAATATGGGTTATCCAGCCATCTTCTTTGATGGAAAATGAAACAAACAAACACACATAGGCACTGTATAATAGGCCTACAGACGAGCATAATACGGAGGGTTGGTTGACACTTTCGACGAAAAAAAAAAAAACAGAAAAATTTCGACTATATTGAAACTGATACATTTTTTATACGTGTTGTTTGTTGTGTATTGCTGTCTTATTGATTCACTTTTGCGGGACTATGTGAGATCATTGTGTGTCAGTTTGTCTTAAAATTGATGAATTGTCATTATGTGGTTGGTGTTGGGGCGTCATCAAGAAATATGATTACTAGCAGTCGTGTTGTTTGGATGCACTGCTGATTGGACAGTACAATTTGAAATTTATTGAGATGAAAAACAAAGAATACATGAACAGAGAACAATATAGAACCTGTAAACAATCATAATTACACTATACGCAAGCCTTCATTGGTTGTGTTGGCCCTTTTTACTTTCTTAAAATTCTACTCCATTTTCCTCGTTAAATTGATTGTACGAAGTAGGAACTTGATCGCCTAAAAATGAATTTGAACGCTCCAAACAAGCTCATTGGGGCTATCACGTGACTATCGCATGAATTTGAATGCACGAGTAGGAAAATCGGTGCTCGCATTTTGAAATTGAATGCCCAATCGTGAAGTTGATTTCACGAAAAGGAAATAGAACGTCCATAAATAAGATTGATCGCTCGGATTCTGAATTTGGATGCCCGAATATTTTCGCGTGCGTACGCTGCGTGAATTTGAATTCACATTAATGAATTTGAGTGACAAAAGTATGAAATTGACCGGGAAAATCTATATTTTCATGGGGGGGGGGGTGCCCCCTTGCTCTTCATGATTGACCCACGTCCATACGTGATAGCTTTTGTGTTCTTAGAATTCCTACGAAATATTTCACAAACACATTTCGGATGGAATTTGGGAAATGATCAATCTTGTCAAAGTGTACTGAATCTGTGGAAAGGAATCAAACGGGGAAAAACAGAAATTCCCTTCCAAGCGAGAGGTTTTAGCATTAAACTTTTCGAACGGGAGCGAAAGTTTTGATGAAAAATTTATACGGGGCAAAACGATATGTTTGCCGCTAATTGCACATATGATTTTAACTATTGTACTGCATTTTGTTTTCAAGAAGTTTGTTTCTTTCTAAATTGAATATTACAACCCCCTTCAATCTTCGGATTAACGAAAACCTTTTTCATTTTTGCATAAACAAAGCTTCCGTAATTTTTGGATTAATGAACCCTTTTTCATTTTAGAGTATTTTAAAAGCAAACCTCTGCTTCCGAACAACCGAACCATCAGATTAAGGGACAGATGGAATAACAAACTATCGAAAAACAAACCTTCAGTATAAAGGAACCATGGATTAAGGAACGAAATTGTCAATCTTCAAAGTGTTATAAATCTATGGAAAAGAACCAAACGGGGAAAAACAAAAGGAATGCCCTTCCAAGCGAGAAGGTTTTAGCCCTCCCCCCCCTTTCCCCCCTTTTTTAACTGGAGTGACAGATCTGATGAACTCTTTTTGAAAAATACGAAAAATCTGTTAATCTAAAAGTGTACTAAATCTATGGGAAAGGTCCGAATTAGGGTTATTCCCCTCCCCCCCGCCATTAAAACACACACACAAACCCACACACACTCACACAACGGCATTGTAGACTCTCATAGACTGCATCATACCGCAAGCCATCTCAGTTACCTCAGAAGATTGTACAGCTGTTAGATGTTCACAGATTGTAGTTATTTAGTAGTAACTTCTGGTAAAGAATAAACAACTTGTGAGTACCGGCCGGCATCTTTTGTGCATTGTTTATTGCATATGACCATTTACATCGCTTTCTTCTAGCTACCTTCCTTTTGATTGTGATAACATATCTACATGCAGCAGAAATGAATCTTTGTCATGAGTTCCACTGATGAGGAAACACTGTGTGTGTGTCGGACGAGGAAAATACAAATATTCCTACAAATATCTGTGGATGCTAGATGTCAAGTAGGGAAAGTTTCCAGTGCATATTGCCACACAAACAGGGACACTGAAGAGAAATGATTTAATGGTTATGCTGTAAAGAATGACACTTTTTCTCCTTGAAAGGAGAAGTTTAGCGCCACTACTAGCCTACTAGAACCAGACGGATATGAATCTGTAGCTCTTGGGAAGTGACAAACAGTTGCATTGCAGCAGCTGTTTGCAGGCTTGCCCTACTAGCCATGAATAGTTTTTCTATTGAAGTTTGCCTCTATGTTTCCTAATCCTTACCCCCAGCTTTCTTAATTGCAGCGCAGCAAAAAATCATGTCAATGTGCACAAAGTTTATCGCAACTTGGCCAATAGATGCATTATGAAGAACCCATTTTATTGCAAACTCTTCAATGACAATGAAAGCTTATTGCCAACCCTATCAAACACCTAACAACTTGATGCAACATTGAATGTTACGTAATTAATGGTTTACATAGTGGAAAGATTAGCATAGAACACGGGATTCCACGATTCGGGATTCGAACCCGTGATCTCCGGATGCTACCCCGGTACTCTACTGACTGAGCTATAGAAAGCCCTAGTACAGTGTTCGTCCCAGAAATCCTTTGTTTTCAATGCTCGAATGGTAAGAAGCTATAGCAGTGTGTATGTGTGTGCCACTCACGTACACACTTGAACCGGGCATAAACCCGAAGGATAATTCTACTTGTGGATAAATTTGAGGGATCACCAAAGTGATGCAGCTTTTTGAGTATGTAACAAACGAAAACAGAAGGAAACTGGCCAGAAATTAATGTAATTCATTAGTGGAAAAAAATGACCAAAGAAAATGGGATTTCATCGAGATTCGAACCCGAGACATCCGGAGGTGCATTGTAATTAATGGTTGTAAACATTATTGACGATACAGAAAATTAGGAAATCACCCAAATTGTAGCAGCTAGGCTATTCTGCTCGTTCATATCCTGTTTGACTGGCTGGCCTTTTATTCTTTTCTCTAGCTCTCTCTCTCTCTCTCTCTCTCTCTCTCTTTCTCTTCTTCTTCTTCTTCTTCTTCTTCTTTCGGGAGGTGGGGGCTTTTGGCTTTTTGGCTTTTTATACACTGGGTTTTTGACGGGTTGGCTTGTCGAGTCCGGTTTGTGCACGTCTGCGGCATGCCATCGGGACGCGGTGTACGCTGGTACAGTCACTGTGTGTGTGAATTAATGTCGTTTAATGGCGCTCTTTCGGTTTCCATGTGCAATTGCCGTGGCCGGCTGACATGGCTAATAATTATTTACCTGACCCAATAATTATGATTTCACTGTCGGGCTTATCAAGGTTACAAATCTTAGCGATTGGTGGTTGGTTGACTAGTAATGTGCGATTTGGCGTCAAGCTATCACGTATTGGACATAACTCGCTGAATGAAAGTCTAGTCTTGATTATTAACGTCATCTAAATTGCATATTTATACTGTGAATAAAGGAAACCTTCAAACAACACAATAAATTTAGATGTTAAACAACTAGAATACAATAAACAGTAGAACTACGGTACCAATTTTGCCTTTGATGTACATCCCGTGAATAATCGTGAAATCAGCTCTTATTATTTCGAGTAGGCTTCTCGGTCGCGCGCGCATTCGACCTATACCCCTCAGAGTTGAACAAGATAAAAATAGATGCGAGTTTCTTCTCTTTGTCTCCCCCTCTGATCTGTAAATTAACAAACATGTCGGAAAAAAGGAACCAGTCGTACTCGAACTTGTCATCTACTGCTTTCCGGGCAGCGCCACTACCACCAGGCTGTCCCTGGTTGCCGACAGTGACACGATGAACATGGAACAAATACCCAAACTCCGAAATTCCGACGCGATTATCTTAAGTAGTCCAAGGCGGACAAGGCATATTAAATGAAAGAAAGATATTATTCAGAGGGGTGAAGGAGAGTGAGACAAAGTGAAGAAACTCGCATCTGAACCTTCACTTCTCTGAACAATATCTTTCTTTCAATTAATATGCCTTGTCCACCTTCTACTACTTAACATAATTTTATCATCTATATATCATATATATTCATCTTAACAAATTTAATTTGTAGAGGGAGACAAAGTGAGAAACTCGCATCTGAACCTTCACCTCTCTGAATAATATCTTTCTTTCAAGATAAATATATTCAACTAACTTCGCACATTATACAGACAAACGGCTCAGACGCACATTACACAAACAGATAAACCAAATAACGGCTTAGTGCTGTGCAGTGCAGTGCATCAATTTATATGAATTCCCCTGATTTAGACTAAAAAATGTCTTCCCTCTAGGTATAGGAAGAGGAGAAAGAGATTGAAGGAGAAGAATGATTAATTATAAGAAAATAATTTTCTCAGCCATTCCAAAACTGAGTTTCATCGAATAAACTTTATGATCCTCTTACAATCGTATGTTCTGTATCAAGTCATAGAGTGGTTTCTACGTTTCTTGCAAAAAGTCAAATGCTGAATCCTCGCCTCAGCCAATACTATACCATCCTATACACCAAGAAATTTAAACTCCCTCTTGGCTATGCTCGTCTCATAGTTTGATTAGTATGTACCTCTGGGATTCTACTATGGCTGAATACCAGAGCGCATGATTTTGATGTACATAGAGTCATGCCCCAGGCGTAGACACCATGTTAGACATACGAGGGCTGTTCGGATTTTCTTCACACAAAATTCAAAATTTCTAATTTCAAGTCATATTGCTACAGCATCAGTATAACAGGAAGCAAGAACCTTAATTAAGTGATCATTCAGATTACTCAGCAGTATATTAAATTGTGTCCGGCTAATAACGCTACCATGGGGTAAACCACATCTGAAACATATTATATCAGACAAAGAATTATTTACCTAAATTCAATGGCTTGGTTACAAAAGAAATAAATGTGTAACCCATGTAATAATTTTACCACGGAAACCTATTTTTAACATCTTATAAATAATTGTTCTTATGTAGAATGCATCATAAACCTTTTCAAAATCTAGAAAGCAAGATAACATATTTCTTATTACCAGACCTTTATGTATGTCACTTTCAAAGCTGACAATCGTCTCCATTGTACTTTTCTATGACTCCTAAAAACCAAATTGATTCGAGGAGAACAACTCATGTTTCTCCATAATCCAGAAAAAAAGATATAATCATTGTTAATCACACGCTCCGTCATCCTATACGCATTACCGAAGCTATTGGCCGGTATAACCCTTTAGCAAATATGACGATCCCGTACATAATGGTTTATTGTTCCCAAAAGTTACAATAAGATTACTCTCATTTCGGCAACTATATATATTTTGCAAAATTGATCACAGCATGTTTATTTTTGTGTATTATAAGTTATGTTTATTTGAAAGCATAGGCCTATTAAGAATTTACAAAGACCTTTGTCTGTCACTTAAAAATAATTTTGACATACTTTTGTTGACCTTTGACCTCTTTCAAATTAGGTTATTATATATTGCATATGAAAAAAAAAAACGGACTGGCGGTTTCCGGTGGTTTAAGGAGTAATCTGACCGGTGGTTCAGTTCCTTAGGATCGGGGTAATAACTGAATGTCTCCACTCTTCTGGGAATTAGATGTTCTCCAAAATGTTGTTAAAAGATTGTGGTAAATAATGCAGGGCGCAGTCTTGAAAACGTGCAATCAAAGGTTGACATAATTATATGAATATTTTCATTTCCAATCAAACACTGACAGGTAATACACTTTGACATGATTACATATATTGGAACATAATAATACCTATTGGTTCTTAAAAGAACTTCATGGAAATGGAAATTGAGGGGCTGCTAAAAAGCGAACTTGTAGATTGCAGTCCCCTCACTTTCGTTACATTACTACAATACATTAATTATATATGACTTTATAACACAATACAACGATACATGTACCGTACAAGCCAATCATTGAAAGTATACAGTTTTCATTCAATCGAATCGGATGGTTACATGAAGTATACGCTTTCACATGTATACACATGCACATAGACATAGACATAGACATAGACATACACATACACACACACACACACAAGCACACATACGTACCCACATACAAATGCCTCACATAACATGCCTCAGGGCAGTTTTTCTTTTTTTTTTAATAATCGCCGTAAATAACACAGTGACAGGAAAATCTTCATTACTTAGTACTTCAAATCTGTCCTATTTATGAAGAAACGATATGAGACTCCATCAGATGTATTTGTTTTTCCAAATTTTTGACATTTGGTCGATGAAATGAGGTACAATGTATATCTTAAATAACTCCTCTACCTTTTCCTTGTTATCATTATACAATTCGGTCTTGAAGGATTTTGCTGTTGAATGACAATAAAACTGACCGAGTTGTTTACAAAGCCCCGTTCTTTTTCTTCATGAAGCGTGTCTCTCTATCTACCCCGTTTGTGCCTTGAGATTGTCTAGGATTTCTTCTTCTGTCAGGTCCGTATCTACCTTATGTATAGCACCATGTGCAATCTTTTTTTCAAAAATATTTTTTGAAGGGGACATAGACTTCCACACAGACCGACATTCCCCCGAACTCCGTGAGCTCGAGAAACTTTAACACCTATTGTGTGGTTTTGCCCTAATTAATAAGGGGAGAGCGATATTTGCATATTTATGCATCTTTAAAAAAAATGTAGGGAGTTGAGAGAAAAAATTTTATTTCACATTTCATGGCAGATATTACTATCGACAGGTTTTGAATGTGAGTTGACACTTGCGGAAGTTTTTGGTTGTGAGTCTGAGCGTCATTTCTGCGGTACTATGACATTGTTGTGGGGACCGACGACGAACGTCTTGGACTTTTTTCCCCTAGTAATGTGGGAGTCAAATGATCCACTACAGTGTATTTTGTCGTTCTTTCCTCTTTCTGTTAACAGTCCTCCACACGCCTTCCTCACAGTGGTCATCTCGATCACCATCATTATAGGTCTATGAGCTATAGCTAGAGTGGAAGGGTCGCAACCAATGTTCTTTGAATATATCGGGATTGGGGGAATGTAGAAAACAGGCATACTCCTTGTAGGTAATTTCCTCTCCAGAAGAGTCCGACATTCTTTTTTCCTTTTTCCTCTTTTTCCCCTTCCTGAATTTCCGGAGACGAGGGGCTATACATCGCCTTAAATAGGTCTGCTTCAGTCCTGCTTGGCCCCATGTGGAGGTGATATACTTGTAATCTATAAATGTATATACATGTATAATTATTATATCACATATAATATCTAACGCTAAAAGTGCTTTCAGGGTGTTGCCGATAAGAAGTGCGAAGGGGACCCACTATATATCTGTCTATACCGCTAAACTTTCTCACCGATTTCGTGCCAGTAGATATTACGTGGTTATTCTCGGTATTGATCTTAAAGGCATTAAATCGAACGTTTGCAACGCCCGTTGCCTTCTCCTTCCTGTTACCACTACAATACCAAGTAGGCCTAGAATAAAAAAAAAAATGGAGCAGTGTCACTGCCAGAAAATTAAAGAATGAGAGCCTCATGTAATGAGAAAAGAAAACGGAAAACAAGCGATGTTACACTACTGTACCGTGATCACTGGAATTGTTAAACGTCATCGCATATCAATTTAATATCTTTCGAAATACCTAGGAACAGTAAAAAAAAATTAATGTACCGTATCAATGAAGTTTACATAGTATCGTTATCAGTTTCACACGTACCACGCCTACTTACCTGAATAATCATTCATACTCTCTTCTGTTCCCAGGGTTTTTGAAAGATACAATAATGTTTAATGATCCAAAAAAATGACTAGGCTCATTACAATTGATCCTGCGACAATTACAGCTCCCATGAAATATCTGCACCCAAACACCAAACACCAAACATAAATTCTACCCTAAAAAAAATGATGAAAATAACCGTAACCCTAATCGTAATCCTAACATGAAACTAAACCTAAAATCTTACCACAACCCTAATCCTAACCCTAATCCTAAGTTCTTGGTGAAAATAGGACCGGAGCAATATTGTCGCAGGAGCAACCGGTGTGTCCTCATACAGTTCAGATAAAGAATCGCCGATATCCAGATTAAATTTCTCCCCAAGAAATGTATTAACAAAATTCATAACATCGACCGCGACATTCAATTTGAACATGATAGTGCTTCAAATATGTAGAGTCTATATGGGGTGCAGAAAGCTATTTCACCACTCTCAAACTCTTGTAGATAGTACCAATATCTATTAATAATAATTTTGGTTTTACATGCATTTTGAAATCAGTGATGATATTGCACATGTGCTCCAAATCTCCCGTGTACCTATCGATACTGACAAGACCCTCCGCGTTCTTCACCCAGGCTACAATGACCGAATCATCTCGACAAACAGCTGGGTAGGCACGCATACCCTCCTCCTTCAAGACATTCTCCTTCTTCCCCTGACTATCGAGGCAGACAACAGATGATAAGTCTGTCATTATCAGTCTCCCCGTGGTGTGAAAGGAGAATAATTGCCGGGATGAATATCCATCGCATGTTATTTCCCTGACGACATTGCCACCCTCTGGGGTGAATACTTGAATCTTGTTCATCTTCCATTGCATAAGGTTGATATTATCATTTCTGTCAACGGTGAGACCACCACCCCCTCCTTCAATGAAACTGAACGTGACGTCGAGTTTCTCCCACTGTGGAGTGTAAAGTCTCATCTCGTTGTCTATATCGCGGACAACACTTCGACCATCAGACAGGAATCCAATTCTCTTGACCTTGACATCCTTCAGCACGGTCTTCTGTAACTGACCATCAGGTGAGTAGAGATGGATTCCGCCTTCAGACGATCCCACTGTCATCTTACCGTCTGGTGCACGAGTTAAACAGTTCATGTTGGTGTCAGGGAGCTCTACGTCTGCTTTGACATCCCAACTGTTCAATTTTCCAAGACGAAGTTCGTTGACCTTCACGTACCTACGAAATGAAATCTTCTGAACTCGCTCTGCCACACCTATCGGTGATTGGTCGTCAGGATCATCTCGTCCCAGAAAACTCTTCAAGTTCTCACACAATGTGTCATGGGCACACACGGCGTCTTTCTCTAGTGGTACCTTCATATCCTTAGTTACCAGCTCTGCCATAGCGTTAATTTGATTGACTGATTGCCGACTCTCGTCCTCCATAGTTTGTAATTCCTTCTCGAATTTTTCAGACCATCGGTTCACTTGACATTTCAGCAGCTCTTTTTTGTCTGACAGTTGTTGCATGTATTCCTCGTACGTCTTGTCGATGTCATCGTTGAGCCTTCTCATCATGTTTGTTATTTCATTGCGTTGTGTCTCTATCACCTGGAGGTGGTTTTCTATGGTCTTCCTCTTTGACTTCACTCTTTCTTTTAACTCACTCATATTTTTTGTTAATTTCTCCTCATGAATGGATGCCTTTTCAAGCTGATGACCAGCTTGTATGTGCTCTAGCATCTCACACGAAGTGGAAATGTATTCTCTGCAATGGAAACAAAAACACTCTTCGTAAGCGCTGACGGGACTTGTCTTCAACTTCCGCCGCCTCCAGAGGGACGCTTTTCCCGAGAGCACCTCACTCATGGGCACTACTTTGTGGCTGGAGAACGCTTTACAGGTGACGTGGTGTACCTCACACGTGTTACACAAATTTATCCCACAGTCCTGACAATAGCACAAGATTTCACCTCCCTGGTCCATCTCACATACTGTGCACGTTTGGCTCTTAGTTTTCACTTCGTCCACGAGAGAACTCAGGGGTATGTTTGTTTGTAACTTACCCACATCTCCACTGGGTATGGGTGTTTCTTCCCTGCACACAGGGCATGTTATATTTTGTTGGTTTGGTTGAGTTTGAAAGATACTTTCCAGACAGTCTTTGCAGAAGGTGTGAGAACATGTCAGTGATTTAGGTTGGTTGAAAAATGTCTGACAGATAGGACATTCCAGATTCTGGCTGCAGATTTGATGAAACGTTGCCATGGTATTATCTGTGAAACAGCAATAAAACAATGGAGGTAAAAGAGTATTATCTTTAAATATCAGGAGAATCATTACACTAGGTGTCAGTATGCACCAAAAAGAACTTCACTATTAATGGAACACTCGTAAAGTGGTAAACCGGGTGAATAGCACACCCCCCCCCTTATTCCTGAAAAAGAAGCAGCCGTCCCCATCAAATTTTCTTTTGGGTCGCTCCTATTTCCTTTCAATCTTATCAGTGTAAAGGTTATCACAATTCCAAAATGCATTTAAGCTGCTCATAATATTTATTTGGATACACTGAATTTATAGTCTCTCATCATTTTTCTCTTTAATACAGGCCAACGAAAAGCAATTTAGCACTGCAGGCTATGCCTCTTGACACCCCTCCCCCCCCCCCCCATGAAAGAGAGGCAACAGAGGGTCACATACAGCGGGCAACACTGGACGAAACAGCTAGGGCTTTTATTCGACGTGAAGGGCTTCAAAGATTTTAGATATGGCAGCAAAATTCTTTGTGAAGTGCGTGTAGGGCCTATTAATAGCTTTGATATTTTTTTTTTTTCAGATTCATCCAGAAGTGACAAGAGGACTTATGGAATGCAAGACTTCAATCCTGTCAATATGATATTGCTACATAATCATTATCTATCATTTAGTCATTAAAATGGATATTTATTATGTTAAACGCATTTTGAAACGTAACAAAAAAATAATCTGTCAATTTTGTAAAACCTGCCAGGCTCCACCACCTCCACCCCCCTCAAAAAAGCACAATCTGCCAGATCCACGTTTTCAGGATGACATCATCTGTTAGTGACTCTAAGCTGGCTTTATTCTACGCTTACATTTATTTTGGTATTTTTTGGTGCTCCCAGCCCGTACAGAATCAAACCAGTGCCCCGCATCACTGATGTGTCACAGATAGACCAACTGAACTAGGGTCTGATCAATATACAACTTCTGGAGGTATGTGTGTAAGTTTTGTCCTGTTGCTGTTGTTTTTTTTTTTTTTTATACAGATCGGCACCAACATTTCAGGAGAAAGTGGAACAGCTAGAACCAGACGTTAGTTTCAGTGCTTGGAAAGCAAGAGAGCCAAAACAATGTTACGTGGTATTAGAGAAGAATGTGATGGTGTGTTTCAAATTGATATGCGTTTGACATATCGATGATGCCTCACAGAACCAACACATGCGGGATTTCGTCCAGAAATTTGTCTGCAAACTTGGAGAAGGAAAGGGTATGGACAAGTCAGTGCCTAATGTTACCATGCTACGTTATTGAACACACTGGGAGCAGTCAGTAAGGACATGGGCGTCACCAGGGGGGGGGGGGGGGGTGCGTTGGGTGCGAATGCACCCCCCTTCAGATCCAAAAAAAAAAAAAAAAAAAAAAAATCCTTCAGTCCGCGAGCGACCTCAACGCCGGACGCTAAATAATTATTCTTTTCTATTTTTTGTTCAATTTTGCACCAGGGACCAAAAAAAAAAAAAAAAAAAAAAATCGTGGGCAAAAACAATTCGCACCCCTGGTTCTGACAGCACTGATTTTATACATATCTACTAGTATTCTATACAGTGTTTACTATATCGACCGTACCGTACATCCGTACGGTACGGAGCACGTACACGTTTGCATGTACGTGTGCTACTTACAAGTATGTAGGGTCTATGTATTATACGTTACTTCTGACCAATCCATATTTCCAGCCCAAGAGCGAGCGTTATTTAGCCTCATAAAAAAATGGAGGGGCAAGCATATCATTTTGCCCACCCCTCCCCCTCCATAATTCCAGAGACAAGAAGATTTTCTTACCTTTTTTTTTTTGACAGAAAAAAAGGTTGCCCCCACAAAAATAATGGAGGGGCAAGCATATTATATTCCCCCCCCCCCAATAATTAATAATTCCCGAAATGAGATTTTCTTGCTTTTAAAAGAAAAAAAAATGTTAACCCCATAAAAAAAAAAATATTGGAATGCAAGCGCACCATTTGCCTCACCCCACATAATCATAATTCCCGCGATGAAGAGATTTTCTTGCTTTTTTGTTAGAAATCTGTACAATTATTTCACCCAAAAGCAGTGGCGTAACTACGGGGGGTGGGGGGGGGGGTACCCCCCCCCATCCTCTGGTTTTAAAAAAAACTTACCAAAATAGTAATTCAAGGGTAAGTAAACTGCTTTTGAATGAAAGGGTGATCACGAAATAAGATATTTTTCTATGAGTTCTTTTAACCATAGTTAAATAGGTATATATAGTGTGAAACATTGTTCAAAAAGCCCGGAGCCGACGAAAGATTGTGATTCAGGGTGATTCCTGGTTGGCATTCTGCATATAAGCAGGATGTGCCCAGTGTGTACTCAGATCAGAACATCCGAACGGCAAAAAGAGTCGCTACAATGTTGCGCATGCAATGTGATGTAGAATTTACACCGTTGTACCTTACGCTTCGTTATATCAAAGCTAGATCATTGACATGTAGTGTTGCTTTACATACTAATCTATATAAATGTCTTGCATTGCCAATAAAAAGACTTGACCTGGGCTAATTCCTAACGTTTCCATGTATATAATACACACACACAAACAAACACGCACATGGTATTAGGGGTTGCTCTAAAGTGCAGATTTTGGACATCCTTCCCCCGCTTGGTCACTTCGACGCCACCTCGCTGGTCATACCTCCCCCAGTCATGAACATAAACCGACACCCTTGACTACCAGTGGCGGATCCAGGGGGAGGGGCGCACAGGGCGCTCACCTCCCCCCCCCCCCCCTTAATTTCCAAAGCGAAAAAATATAGCTTAAAACGGCAGTTTTTGGACTCTAAAATGTCAAAATGTTCAAGCTCGCTCGCTCCGCTCGCTCGCATTTAAATTCCACGGATATTACTGTCAGTAATTGCCAGCAGTTGCGCCCGGTGCGCCCCCCCCCCCTTAATTTCGAAAGCAAAAAAGATAAAGCTTCAAACGGCAGTTTTGGGACTGTAAAATTTAGTCGTATAATAATGTCATTCTCCTGAAGTTGCTGTCAGTAATTGCCGGCAGTTGCGCCCGGTGCGCCCCGCCCCCTTAATTTCCAAAGCGAAAAAATATAGCTACAAACGGCAGTTTGGGGACTGTAAAACGTCACATTTTTCAAGCTCGCTCGCTCGCATTTAAATTCTCCTGATATTGCTATAAGTAATTGCCAGCAGTTGCCCCCGGTGCGCCCCCTTAATTTCGAAAGCAAAAAAGATATAGCTACAAACGGCAGTTTTTGTTTTTTTACTTTAAAATCTCAAAATTTTCAAGCTCGCTCTCTTCGTTCGCTCGCATTGAATCGTTCTGCAATTTACCTGATGTTTGCTGCCAGTAATTGCCAGCAGTTGTGCCTGGTGCGCCCCCTTAATTTCCAAAGCGAAAAAATAAAGCTAAGAATGGCATTTTTTGGACTGTAAAATGTAAAATTGCCAAGTTCGCTCTCTTCGCTCATCACCTGATGTTGCTCTCAGTAATTGCCAGCAGTTCCTACAGGTGCGCCCCCCTCCCTTTAATTTTCAAAGCGAAAAAAAAAAAAAAAAATAATGGCTAAGAACGGCAGTTTTTGGACTGTAAAATGTAAAATTTCCAAGCTCGCTCGCTCCGCTCCCTCGCATGTAATCGTTATGCTCTCCTGATATTGCTGCCAGTATTGCCAGCAGTTGCGGCCGATGCGCCCCCCCCCCCAAATTCCAAAGCGAAAAAATATAGCAACAAACGGCAGTTTTTGTGAAATGTCAAAATTTTCAAGCTCGCTCGCTCCGCTCGCTCGAGTTTAATTGTTATGCTATTCTCCTGATGTTGCTGCCAGTAATTGCCGGCAATTGCGCCCGGTGCGCCCCCCTTAATTTCCAAAGAAAAAAAAATGGCTACAAACAGCAGTTTTTGGACTGTAAAATGTCAAAATTTTTAAGCTCGCTCCCTCCGCTCGCTCGCATGTAATCGTTATGCCATTCTCCTGATATTGCTGCCAGTAATTTGTAGTTTCACACCGTCATTCCATAATCCATTTATAGGGGGGGGGGGGGGGGGGACAACCCCCTCCCACAACCTCCCCCTTGCTCGTTCCGCTTGCTTGGGCTCGGTCGCGTTCATGACATTAGTGTAAGAATTATTACTAGAAGTTTATTTGAATTATACCATTTATAGGCAAGTTGTTCAATAACAATTTACTTCAAAATGTACTGATACCTTAAACAAGTGGGACTGTTTCAAGTCGATAAAACAAGCAAAACATGCATCAAAATGCCGTGGGAGGGGGGGGGGGGTACAACAGGCACTTCCACCCCTCAAGATGAAATCCTAGCTGCGCCGGTGCCCTTTCCCCGCTTAGTTTCCCTCAAAAAACAGTAAAAGTCTAGGGATTGAGATCTTCCTATATTCCAAATGTCTGTCCAAAAATCTCGTTACATTTAGTGTCGAGACGCACCCCCCTTGAAAAAAAGCTGGTGACGCCCCTGAAGGAAGTCAACTATCTATGAGAAAAGGCTATTACGAGGACACAACTTCAACAACTTGAAAATAACAATGGTATGACCCATTCTATCAAATTCTATTTTGATGCCTTCACCTGAAGGAACTAACAAGCATTTTCATACTCTTCAAATGTTGATATGTAACTTGTATTGCATGTTAGTGAAAAAAAACCCTTTTTCACTAACACCTGGAACATCTGGAGGTTTTAGTTAAGATCTTAATTACATTTGTAAATAGGAAATTGATTCGATTAGAATTATCCTTTTTGTAATTAAAGCATTCTTTCAGAATGTTGATTATGATATGTTAAAACCTGTTACACTTGAAACCTTTCTACACTATTTGTGAAAATGTTCAAACTTCGGTCATTTTTTTTTTTTTTAAACTTTGATCCTAAACTCATGCATGTATTTGAATGGACTCTGAATCACTTTTATACTAGTTGTACTATTTTGATTAATGTTGTGTATATTTTTTGTTGAATAGCCATGAAGAAACTAAATTTATAAACAATGTATTAGGACATTGAGGCACAATACAAGCACTGCTGGAACAACTCATCTTGTGCTTTACCTATGACACACAATCTGGTGTCAAAATTGAATATTTTAAACTTTTATGCTAGCATCTTGCTTATAATTGAGTGTACTCAGGCACTAAGAATATTCTGTAACTTTAAATCTGATTTCGGATTTCTTTTTAAAAGTCTGTTCCCATGTAGCTATTAATATGTGTATGAAAATCACCTTAAAATCGTAACTTCTGATTTTTTTTTTAACCTCACTATCATCAGTGTGGACTGTTAATCATTCTGACACTACATAATATTGCAAATCACCTTGCATGAATTCATGAACATGTAAATGTATGTAGAAATTTCAGCACCAAGCAAGGGTATGTCAATTTATCGTATGCTCTTTAAACATCTACACACTCTTGTCAAGCTCTGAAAGGAAGCTTCAGATTGGTGATGCGAGACCTGTCATACGGACTCTTGGCAAAAATGTTGTTGCGTGTATGAGCGAGATGGCTGTTTTCTGTCCATCCTGCATCCTCTTATTTCTTTTTACGATGGTAAGATTGGCTCATTGCGTCTTCCCAAAATCTAAAGAAACATGATGGAAGGAAAGGGGAGAATGCAAGTCATCCAGAAAGATTCAGTGTCAAAAAAAAAAAAAAAAAATCCCGTCGCCAATTTAAAACTCCCTTGTATTTTATACTGTGATTCAAAGGTCATGCTAAATTTGACTGGACTGTCAATCATCCTCTCAATATTATAAATTGCCTCATGTATTTGCATTTTCACTCAATATCCACGAGTCTGTATGAGTATGTACTTTAAAAAGAAAAAAAAAATAATAAACAGGTTTCCTTAAAGCGTAAGGAAAAAATGTTTGGTGTGAATTATGAGTCGCTTTTTATGCATACAGGAATGTTTGATGTGATGCAGAGAGTGATAAGGATCCCAATCATTTCAGCCATTTTACTATAGAATAGTCTCATTAAATTTAATATGATCCCAGGCTACTAGCAATTTGATTAGGATTTCCGCATCAAAATTTGATATTTTTTTAAACTGAATCTAATCAATTTTGACTAGATCCCAATTCACATTATTTTTGATAAGGTTTCTTCATAAAAAAAGTGATTAGATTGCCCTCGTCATTTTGATTAGATTCTCATGAGTCCCCGTTTGTATTGTTTTTCTAATCAAATTTGATGTGTTTTTAATCAAATTTGATAAGTTTGTTTTTAGAGTGTTCAAAAGGTTTATAAAAAGATTGTGCATATCAAAAGTATCAATTTCCTTTTTTTTTTGTCAATAAACAACACCCTATAATCAACCCCAGTTTGTTTTTAAAGGAAAATTGTAGGACTAATTTTGGCATCATACAGCTAACAAAACATGACGATTTTAGAACAACTCTCGAATAGATAATATATACTATGAATATAACTCTTTCACATACAAGATACATCTGTATCAAATGATGAAAATCAAAATGAATAACAACACTTGATTGAGATCTAAATTTCATGATATATTTTGCGTTCTTAGTATGCGAAACTGGAGACATTTTCATTATTTTGAAATCATGTAAATCTTTCCGATTTAAAGGTTTCAAAGAACGCCCCCCCCCCCCCAGAAAAAGAAGAAGAAATACGCAAAAAATCTCTACCCGATTCTACTCCTATCTCCATCTAACAGAGGTCCTGGTACTTCAAGCTTCTCTATAACAATGAAATCTTATACTGGCTTAATTCTGTGTTATATTTTCACAACCTCTTTTAATCAGTCCTCATTAAAAAAAAATCCTCAGATTTTCTGTTATCGTCTAAAACTATCTTTGTCTATTCAAATGAAGCGTGTTTCAGCTATGCTTTCTCTGTGAATTATGTACTCTGATTTCCTTTCACCTCTGAAAGCGAAAAATTACAATAATATGTCAGATTGCCACTTATGACTTCTTCCGAGGACTGGTTTAAAAATGTGATTCTCATTATAGTATGAAAAAAAAATGACAAAAATCAGAATAGAAATAAGGAAGATATTATCTCCCTTATTTCTATCTAATTTTAGTCATTTTTATGTCATTCTGTGTGGAATATCTTTCTCTTTCTTTCGGAGTTTATCTATTTTACTGGTGGAATTCTTATTTAGAATGTGAACCCCCACTGAACCAATATCATAGGTTACCATTCCTTCGAATACTTCCAAAACAAACCAGAAAGCATAACAGTAACAAGCAAGGGGTACGGATAAAAAACGAGATACTCACAAGCATGACACGAGACGATAGAAACAAATAAATAATCAAAAAGGTAAAGTGGAAAGAGTAAAGTGTGGAGACAAAAGGAAATGTACAGTTCTTTTATAGAGATTTGCATTGACAAGATAAGGAACAATTTAGAATACTATTAATGGCAACAAAGCAATAATAGCGCAAGTTAAGGAGTCAACCGAGTAACTTCAAGATACGTACGACTTTGATAGTTTACGTTTTCTCTTTCTTTCGAAGCTTATCCATTTTGGGGTAGATATATTCTTTACGTTTTCGTGAGAAAAAAATTAGAAACCACTTATGAAATATGAAACTGGCAAAATTTTAAGAGGAATTCAAAATACATTTTGGTGAAAATCCGTTTTGAAATGGATGAAATATCCAAAACTAGAATGTCGCTATGGCCACTGGTATGCTTCCGCCATAATGCATGGTTCTCCTAATAGGTGTATAGTACGATGTCTTCACAATGTGTGATGACAGTTTCACATAACCGGCAACATAATGAAATGGTAGATTTGTCACGAATGTGTTAAATGTTCACTTTCCTTGAACTAGGTTTGCTATATATTGTTTAAGAGTGCAGGTACATGTATTTGGGGATATTAGGATTTCTATTTCAATTTTGACCATTTCATATTAGTTAATGCATTGAGTAATTTTCTAGGTATGAAGAAAAAGTATGATTTCAGCATAAAATAGTTTTAAAAAATTGCATTTTATCCTGGGCTTGACCATTAGACTTCGACCTTTTGACTTTCGACCTTCCGGCAGGAAATTTCCTAGAGGATCTTCATAAGGTAGTACATGTATTTATTAGTTTCAAGAAAAATCCCGCAAGCACTACATAAATGTGAAGGATATAGTGATATTTTCAGGGATTGACCTTGACCTTTAACTCCTAACCTTTCTACCCATGACCCCTTAATTCCCTACATTTGTAGGTAATCCTTGCTCACCCGTACATGTATATGTACCAAGTTCCATGATGATACCTTGAACCATTTGTGAGATATGGAAGTAAAGTGAAATTTTAAATATTTTCCTTCCTTGACCTTTCACCTTTTGACTTTTGACGTCATGACCTGAAACTCTTTCTGGAGAACCTATAATCAGTAGTACATGTCTACACTAAGATTCAAGAAAATACCTTCAGGTATTGCATAGATAGGGCCTTTGGGTGAAATAAAATGTTAACATTTGACCTTGATCTTTTGATCTTTGACCTCTTGACATTTTCACTCAAAAACTACTTACTTAAATGCCCCATATATCATCTTTGGACTAAGTTTGGTGAAAGTTGCTTCATCCGGTCTTGAGTTATCATTTCAATCATTTTCATTTCATTTCATTTCTTTATTGTCCAAATTATGTATGAAAACATGGCATGGAAATTTGGTTTTGTCGCACGTTCATAAACACATATTGACAACAGATGAATAATAAATTACATTACATACAAAACATTTGTATCGCATAAACAGATAAATTTTCGGATTTGACCTTGATCTTTGACATTTGACCTCTGGCCGATTTCACCCAAAATTTAATCAAGTAATTGCTCCATCATACATAATCCTTGGACAAAGTTTTGTGAAATTTCCTTTATCCAGTCTTGAATTATCGCGTAAACGGATTCAATTTCATGATTTTACCTTGACCTTTGACCTTTGGCTTCTAGCCAATTTCATCCAAAATCTAATCAAGTAATAACACCTTCATACTTTATACTTGGACCAAGTCTTGTAAAATTTCACCTAACATTACTCAAGTTATCGCTTATGCCCCAGTCACACAGTGCTTTACGATGGGTTACGTCCGCCGCGGATAGATACAGATGAGTGAACGCAGGGGGACGCAGCGTGGACCAGGAATCCGCAGGGACCTGAGTGTGTAGACGTAACTGTCCGTAACTCATCCGTAAAGAAACGCAAAATGACGGCGCCAAGCCTGCGAAATTTTGAAATGTTCAAATTTCGTAGAGGGATTCTACGGATGCAGACTTACGCAAGTAACCGTAACCAAACGTAATTATCCGTAACTGAACGTAACTATCCGTAGCCTGGACGCAGACTATCCGCAAGAAATTTTACCTCCCGTCCGTTTGCGTTCGTTTACGTCCACCGTAAGTATCCGAAAGTAACCGCAAGTTAACGTATCACAACACTTTCGTCAGCTTACGGATATTTGCGGACAGTTACGGATGCTGCGGACGATTACGTCCTTCGACGTTCTCCGTTTTCCACTCGTATGGGAACACAGAAACTCGTGGGGAGCCACACAACTCGTTTTGCCAAGCTGCAGCGCATTTACCTGAAGGAATGCTGGTATACACACATTCGAAGCAGTGGAGAGGCAGAACCGCATGGTCAAATTATGAAATTTCTCCCACATATGGTCATTTTAGGTGGAACCCATAATGGGGCAAAAGTATAGTGGAAAGCTCCATAGCAACAAGCTGATGACGTTTTATACTCACGACATCGGTTGACCCTTAGTGCTGAACTTTTTTCTTGCACTCTTTGAATGTATATTGTTCGAAAAGGCAGTATTTTGGGTAGGGATGGGTTAACAGCATTTTATTCACTTTTTTTGGCGGGAAAGGTGTGGGACAGCGATGATTATATAAAATGAGAACGAATTTAGTATTTCTCCATAGTCTTACCCACTTTACGCTCCAGGGAATGTGTATTACATTTTTTTTATATAACATATTTTGTACTACTTGGGTGTGGGAGGGGTGTTTGAAAGTCTTGATGTCTTTTTTCTCCTTAACATAACCCGATAAGTCATGAATATCGCTGCACAACAACAGCGTAACCACAGTTTGTCTATTCCATGACTGTAAGTAATAATTTCTTCACTCTAATGTTTAACTTATCGATATATTGTATTTTATTTGTTTATTCATATTTGAGTTGCACAAATAAGATTTAAACTTCAAGTTCAAAATTTCATATATCTTTTATAACTAAAGGATTACGATTTTTTTCACAACTTGTACTTAATTCAATTTCAGTTTTCCCCAGTGTACAATTGAGACAGTCCGATATGTGATAACCTTGCTGTCACAATACACTGACTTAGTAGGGATCGTCACAGAAAACCATACTGTCCATAGTTATTTATAACAATCTGTAACTATCCGTTACTATCCGAAAATATCCGCAACTCTCCGCAAGTGTTCAGAACTATTATATGCCAATTCGTAGGAATATCCGCAAGTGGACGCAAGTATTCGCATCTGGTCGTATTTGTCCGTATCGCCCGCATTTTCCCCCGTATGTTTTGATCAAATTTGCTGGTGACGGCAGAGGATCCGCGGGAGTCCGCAGAAAAAATGACTTTTTTTGGACGTTAACACCGGACGCAGAGCATTATGTGACTGGGGCCTAAAACGAATGGGGACGTACGTACGAACAGAAGGCAGTGGCGTATCTAGGGGGGGGGCAAGGGGGGCACGTGCCCCGGGCGCCACTCCTTGGGGGCGCAAAAAACGAAAAAAAAAAAAACGAAGAAGAAGAAAAAAAAGAAAAAAATGAAGAAGAAAAAGAAGAAGAAGAAGAAGAAGAAGAAGAAAGAAGAAGAAAAAAAAAACTCGCCCGGAAGGGGGAGGGAGAATGGTGGGGGGGGGAGGCAGAAAACCAAATCAAACACGATAAAAACAAAACATGATGATGACGCGGACAAAATCTTAATGTTTATTGTGTTCACACAAAAATTCCATGTTCTGTGAGCTGAAATACAAATATTTTCGGCTCGCTCGCTGCGCTCGCTCGCCAAAATTTATATAAAAAAGAAGGTAAGAACAAAACGTGATGATGACAAAATGACAGTGTCTATTGTGTTCACACATCTTATTTTATATTTAGCAGGCAAAATGTTTCACGGAGCAGCGGCTGCAATTTCATTCGTTCTGAAGCGATCGCCAATTGGATCAAAAGAGGGCGTCAACGGTTTCGAACAAACGGGGGGGGGGGGGGGGCGCAAAAAAACAACAACAAATCAAACAAGATAAGAACAAAACGTAATGATGACGCGGAAATATACAAATTTCGGCTCACTCGCTCGTACTAATTTAGAGTATTTTTTCAAGTCCTCAGTTTGTTGGTATAAATCGTTATCTATAAGGCCGTCACTACACGTATATCTTGATTAGAATTGTAAGATTTAATAAGCAAAAAATGACAAGAGTTTCATGATTTGTAAGCTGAAATACAAAAATTTTCGGCTCGCTCGCTGCGCTCGCTCGCCAAAATTTGTATAAAAAAGAGAAGAAGATAAGAACAAAACGTGACGATGACGCGGACAAAATGATAATGTCTATTGTGTTCACTCATGTCATTTTATATTTAGCAGGAAAAATGTTACACGGAGCAGCGACTGCAATTTCATTCGTTCTGAAGCGATCGCCGATTGGATCAAAAGAGGACGCCAACGGTTTCGAACATACGGGGGAGGGGGCGCAAAAAAAAATCAAAAAAGATAAGAAAACAACGTAATGATGACGCAGAAATATACAAATTTCGGCTCACTCGCTTGTACTAATTTAGAGTATTTTTTTAAGTCCTCAGTTTGTTGGTATAAATCGTTATCTATAAGGTCGTCACTATAATTGTGAGTTTTGATAAGCAAAAAATGACAAGAATTTCATGTTTTGTAACCTGAAATACAAAAATTTTCGGCTCGCTCGCTGCGCTCGCTCGCCAAAATTTATATAAAAAGAGATAAGAACAATACGTGATGATGACGAGGACATTTACAAATTTCAGCTCACTCGCACGCACTAATTTAGAGTATTCTTTAAAGTCCTCAGTTTTTTGGTATAAATCGATATCTATAAGGCTGTCACTATATCTTGATTAGAATTGTAAGATTTGGTAAGCAAAAAATGACAAGAATTCCATATTTGTAGGCTGAAATACTAAAATTTTCGGCTCGCTCGCTGCGCTCGCTCGCCAAAATCTATCACAATTCATTACATTCAAATCACCCTCAAAAGATCCCTTTTAAGTGCTTGAAGAAGCATCATGTGTACTTTGTTTAAAGTCCCTACCGGGATGGGGTTGGGGTTGAACACTTTTTCAGAAATTAGGGGCGCAATTTTCGTGCTTGCCCCGGGCGCCGTTTTCCCTAGATACGCCACAGAAGGACAACCCGAAAACATATAAATGCCTCCGGCACTCTTCGGGCGGAGGCATAAAAAGTGAAACAGAATGGTCCTAATAAAAATGGATGCCACTTAATGATTAGAAATTGCCTTATTAGAATAATTTATCCTGCTATTTTACACTTTCCTCTTTCAATGCATGGCGCATCAATCTAAAGTATACGCTTTCATTTCCACTGGTTTCAGCGTTTTAAATGCTCCCATAAGTCATTACACTAGTGCTCACATTTTGAATTCGTTATGAACTCAATGGTAAATGTTCGTATACTTGTATACAAAATATATACGCTAGTTTTTCACTCAGTGAAAATAAGCGTGCTGGAACTGTTCACTGTCATGACTGTGTCTCGAGTGTAAAGACCGGTGCATTTTCAGTAATTCAATTCAATTTAATTCAATTCAGTTCAATTCCATTCAATCCAGTTCAGGGTGAAGTGGTCCCATCACATCACAATCAACTGGACCCCATGGAAGACCAGCTTGACGTAGCTGAATATGGGCTATCCAGCCATCTTCTCAGATGGAAAATGAACAAACGAACAAACAAATAAACATCCAACAATCAGATTACAAAAAAAAAGAACAAAGAAACACGGTCTGATGAATGATACAGCTTCATATCAATTTTTCAAATAATCCTTCAAAAAAAAAAAAGGACTCAGATATCAAGGTTTGAATAAAAAAAAAAAAAAAAAAGACCTCGGAGAACACTACCTAAAGATGATCACCAATAGATTATCTTCCAATTGCTCTCCCTGTCTCGGCCAACCCTTGCTAATGAAAAAAAAAAAAAAAAAAAAGAATCCACACATGACATACATTTCGAGAATTAACGAATAGTCAAATAAGTTGTTAACAAGTTGCCGTCATTACGCTTTAAGAAAATTACTTAATATTTTCATAAATGAGCATTAAAGAGCCTGCAACGTCGGGAACAGTGGAAATTAAATGGTTTGAATGAATTGATTACTGTGATCAATACCATTTGTATTTATACTCACACTTGCAGCTAACACGTTCTTCAATATTGGTTTTATTACAAAGTAGTCAGAAATGATGCGGCGTTTATCGAGCGTATAGCGACTCAAACGGTCCTCCCTGACCAGTGTTGTGCAGATCTGAAGCCCTCGACGCCGCGCGCACCAAGGTTTTTATCAAAGAGGCGCTCTTTGGTTTTTATGTTCTTAGGGTCAAAAGCAACGGGTCATAAGAATACGACCTAGCAACAGGGGTGGAGTCTTAATCTGGCGAGAACGAAACGCGAAGGCGAGAGTTGGATGAAATCGTAAAGGGGGAATTTGTTTCAGAAAAACTGTAGTTTGGGATACTTTTCCACAATTTCACGAACTGAAATTTTCAGTACAGGTATATAGACAAAATATCAAGGAATCAAAAATTTGACCTCGAGAGTGCTTTCCTTCCTTTCTGGTCTATGACAGGGAGACTCCTGGTGTTACTTATGACTCATTTTCACATAGCGGCGCACAACTTTCCTGCAAGCAGAGATCGACCCATGGGAATCCAATAGGAAAAATGATTTTGTTGGTGTCCAGTATTGTATAGTTCTGTTGCTGTCTGCTGGTTTTGCTTGCGTCTGATTGTTTGGTTTGCGTTCATTTGATTTCCCTATAGATACCCAACGATCCATGATGATGCACAGCTGTATAAATAGGCACCCTTGAAACCCATAAGAAATTTTATTAAAGCCAATTAAGTACTGCAAGAATGCGACTCAGTTATCCTGTTATGTTACTTCTATTGTAAGCTTCTCTCTTCCGGCATGACAGCGACTTGTTCAGGGTTTTAGTTTCGGATTAGTTAGGTTAGTTGTAGGTCTTAGTTTCTTTGTTTCGCCCATTTTCAATGTATAACAGTCAATCGACCATATAATTTCTTATAATTATTACGTACGTGTAGGCGGAATACACCCTATTAGGCAACAAGCCCAGCTTTTTAGCATTCCTCCCCATTTCCAACATTTTCGTATACTCCTTACAATTTTTCTGTAAACTTATCTTTTACTTTGTATTATGATGAAGTTTATGTACTTGTATTCAATTTCGGTAATATGTTTATATGCTTCTGTTGGAAATGAAAAAATGAATGAATGAAAATGAAAAAAAAAAGAAGAAGCTTAATTCTAAACATTGTTAGTAGCCTACCCATCTAACACACCAATCTACAACGACCTTGTACATACCAACTTTTCCCGGTCATATACTGCAGCATATGGCATAATATGCCATGTACTGGACTATTGTACACTGTACACATATTATATGCTATTATCTCATTATGCTACTTACATGGTTTGAAAGTACAAACTGATGATACAGATGGATATCCGGTCTTAAAAAAAACAAACAATGGTGAAAAACCGTATTATACCTCTGTGTTTTCGAGCTTACACCATATTAGCCTACATATTGCGCTAATTTTAGATGAATATGCTAATAAGACTAATAAAAATGAGTGCTTAAGGTTAATTGCCAAGGTAACAAGCAAATCAGTTTGTTTCAGTACCCATCTAAAAATGTGAATCAACCACGAGCAACAACAAAACCTTGTGCTTATAACAACATTTTCAGGTCACTTTTAGGCCTGCATGGCATATTCGTACCATCTACTTCACTATATATTAGTAGACCTACTTATGCAAATACGCGCTCATTAATGCTATATTATGATTACGATATTTCAGACACTTTCGTCATTTGAAATTGAAATTTAATGTCATGACTATAGATTCCCTCAAAAAGTTGTACAGTATTTCCCATGCTGTTTGCTAGGTTTCCTGTATTAAATCTAGCATTATTTTTACATATTTTACATAATTATGCCAATTATGTAATTATGCTAATTAGGCTTTTAAAAAAAGTTGTCCTAAGTGGTAACTAAGCTAAATTTACTCCAATACCCTTCTTTCTAAAACACGAATCAACAAGAAAAGAAAAACTTGTACACTGTATACTTAAAAACTTTTCCAGGTCATACACCGTTTACGATCTACGGAGCCCCTAAGGGGACATGAAATTATTTTTTTTTTCCAATTTATCACGGGGCCCCGACTTATTAGTCGGGGCCCCGACTTATTATCTCGGGGCCCCGACTTATTATCACGGGGGCCCGACTTATCACGGGGCCCCGTGTTATTATCTCGGGGCCCCGACTTATTATCTCGGGGCCCCGACTTATTATCTCGGGGCCCCGACTTATTATCACGGGGCCCCGACTTATTATCACGGGGCCCCGACGTTTTATCTCGGGGCCCCGACTTATTATCACGGGGCCCCGACTTATTATCTCGGGGCCCCGACTTACTATCACGGGGCCCCGACTTATTATCACGGGCCCCGTGTTATTATCTCGGGGCCCCGACTTATCATCTCGGGGCCCCGACTTATTATCACGGGGCCCCGACTTATTATCACGGGGCCCCGACTTATTATCTCGGGGCCCCGACTTATTATCTCGGGGCCCCGACTTATTATCACGGGACCCCGACTTATTATCACAGGGCCCCGACTTATTATCTCGGGGCCCCGACTTATTATCACGGGGCCCCGACTTATTATCACGGGGCCCCGTGTTATTATCTCGGGGCCCAGACTTATTATCTCGGGGCCCCGACTTATTATCTCGGGGCCCCGACTTATTATCACGGGGCCCCGACTTATTATCTCGGGGCCCCGACTTATTATCACGGGGCCCCGTGTTATTATCTCGCGGCCCCGACTTATTATCTCGGGGCCCCGACTTATTATCTCGGGGCCCCGACTTATTATCTCGGGGCCCCGACTTATTATCACGGGGCCCCGACTTATTATCATGGGGCCCCGACTTAATTCTCTATACGATACCGTATATGCCACGTGTACAGTAAGGTGTGTGTTTATGCTTTTATCTATTTTTCTCCAATAAACAAGTCAAATTAAATTTTCGATTCAGTCTCGTTTAAAAAAAAAAAAAACAACAACAACGAAAACAAAAAACAAAAGATTTGTGGATATATTACGTGCAATACATGTTCCCAGTCTGACATAAGCCTATTGCAGATTAGGATGACAATAATAAAGGACATTTATATTGCGCAGCTACTATAATAATATACTCTACTGCACATTACAAAAAGACACGCATACAGGAAATTCAAACAGAAAATACATTACTTCAAGAGACGACTTTTTAACCTGGCCTTACACTCATTGATTGTAACTGCTTGTCTTACAAACAAAGGGAGATTATTCCATAATTTTTGATTTCCCCGATGAAAATTTCAATAATGTTTGATCCCGTGAACTTCGAAGATGAAAAAATATTTGAAATGATGTTTTCAACTCTACATGTTCCTTTATACGACAACACTTATTCTTGTTACATGTATTGTCATTTTTATCATTATCAGTAGTATACCGCGTAGTCAACACGAATGGACAATACACAGGAAGCAATATAGGCATGTATATCTGTATATATATGAAATAAACCAGAAACCAAGTTCTTGCTGACCACCATCAATTTATTTCAGCACGCAAATTTTAGAGTAGTTCGCAAGAACACTTGAGAAAGAGCAAAATTTGTGTGTCAAAACAAATTGTTGGGGATCAGCATGGACATGTATTTGCCTGCGTTACGCAGTATAGCTGGCAAATATTGTTTAGACGGCATAAGTGCGAACACTTAATTGTTTTCAGGAACGCATGACGGAATGCATTGTATCCGTCATGCGAGTGGAGGGAAATTTGAATATGAAATGTGATAGATGCCTGTGTAGGGAGCGGTGAGGAAGAAGAGGCATTCTAGCCTTGCACTCCATTGCTAGCACGTTCGAATTTGGGCCTCTCACAATCTACCTTCGTTTTACGCGGTTTCTCAATATGGATGCAGCCAGGATAGCCGACATGATTGACTCTAAAGTCAATCAGAGCCAAAACCGCCTTTTATCAGACCTCGATAATCTAATTTCAAACAGACTGAGCAATTTTCAGCAATCTTTGAACGAATCTCAGAAAGCTCTCAGTGACGCGCAAGTAGCCAAAATTGAAGAAATGCATGCGGACAACTACAAATTTCAACGCAAGGGCAACGAGGAACAGTACAAAGTCAACATCAAAGTTCAGAGGAAGTTGAGGGAAACAGAACAGATTCTGAAAGAAGAAAACGATATTACAACATCCGTTGCCGACGCGAAAGCAAAAATCGCGGAAGGTATTGACATTATAGACAAACGGCAAAAGTTAATCAAAATGGCCGACAGTTCACCCTTGGGGTGGAAGATGGTAGCAGAGTACGAGAATAACTCTTTAGCCGACAATTCCGACGATGAAAAGCGGATGTTCAAAGCAGAGGCTAGAGCCGAGAGGAAAGCGAAAAAAGTCAAAAAGCAGTGGGAGCCAAGGCGATTCCAACCATACGCCATGAACCGATCATCATGGAGGCCGATTCACACTGGCGCCAAAGACCAAGAAAATCATGCTTCAACCAGCCGCGGAGGAGTAGACGAACGCAAGAGGCCGGGGCTTTGTTTCGCCTGCGGTAAACCCGGTCACTGGAAGGCTGACTGTCTAGCAAGAGGCAATAGATCCGACCAGATAAGTGGATCAGAATTTATTCACGTAGCTAAAGAGAATGACACAGAGTCTAAGTTAGATTCGATAGAAAGGGATCAATTTGATAGTACAAGTGACTTGAAGGCACTGCCCAAAAATAGTGGCAATAAGATTAATGTGTCCCCTGTTGGGAGATTGAAACAAAATGTGAATAAGTGGGCCGATTTCGGGGCCAGTAGGGAAATCTTGGATATTATTGAGAATGGCTACAAATTGCCTTTGCACACATTGCCTGATAGTAAAGAGCTTCGTAATAATAGATCCGCTTTAAATCATGGCATGTTTGTGGAAGAGGAGATTGGAAGGTTATTGGAGAAGGGTTGTGTGACAGAAGTTAAAACAAGGCCCACTGTTGTGAATCCTTTGACAGTTTCGGAGAATAAGGACAAATGTAGGCTCGTTTTGGACTGCAGACACATTAATCCACATTTATTCAAGCAAAAGTTTAAATATGAAGATACATCAGTGGCGAAGGATGTGTTCGAAGAAGGGGATCATGTGTTCACATTTGATCTTAAATCTGCATACCATCATGTAGAGATTTTTGAACCACACAGACAGTATTTAGGATTTTCGTGGTGTTCTGAAGGTCAAACAAGGTATTTCGTGTTTAATGTGTTACCATTTGGAATTTCCACGGCGGGTTATGTTTTTACAAAAATAACACGGGTTCCAGTCACCTACTGGAGAGCACAAGGGAAAAAGATTGTCATGTTTCTAGACGACGGGATTGCGGGATGCAGCGATAAGACAGAGGCGATAAAGATGAGCGGGTCAATTAAATCAGAATTGAACGAATTGGGTTTCCTTTTAGCGGATGAAAAGTGCGAGTGGGAACCTAGCAGTAACGCAACCTGGCTAGGATTGGATTGGAATTTTACATTGGGAGTAGTTCATGTAACGGACCGCAGGATACAAAAATTGAAAAAGTCAGTCGAAAGCATTTTGACCAAAGTGAACAGAGGTAACAGGCTTGTTTTGGTACGCGAACTAGCAAGTGTTGCTGGGCAAATCATTTCCACTCAACCCGCAGTCGGGTTAGTAGTTCAGTTGAAAACGAGAGAAATATTCAAGTGCATTAATAGCAGGGCTTCGTGGAATGCCCCAGTGTTAGTTTCTGACGAGGCGGTATCAGAGTTTAAGTTTTGGTATAAGAACATAGAACGGGTGAATGGCATCCCTATGACATTCGTGAAACCATGTAACGCTACTTTGTTTACAGACACGTCGGCCACTGGGTACGGCGCCTACGTATGTGAAGATTCCAATCTGGAATTGGTTGGTTTCTGGAAAGAACAAGAAAAAGAGTATAGCTCTTCGTGGAGAGAAATTGAAGCTCTGAGCAGAGCACTAAAATCGTTTGGTTCGTGCCTGGAAGGGCAGAGTGTCCGTTGGTTTACGGATAATAGAAATGTCACGAGAATTGTCCAGAAAGGAAGTAGAAGCCGGCAATTACAGAGCATTGCCCTTGAAATTCATGAAACTTGTGAAAAGTTTGGTTTAACCATAATTCCGGTTTGGATTCCTAGAGAACAGAATACACGAGCTGATAACCTCAGTAAAATTATAGACAGCGATGATTGGTACATAAGTCCAAATGTATTTGGTTATCTGGATCGCAGATGGGGGCCACACACAGTAGACAGATTTGCATGCGATTATAACTCACAGTGTAGAAGGTTTAATTCCAGATGGGGATGTCCAAATTCAGAAGGGGTAGACGCATTTAAACAGGCCTGGAGTGACGATGTTAATTGGTGGGTGCCACCACCGCGGCTGGCAGCCAGGGTTATTGATAAGGCAGTACAAGATTGTGCCAATGGTACCCTAGTTGTGCCGCAGTGGAAATCTGCTCCATTTTGGCCAAAAATTTTCAAAGGAGGCAAATTTGCTCCTTTCATTGAGAATTCATTTATGTTTTCCTCAAAGGAAGTAAAGAAAGGAAAGGGTAACAATGGCATCTTTGGTTCTTCGAGAACAACGGATTTCACTTTAATCGCATTGAAATTACGTTTTTGATCTTGTTTATCGCATCGCGACAGGTCTAGGACTATCAGCTGCGATCACAGATGAGATCAAGGCATCCGGAACGCAGACAAGGAATCTTCTTAATTTAGCCGGCAGCATGGCATCTCATTTAGTGCAGTCCAGGAGCGATGGCACCTCAAACAAGTATTACTCATCTTTTCGTAAATGGGAAGCGTTTATCACCGCAGAGGGCGGTAGAGCGATTCCGGCAGAGCCCATACACGTTGCACTGTACTTGACGAGTCTGATCGACGCGGGAAAGTCGCCTAGCGTCGTTCAAAGCGCCATGTATGCCATTAAATGGGCCCACGGTATGAGGGGTCTAGAGGATCCTACGACCAATAATTTTGTGTTAAATTTGATCGAAGCAGCAAAAAGGAAGAATTACAAAAAAGTATCCAAGAAGGATATTTTGTCAAATGAGCAACTTGTGCGCCTTTGTGACAATCACAGTGACACCCATGACATTCTGGTTCTTCGCGATTTAGCGTTCATCGTTCTTTGTTTTAGTGGATTTTTTAGGTTCGACGAAGCTCGTTCCTTGAAGTGTAACGATATTACTTTTCATGATAATTACATGTCTGTGTACGTTTCGAAAAGTAAGACTGATCAATTCAGGAAGGGAGATGAAGTAGTCATCAGCAAAGGTCTGACAAATGCATGCCCCATGAGAATTTTGAAACGTTATATGGAGTGTGCAAAAATAGACCCAAAGTCGGGTCATTTTCTGTTCAAGCCTGCATACGCCAATAAAGGCAAAGTGTCTTTGATACATAAAAACAAGTCCATGAGTTACACAAGAACACGCGAGAC